>NW_022437087.1:183282-257040 GCF_009761245.1 Sapajus apella | reverse complement strand
CCTCTCTTCCTCCCTTCCTTCCTCCCTCCCTCCCTCTCTTCCTCCCTCCCTCCCTCTCTTCCTCCCTTCCTTCCTCCCTCCCTCCCTTCTTCCCTCCCTCCCTTCCTTCCTCCCTCCCTCTCTCTCTCTCTCTTTCTTTCCTTCCTTCCTTCCATCTTTCTTTCTGTCTTTTTCTTTCTTTTGAGGTAGAGTCTCACTCTGTCACCCAGGCTGGAGTGCAGTAGCACAATCTCGGCTCACTGCAACCTCCACCTCCCGAGTTCAAGTGATTCTCCTGCCTCAGCCTCCTGAGTAGCTGGGACTACAAGCGCCTGCCACCACACTCGGCTAATTTTTGTATTGTTTGTAGACAGGGTTTTGCCATGGTGGCCAGGCTGGTCTCAAACTCCTGGCCTCAAGTGATCCACCTGCCTTAGCCTCCCAAAGTGCTGAGATTACAGGCGTGAAGGACTGTGCCTGGCCCCCCATCTTTTTTTTTTTTTAAGGTAGAGTCTTGATCCGTCGCTAGTTTTCAATCAAGGTAACACAGGGGCTCTCAATAGGGTGTGGAACTCTGCTAGAAAAATCACATTATGAGAACAGCTATTGTGTGATCTCCTGTTGGAAAATGAATAACATAAAATAATATACATTTAGGAAACAAAGTGGAGAAAACTGCCACAAACTCAACCATGTTCACCCCTGGGGGCTTAGATTCACGGGATTTTCACTTCTCTCATCCTGTATATTTCTCTAATGTTTAAATGTTTAACGATGCGCTTGTAATTCTTTGGTAATTCAAATGACAGATGAAGAAAAAATGTTTTCAAAGACAGTGGGTATCCATCCACCATCCTCTCCAAACTTCCAAAACAACCAGGATGTGCCACTACCAGGAAGTATTTATGCAGCATAAAGGATTTTGTCCTGAGCGTGTACCATTAATTATTAAAGAGAGGCTGTCAGTCCCATCAGATGAGTTTAATATTTACTTTGAGGAGCTAGCGTTCAGTCCTTCACTTTGCACACTGTTGGCTAAGGCATTCGTTTAACAAAGATGAAATGAAGGGGAAATGGTGTGATTTGTATTGTTTTCTTGACATACCTGAAACACTTTTGCTATTTCTGACAGCTCCACTGCTTTCCTCATTTTCCAGCTTAGGAAAATCGATTGCTGTTATGATAAATCCCGATCCAGTGAGAAAGGGAGACAGAGCAAGATGCAAAATGAAAGATAAATGCAGAAAGCTAACAGCCTGGCTGGGGAGAGAAGGCCACGGAAGGGAAGGAATCACATAGATGGCTTCCTGGAAGAGGTTCCCAAGCAGGCCTAGAAGAGGTCGGTTTGGGAACTGGGGAGAGTGCAGAGGAGGGCATCTCTGTTGGAGAAGCAGCAGCCAGCGGGGCAGGAGCTACAGGGAGCCAGGTTGCAAGTGGGCCTGCTTCCTGTATCCCTGAGGCTGGGTTAGGGTCCTCACCCTGGCTGTGGCCCTGGCCTCTGGGGAGGTGCTGGCCAGAACTGGGTGGCAGGCCCAACCTACTCCAACCCTGGACTCTGCCCAGGGATTTCTGCGGAAGTGACAAGGCAGATCAGAGCAAAAGCAGGTTGGACCCAGCTTGTCCCCACAGAGACGTGTGCTTCCCTCTGTCTCTGAGAGCGACCTGTTAACCACGAATACGTGAGTAGAAATAGGGCACTGCCTCTGTGTGCGCCGCTGTGCGTCTGTGGGTGAGCAGGGCATTCCCAGCCCTGCTTGTGTGCGCGCGCACGTGCACGGGCCTCTGAGTATGTCAGCCTAACTGGGCTGGCATTTGGATAGAGTAGGACACTCCCCAAGAGGAGAAAAAGGAGCGGGAACAAGAGTGGGGAGAGAGAAGGCGTTAGTTAGCACTCCTATTTACACATGAGGTTAAACCTATGAGCTGAGCTTCAGCAAAAAAGGAACCATATTAGTTCTTGCAATGGAAAAGTCCAGGGGTAGGACTGGTTTCAGGTAAGAGTTGGATCCAGGGACTGGAATGATGTCTTTAAGGATGTTAAATTTCCAACTTTCAGAGATGGAAAAGTGGAATACAATAAAGGTCTTGCTTAATGGTAATAGTTTGAAGCTGTTGTAGGGAGCGAAGAAAGCTCCTTACAACAGCCTCTCTTAATAAAAGTGCCTGTATCAGGTGTATACGCCTGCTGTATACAATTCCTTACTTTCCTTCCCTACAAAGTGAGCAGAATTAGCCGGGCACGGTGGCTCAAGCCTGTAATCCCAGCACTTTGGGAGGCCGAGGTGGGTGGATCACGAGGTCAAGAGATCGAGACCATCCTGGTCAACATGGTGAAACCCCGTCTCTACTAAAAATACAAAACATTAGCTGGGCATGGTGGTGCGTGCCTGTAATCCCAGCTACTCAGGAGGCTGAGGCAGGAGAATTGCCTGAACCCAGGAGGCGGAGGTTGCGGTGAGCCGAGATCACGCCATTGCACTCCAGCCTGGGTAACAAGAGCGAAACTCCGTCTCAAAAAAAAAAAAAAAAAAAAAAGGTGAGCAGAATTTGCTGTTTTTGCCTGGAACTCCCAGAGTTCACAAGGACTTGCCTCTCACAGGTTCAGATGAGGGTCCAGGCTGGGGTGGTTCTTCATGCCTGTAATCCCAACACTTTGGGAGGCCGAGGTGGAAGGATTGCTTGGGCCCAGGAGTTCGAGACCAGCCTGGGCAACATAGGGAGACCCAGTCTCTACACAAAGGAAAGGGTACCTCCTCCATGTCCTGGGGAGCCAAAGCTGCAGTCCCAGACACAAGGAGGGGTGAGCTCTGGGATGGCATAGGTGGCCCCAGGCAGGGCTCTGCTGTGCCAAGCATCTGCTCCCCCACCCAGCCCTCTCCCCTTCCCCAGGCCCCTGACCTGGGCCCTGCCTGGCCCCCCTTTCCGCATTGAGCCCTCCCTGGTTTGTCTTTTAGTTGGAAGGTCTGGCCCATGGAGAACGACCCCTCAAGACGAAGAGAGTCCATCTCTCTCACACCTGTGGCCCAGGGGCTGGAGAACATGGGAGCTGAGTTCTTGGAAAGCCTGGTCTGTGCCCTCCCCATCGCCCATCCCCACCCTGAGCCTCTTCGGCCTGAGCCCGGCTGCCGAGGTGGTGGGGCTTTCGCTCACCACCTTCCCTCACACCCCATGCCTCTGCCCCCTGCTCACCTCTTTGCTTGCACAGGTAGGAACCTCCCAATGTGCCCGCCTCCTCAGCCCCCTTTATTTCACTCATTAAACATTGACTGAGCACATGCTGTGTGCACTATAGTCTGAAAGGGCAGGGCAGGGCAGGCCCCAATGAGGAAGTGGCATTGGAGGTGTAACCTACAGAGTGAGGATCAAAACCAGATGTCGGGGGAGGGGGTCTCTGAGGAAATTCAGCCTTCGAGGAGCCCGTGGTCTTGTCCTTGCTTTCAGGTGGCCAGGTCAGGTCAAGGCCACCACCCAGAACCTGAGCCTCGTAGGACACCCTCCAGCCTCCTCTGACAAAGCCCCCTCCCCTTCACTGCCCTTGTCCCTTGGGGCGCTCCTTTCATGCTATCATCTGCAAGAATACCCACCCCCCCACACACCTAAAACAGCTCCACGGACTGGGGGGTGCGTCGCCCTGCCTGGGACCTCCCTTACAGGCCTCCTCTCAGGCCCCACCAGCCACAGCTGGGTCGCAGGTGTCTGTCCCTCTGCAGACCGTGAGCTCGCTGAGGGCGGGATGCATCCGGCACAGCCCTGCACGCAGTAGCTGCTCAGGGCCTGCCTCGCAGAGTTCAGTTAAGTAGTCTTCTCACTCCTCCCTGTGCTCCAGCCCAGGCCCCTCCTCAGCCAGGGTCTCACCAAGGGCCCCCAGCCGTAAGTTCCTGCGTGTGGGTAAGGGACAGGCTGGCCTGATGGCTCCCTGCTGGCCGTAGGAGGAAGGCCAGCTCCCTAGAAGCAACTCGGAGATGAGAGGCAGCTGGAGCGAGGCGGGGCCGAAGACCTTCTCTAGATGGTAGGTGACCTCTGGAGGGACAAGGGCGGCCTGGGGGGGAGGCTGCTTGGGAACAGGATGGGGAGCTGGGCCTACTGGAGGATGGGGGGGCACGGGAACCTTTGTCGAAGGAAGGAAAAAAGGAGCTTTAGCCAACATGCACAGACACATGAGCCTAAAGGGTGAGCCAAGTCACAGGACCCCACCTGCTTTTGAGTAGCTGGAATGAAATCCCGTCAGGAACCCCAGTGTATATCGTGGGCGTGCCCTGAACCAGCCAGGCCTCCTCTCAACCTCCGGCTTCTGCCTTCTACCCCCATTCAGTCTCTGAGATACCTCTGGGAGTCCCAAGACTCCGGTTAAAAATTCTGATTTTAGCCAGGCGTGGTGGCTCATGGCTGTAATCCCAGCACTTTGAGAGGCTGAGGCGGGTGGATCACCTGAGGTCAGGAGTTCAAGACTAGCCTGACCAATATGGTGAAACCCTGTCTTTAAAAAAAAAAAAAATCTGATTTTCCACGGGGAGGTGGAAGCCCAGAGAGGAGAAGGGACCAGCCAGGTGGAACAGGCAATGAGGGGCTGAGGTGAGCCTAGAACTCCGCCTGGGCCCCCTGGGTCCTTGCTGGCCAGATCTGGAGCTGAGGACAGCATGAAGGGCAGTGGGGTAGAGGGGGGAGGGATTCCATCTCTGCCTGGGCACAGGGCATGGGAAGAATCCCTCCCCCAGCCTCTCGGGAGGTGGGAGGTGGGGACTGAGAGGGGGTGAGAGGCTCCTTAAAATGGCACCTAGTGGGTTCCAATGAGCACTGAGTGGGCGTCTACTAGATGTTCAGCCTGTGAGACCCCAGAGGCTACTGAGGTCCCAGCCTTTTCTCCAGAGACAGACCGTGACCAAATGACCCGGCAAGAATTGGCTGGGCCCCAAAGGCAGTGAGGGTGTGTGACCACCAGGCAGGGGCAGGCTGTTCCAAGCATCTTCTCTCTGGAAAGGGAGTCACTGACTCATTTGCTAAGTGTCCCGGGTCCTGAGGGGATGAACCCAGAGCTGGGAGCCTTTTCACCTTGTCCCATGGGCAGATGGATGAACAGCAGAGGAGGGGAGGCAGCCAACCGTGTCTGTCTGTCTCGCTCCCTCCTCCTTCCCTCTTCCCTTCCCTCTTCCCTTCCCTCTTCCCTTCCCTTTTCCCTTCCCCTCCCCTCCCCTCCCCTCCCCTCCCCTTCCCTTCCCTTCCCTCTCTTTCTGTTTTTTTTTTTTCGAGGTAGGCTCTCACTCAGTTGCCTGGGCTGGAGTGCAGTGGCCGATCAACCACTTGGCTCACTGCAACCTCCACCTCCTGGGCTCAAGCGATTCTCCTGCCTCAGCTTCTTGAGTAGCTATAGGTGCATACCACCATGCCTGGCTAATTTTTGTATTTTGGGTAGAGATGGGGTTTGTCATGTTGCCCAGGCTGGTCTTGAACTCCTGGGCTCAAGTGATCCACCTGCCTGGGCCTCCCAAAGTGCTGGGATTACAGGCGTGAGCCACCTCGCTTGCCGCCACATTTTTGTATGGTGATGAGGTTCTGCCTTTTCAGAAGACTTCCTCCCGAGCCCGGGAGCGGGGATCATCACTGGGCTAGTGGGGCCTGTGGGTGCTGCTCCAGTTTGTGCTACCATAGAGGCAGGAAAGGCCGAACCATTTCTACGTTTGCCCTGGGCTGGGGTTGCCCTGCAGCCCTGTGGGGATGTCAAAGCAAGCCCTCGCTTGTCCCTGTTGCCGCTTTACTGGGGACACCCCTGAGTGAGTGGAGGGGCTTAAGATCTCCCCCAGGTGGGGTCCGCTCATGCACTCACAGACCCTGCTGGTCCTGTTCCCAGGAGGAAGCTGCAGCCTGCCCTGAGAGCCCGAAGCTTCTGCAGGGAGCACACGCAGCTGTTTCGATGGATTGGTACAGGCCTGCTCTGCACTGGTGAGCCCGGGGCGGGCACTACCCAGGACACAGTGATTCCTGCCTCAGCTACCCAGGTCTCAGGGTGGGGCCATTCACTTACCCAATCACCCAACAAATGGTTGTTGAGCACCAGCTCAGGGCCAGCTCCCTTGCTGGGTGCTGAGACATCAGTTAAGCCAGGCCAGATCTTGTTCCCAAGGCACTCCCTCCTCAGTAAGGGAAGGGGAAGAAATATTCCCACATAATGCAGCAAGTCATCTGGGAGCACCAAGGAGGGATGGGGGATGGTCAGGGAGGACTTCCAGGAGGAGGTGACATTGGAGCCTCACGGGCTGAGTAGGAGTTAGCCAGGTGGAGGGGAAGGACACTAAGGAGGGCAAAGGCACTCTATACAGAGGAGTCACAGGAGCAAAGGTGAAACTGGCAGGGTGTGGGTTTCGATAAAGTCCCATGTCTGCCCTGTAAGGTCTGCAGGGTAAAGTTCTAGACAAGGAGTGCCAGGGGATGGGGCCAGAGGAATAGGAAAGGGCCCAGAATGGGGAGTGGGCAGGGAGATGGGAGGATGCTCACAGACTTGGATTTTACCCTCAAGGCCAGAGAGAGCCACTGAAGGGTTTGAACAGGGAAGCGTCAAGGTGGAATTCACACTGTGGGACCTGGACAGAGGGCAGGGAAGATGGGGAGAAGCAGACACTGAGGGCCCCGGCACCTGTGTGAGAATGAGGTGGTGGAAGGCCGGCGGGTGATGGGAGAGGTCCTAGGAAGGCAATGCCCGCGGCACTTGGGAACCACTGGGGGTGCAGCACGAAGGATACCCTGAATCAGGGCTGCCCCAGGGGCCTGCCGGGGTCAGGGGAGGATGATGGTGCCTTCCGCAGAGCTGGAGAACACACATGCAGGAAGGAGTCTTGGCAGAAAGGGGAATAATTTGGACAGTTTGTTGGAGGTACCACTGCCAGGTCATCTGAGGGGGAGGGAGGCTCCCCAGCACACTTGGAGAGTGAATTGAGAAGTGGGTCAAGGACAGCCGCCTGGAGACTAGCCACATGGAAGGGGCTGGTGGCAGCCAAAGGGGCAAGGGTTTCAAGGAGGGAAGATTAGCAGCATCTCTGCAAGACCTGTGGGACAAAACCCGAGCCATGTCCCCCAATTTAGGGACAAGGAGGCCACTGGTGACTTAGGGTGTAGGTGCCAAAACTGAATTGGAGCGAATGGGAGATGAGGCTGTGCAGATAGCAGGTGTAAAAGGCTTTCTGGATCCATTTTTATGAGGTGAGGCAGGAGGACGAATGGGCAGGGGGTGGCCCAGTCTTGAGGATGCCGGTGACGAGTTTGGGATGGGAGACTTTGTGTACAAGCCGAGGTGGGGAGGTCCCCTGGCACAGAATGGAATAGCTCCCATCCCATGGGGAGAGGTGGGTCTTCGCAGGGCAAGCTCACCTCATCCTGACAGGTTGGAATTGAAGAGGGCCAGGCATGGCGGGTGGTTCATGCCTGCAATCCCAGCACTTTGGGAGGCTGCAGTGGGAGGATTGCTTGAGCCCAGGAGTTTGAGACCAGCCTGGGCAACACAGCAAGACCCCCATCTCTACAAAAAAATTAAATAAAAATAAACGAAAAAAAGAAAAAGGAGGATGGGTACAGATGGAGAGCTCATGAGAGGTGCTCTGGGGGGGACGGGCAGTGAGAGGGGCGACAGCAACGACCCTGGCCTGCTTGGCGAGCTTGAAAGTAGGGCCATCTGCTGAGATGGGGTGGGTCCATGTCCCTCACAGCTTCCTCCTGGAGAGTGTGCCTGAGATGGTGACGTCCACCTTTGGCAGAGTCTGAAGCCAGGCTGTCTCTGTTTCCGTGGCTGCCTCCTTCGCTCAGATTCGATTTGTTTCTCTTGAAGAACAATTGAATTCTCTCCCGTAGAGAATGAAAATTACCCCTCTCATCCTGATTCCACGTTTGCCATGGCTGTGGGGAATGAATGCAGTTTGAACCATGAAATGACCCCTTGCAATGGTCAGCAGTGACTCTGTTTCTGGGTGACTTTGATTTCTCTGGCTTTTCAATATCTTTAGGACATCACCTCTTTCCTGGGGAGGCTGCTCAGAGGTGTCGTGGGAGTAGCTGTGATAGAGAAATGAAGCTCATGTTCTCAGGACTTGGCTCCTGAGCTGTGACAGTGGCTTGCAAACCTTAGGCCTTCTCCAGGGGTCCAGCGACAGCCTGGCTCTATTGGACTAACAAGGATGGCCTTGGTGTCCCTAGTCTTAGAAGAGGAGGGTGCCTCGTGCCGGCTGTTCCAGCCACAGTCCCAGTGAGGTCTTCAGGGACCTTAGCTCAGGTCCTGCCTGTCCCTGAACCAATCCCTGTGCCCAGGGGGACGTGGTGGTCTCCCCACTTCTGACGTAGGTCAAGCACCCCTGAACTACATGGGCTCGGAGGGGGAAAGTTGTGTCCAAATGGAACAGAAAAGTCCTGGCACCAGAGGGCGAGTGGACCCCAGATGATGAAAATGCTTCCGAAAGCACATCTCTCCCTTTGCCCCACTTGGAGGACTCCTCCACACGGCCCCCTCTCCACGAGTCCCCGTCCTGGCCCGCGCTGACCAGGACACAAGGCCCCGAGACACACAGAGCTTATTGGACTCCTAGCGCCAGGCCCTCCCTGTGGGAATCACCCAGTTCTGCTGGCCTCGGAGGCCTCGTTCTCCACGTGGACATCACTGTGGAACCGCCCCTGGGGGTGTTATGAGGATTAACTGTGAAAGTGCTGGCTCAGCTTCTGGCGACCATGGGGTCTCTCCCAGGCCAGGCCAGGTCCCCCTCCCCTGAACGTCCCCCGCCCTGCCGCTGGCACCAGCAGCCCCAGCTCCACTCTGCGGGGCTCCACCCGTGTGTTTCAATGACACCCGCTCAGGTAGGAACTCCAGCCCACAAGCTTCCATGGGATAGAATGGTCATTTTATTTTCTGTAACTCAGCTTACCCTCTCCTTCAGACTTGTCATTCCAGCGAGCGACGGGAACTCAGTTTCCGTCCAGTCGGAATCTCCCTTCTCCCCTTCCTCTGGGGGTCACCAGGGGGGCTTATCCGTCGTCACTCCTCCACTGCCTCCTGACCTGTCTGCTTCCCCAGCTGGTTGTGGGTGCTCTATCCTTGGCCTTGGCGACACCCTCTTCTCCACGGTGGGCTCATTCTGGCCTGCTGCCTCTCTCCTCCTCAGGCCTCTTGTGGGGACCACTTCTGCTGCTTAGGTGCCTGCAGAGCCTCGCTGGCTTTCTAGGACCCTGCCTGCCACGCGCCACATGGGCATTCCCCCCTCTGCAGTCCCGGGACCTCCCTGGGGCTCCACCAGGAAGCCAGGCACAGGCCATCACTGCTTGCAGCACCACAAACACACCCAGTTTTGGCAGCCTTGCCAGGCTCAGGCGCGTTCTCTGTGATGGCAGTGTCCTTGTCACCGTCTGGCAGCAGACGGGGTGGGTAGAACTTACCTTTGCTTGTGATCTTTTAGATCACATTTTAAATCCATGGCTATGAGTCCTTTCCATTCTTCGAGGATGCTGGATTCTGGAATTCAAAAGCCAGGGAGAGGCCTGGCGCAGTGGCTCATGCCTGTAATCCCAACACTTTGTGAGGCCGAGGTGGGTGGATCACTGGAGCCCAGGAGTTCCACACCCGCCTGAGCAACATGGCGAAACTCTCTCTCTACCGAAAATACAAAAACTAGCCGGGCATGGTAGTGGGCACCTGTAGTCCCAGCTACTCGGGAGGCTGAGGCAAGAGAATCCCTTGAACCCAGGAGGCGGAGGTTGCAGTGAGCCAAGATCGTGCCACTGCACTCCAGCCTGGGCGACAGAGTGAGACCCTATCTCAAAAAAAAAAAAAGAAAGAAAAGAAAAAAATCCATGGAGAGACATCCCTCCTCTGCTATTCATTCTCTTTTTTTAAATTTATTTATTTTAAAGATGGGGTTTCACCATATTGGTCAGGCTGGTCTCGAACTCCTGACCTCAGGTGATCCGCCCACCTCAACTTCCCAAAGTGCTGGGATTATAGGCGTGAGCCACTGCGCCCAGCTGCTATTCATTCTCACTGTCTTTCCTGAGGCGTAAGTGTGGACTGGCTGAGTGGCTCAAAGGAGAGAAGGGCAAAAGGGGAAAGGGAATTCCAGGAAGCATGGTCACTGATGAACATTTCAGATCCAGGTCCCGGCACACACGTGTGAACTCCTTCATGGAGTAGCTGATGTGCTCATCTCCTTCCTCCGTAGGACCTAGCGTGGCGCTGGACCACAGCAGGTGCTTCGCTATGCCCAGTGACTCTTGCTGTTTGGCTTCACAGCCTCCTTACACATCTCCCTCCTATTTGGTCAGCACTTTACAGTTTGCAAAGCCCTTTCACATGCCCTCTGCCTGGCAACTCCTAACTAGTTTTTGGCCCAGTAGGGATCGTTGTTCTCATTTCCAGATGAGGAAACTGAGGCTCAGTGAGGTTGGGTGACTCCTGCCCCCCATGCTCTGGGAGGAGTAAGGTGGAGTCGGTGGGCGGGGCTTCAGGGCCCTGGAGAGGCGGTGCCCTCGCCGTTGACCCCTCCCCTGTCTCATCCCCCAGGGTTCGCCGGCTTCCTGCTGGTGGCCTGCCTCCTGGATTTCCAGCGGGCCCTGGCTCTCTTTGTCCTCACCTGTGTGGTCCTCGTCTTCCTGGGCCACCACCTGCTGAAACGGCTTCTGTGGCCAAAGCTGAGGAGGTTTCTCAAGCCTCAGGGTCATCCCCGCCTGCGGCTCTGGTTTAAGAGGTGAGTGAGCCCACAGCCGCGAGGCAGGGCAGGGGAGGGCCTGTGAGCTGAGGGGTCTGAGGGGTTGGCCCCAGGGTTACGGCCAGGGCTGGAGGAGGAGGAAGGCTCCTGTGTCATGGAGAACTCTCTGGGGCTCCAGGGCAGGAGTTGCTGGGTGGCTTCAAACGGAGCAGCGTCTTTGTGGTAGTTCACCAGTTCTTAGTCCCAGTGACAGCAGGTGACTGTGGTGGATTAGAACTGGCCTCAGCAGTTTCTTCCATTCAGGGATCCCAGCCCATGGAGCGGGAAGGGCCCCTATCAGTGCCTCACTCAGATCACCTGGCGGGCTTGAAACAGCCTCAGAAACCAGCCCTGGAGTGGGATTCAGCAGGCGCCATTGGGGTCCAGGTGCTAGGAGTTTTCATTAGCCTCCAGGTGATCCTGATGTAGCCAGTGGTGTCCCTGGACAACAGTTTGAGATCCCCAGGTTTTGAAAGTGGATTCCGTGGAGCTCTGGAAATCTCGGAGATGCCATAGGGCAGGAGAGGGAGGTTGGGGAGGGAAACCTCAGGCTTCCCGCCCAACCCACCATTTCACCAGGCAGCTCTCAATTTGTGTTTTATAAGCCAAAGTTCGCCGACAAGAAAACTGGCTAGGAAAAAAAAGGTTTCTATGGCTTAAAAGTCTGAAGCTCACCAGTCTATTTCAGTACAGTAGTCTGTTGTGTTGATGAAGAAGCTGCTAACCAAAGATACCCAAAGACTAAGTCAGGGGGTCTGACGTTCCCGAAGTGAGACCCACGTACCACAGCAAAATGACAACCAGCCTGTGGATGACACATTTACAATTTTATTTATAAATACATTTACTGTTACCTTTGATCTCTCTTTATTAAGTAGATTTGTGATTTATTTTGACGATGGTCTTCTATCTATGACAAGTCATTGATGATGGTTTTCCACTTGAGGGATTGCTATGAAGTTTCCTTGAAAAAATGCACGCAGATAAATTGGACTTCATAAAAACTAAAAGCTTTTTGGTGCAACTCCCACTATCAGAAAAGTGAAAAGACAACCTATAGAATAAAAGATTTGCAAATCATATGTCTGCATAAAGAAACTCTATGCAGAATTACAACTCAGCAATAAAAAGACAACCCATTTGAAGAATGATAAAAGGTTTTGAATAGACATTTCTACAGCCAAAAAGCACCTGAAAATGTGGTCAACATTATTAGCCATCATGAAAATGCAAAGCCAAGCCACATTAAGATACCTAGGTCTCCATATTCAGTCAGATGGCCATAATCAATAAGACAGATGATAGCAAGTGTTGACAAAGTTGTAGAGAAATTGAAACCCTTAGACACTACTGGTGGAAATGTGAGTTCCTCAAAATGTTAAACATGAACTTATATGACCCAGAAATTCCACTCCTTGGTATATACCTAAGAGAAATGAAAATATGCCGGGCGCGGTGGCTCAAGCCTGTAATCCCAGCACTGTGGGAGGCCGAGGCGGGTGGATCACGAGGTCAAGAGATCAAGACCATCCTGGTCAACACAGTGAAACCCCGTCTCTACTAAAAATACAAAACATTAGCTGGGCATGGTGGTGCGTGCCTGTAATCCCAGCTACTCAGGAGGCTGAGGCAGGAGAATTGCCTGAACCCAGGAGGCGGAGGTTGCGGTGAGCCGAGATCACGCCATTGCACTCCAGCCTGGGTAACAAGAGTGAAACTCCATCTCAAAAAAAAAAAAAAAAAGAAGAAATGAAAATATATGTCCACATAAAAACTTGTGCACAAATCTTCATATAGCATTAATTACAATAGCCAAAAGTGAGAACTACCCATATGTCCATCAACAGAAAAATGGATAAAGAAAATCTATATATCCATACAATGGAATGTTATTTGGCCATGAAAAGGAATGTAGTATTGATGAATACTACAAGAATGACGAACCTGGAGAGCATTATGTTCAGTGAGAGAAGCCAGTCTTAAAGAACCATATTCTGCATGATTCCATTTATATGAAATGTCCAGAATGGGCAAATCTGTGGAGACAGAGAGTTGATTAATGATTGCTAGGGTAGATGGGAAGAGGAGGTGGTGACCACCAGTGGCGTGGGGTTTCTCTTTGGGCTGATGAAAATATCCTGGGATTATGGTAACAGTCGCACAAATCTGTAACTATACTAAAAACAATTAAACCATACATGCCTAAAAATTGCTACATAATATTATTAGGTGGGTGCAAAAGTAATTGTGGTTTTGCCATTATGCAATAAATTTTGCACCAACCTAATAAATGTGCATAGTTTCAGGGTACATGTGATAATTTAATACATTCATATAATTTGTAAAGATTAAATCAGTGTACTTGGGATATCCATCAACAAGTATTTGTCTTTCTTTATGTTAGAATTATTCAAATTCTCCTCTTCTAGCTATTTTGAAATATGCAATAAATTATTGTGTACTGTAGCCACATTACTGACCTAACACACACTGGGTCTTATTTCTTCCCTCAAACTGTATGTTTGTACCCATTAATCAACTTCTCTTCATCCCGTCTCCCTCCTCCTCTTCGGAGTTTCTGGTAACCACCAAACTACTGTCTGTCTTCATAAGATCCACTTTTTAAACCCCCACAGATGAGTGAGAACATGCAATATTTGTCTTTCTGTGCTTGGCTTATTTCACTTAACATAATGACCTCCAATTCCATCCACGTTGCTGCAAATAACAGGATTTCCTTTTTTATGGCTGAGTAATATTCCATTGTACATATACACCACATTTTCTTTATCCATTCATCCGCTGATGGGCATCTAGGTTGATTCCATATTTTGGCTATTGTGAATCATGCTGCAATAAACATGGAGTGCAGATGTCTTTTCAATATATTGATTTCATTTTGTTTTTTGCATATATATATCCAGTAGCAGAATTACTGAATACTTTGGTAGTTCTAATTTTAGTTTTATGAGGAACTTCTATCCTTGAACCATACACTGTAAATGGGAAAATTGGATGGTATGTGAATTTTGACTCAAGCTGTTAGAAAATATATGCATTTGATTTTTGCCTCCAAGTCAAGATGGAGTAACAGAGACCAAGTTTATCCTAAGTGTCGAAACAACTAAAAAACTGGAACAAATATGGGAAACAAGAGCTCTTAGACATTGGACATCAGGCAATAAAGGACGCTAATCCTTGAGAATTAGGAAACAAATGAGGTTAGCCCTGTGATCTCCCCAGCTGACTGCCTGGAGAGCATTTCCAGACCACAGCACAGGGAAGAAAAACTGAGGTGGGACCAGGAGATTCCCCTTGAGGAGATGGAGCTGGAAACCCAGGGAAGCCAAGGCGGGTAGAGTTCACATTGCAGAGTACAGAGACACAGTTGAAAGCTACACAGAGAGAAGCTCCCAGCTACGCAGAGAACCCTCCCCGAACATGCACCTGTGAACTGCTCAGAGAATACAGATGAGGAAACTTCCCTAGGCCTAGGAAAGAACCACCCACAAGGAGAAGAGGGAATTGTGCCTGGAATCACATAGGGCCAGGAATAGTGTCTGTTCCCGACAGTCAGATGAAAAACCTCAGAATTCACAGGGTATTGTTTAGGTTTTGGCTCAGTGGCAGGGGAAAAAAAATCAACTCTAGAATAAATGCTTCTCAAGCCCTGCCTAACACATCTTAAAGAGAAAACCTGAAAAACAGTCAGAGCATCAGTTAACCATGGCACAACTTTAGCGGCTGATATACACAACTGAAGTATCCAGAGGAGAAGGAGGGCAGAAAAAATATTTGAAGAAATTATGTCCAGAAAAATTACAAATAGGATGATGACTGGACACCCAAAGATTCAAGAAACTTCATTAACCTCCAGCACAAGAAACCTAAAGACTACACCAAGGCAATAATCAGATTGCTTAAAATCAGTGATAAAACCTTAGCGACAGCTGGAGAAAAAAGATACGTGCAGAGGAACAAAAACGTGGATTGCTGGTTGATTTCTTCCCAAATTGAGTAAGAAAACAGTGGAACAGTAAACAGCAAAATAACAAATGCCCCAAAGCCTGTCAACCTAGGATTCTTTACCAGTGAAATATATTTCAAAAAAGAAGAGGAAATAAGAACTCTTTCGGTTTTACAAAGGCTGAAATAATTTTTCAGACATAAAAAGCAGACTTACGCTGTAAGAGGTGCTGAAAGAGTGGTGCACACCTGTAGTGCCAGCTACTTGGGAGGCTGAGAAAGGAGGATCGCTTGAGCCTAGGAGGCACAGGCTGTAGTAAGCCGTGATTGCACCACCGACTCCAGCCTGGGTGATAGAGGGAGACGCTATGGCAGAAAAACAAAAGAGAGAGAAAGGGTCTGGGTGTGGTGGCTCGTGCCTATAATCCCAGCAGTTTGGGAGGCTGAGTTGGACAGATCACTTAAGCCCAGAAGTTCAAGACCAGCCTAAGCAACATGGTGAAACCCTGTCTCTAATAAAAATACAAAAAAAAAAAAAAAATTAGCCAGGCATGGTGGCATGTACCTGTAGTATCAGCTATTATACTTGGGTGGCTGAGGCACAAGAATTGCTTGAACCTGGGAGGTGGAGGTTGCAGTGAACTGAAATCATGCCTCTGCACCCCAGTCTGGGAGATATCCAGCCTATATCCAGCCTGTCATAACTCTTTAATAAGAAAAATAACCCAATTTAAAAATGGGCTCAAGGCCAGGTGCAGTGGCTCATGCCTGTGACCCCAGCACTTTGGGAGGCCAAGGTGGGGGGATCACCTGAGGTCAGGAGTTCAAGACCAGCCTGGCCAACATGTTGAAACCCCATCTCTACTAAAAATACAAAAATTAGCCGGATGTGGGGCGTGTACCTGTAGTCCCAGATACTTGGGAGGCTGAGGCAGGAGACTCACTTAAACCTGGGAGGTGGAGGTTGCAGTGAACCGAGATCATGCCACTGCAGTCCAGCCTGGGCAACAGAGTGAGACTCTGTCTCAAAAAAAAAATGCAAATTAGGTTGGGTGCAGTGGCTCATGCCTGTGGTCCCAGCATTTTGGGAGGCTGAGGCAGGTGGATTCCCTGAGCTCAGGGGTTCAAGACCAGCCTGGGCAACACAGTGAAACCCCATCTCTACTAAAATAAAAAAATTAGCCTCGCGTGGCTGCATACACCTGTAGTCCCAGCTGCTCAGGAGGCTGAGGCAGGAGAATCTCTTGAACCCAGGAGGCAGAAGTTACAGTGAGCTGAGATTGCACCGTGAGACCCCATCTCCAAAAAGAAAAAAAAAGGCAAATTAATCTAGTGGCAGAAGACAGATCAGCTGTTGCCTGGGAACAGGTAGGGAGGCAAGGAATTACAAAAGCGGTGACGGGATGTTCACTCTCTTAATTCTGCCGTGATGGTTTCAAGGGGTGTACATATACCAAAACGTATCAAATTGAACACCTTTAATATGTGCAATTGATTATGTGTCAGTCATACCTCTAATAAAGCTGTTAAAAATAAAAAACCTGAAACAAGCATTTAAGGTTTTTTGTTTTGTTTGAGACGGTCTCTTGCCCTGTCGCTCAGGCTGGAGTGCAGTGGCAAGATCTTGGCTCACCACAACCTCTGCCTCCCAGGTTCAAGTGATTCTCCTGCCTCAGCCTGCCAGGTAGCTGGGATTACAAGCACCCGCCACCATGCCCAGCTAATTTTTGAAGTTTTAGCAGAGACAGGGTTTCACATGTTGGCCAGGCTGTCTCGAACTCCTGACCTCAGGTGATCCACCCAATTTAGCCTCCCAAAGTGCTGGGATTACATGCGTTAGCCGCCGCCCCTGGCCACATTTAAGTTTTTATAAAGTCAGTTATAACCTCAAGAAAAATAGTAAGTAAAGAGAAGTACAGTGGGCAGAAAAACAAGGCAAAAATTGTGCACGTTAAACTGGGATGAGAAGAGCTTGGAAACAGGAGCAGAAATAAAAGCCGTGGACTCTGGAGTTAGCCTGCTTGAGTTCGGACCCCTCTTACCAGCTAGGACCGGCCTGGATAAAACCATAATTAAGTGAACAGACCTTGCTTCCAGAGTGCCTGGGTTGAACTCGCAGCTCTGCCACTTTCTAGGGAGCAGGCTCGGGCCAGTTATTTAACCTCTTTGTGCCTCAGTTTCCTCATCTCTATGAAAAGAACAGGTCTCTCAGCATCGGTGTGGTACCTGGCATGTAATAGGTGCTTGATGAACATTAACCATCATTAGTAGTTCTCAGTGAGTGGAAGACCAGATTGGGGTGAGATCTTGAACGCCTGATGCCAAAACCTGTGCTCTCCCACCCTGCAGGCTGCATCCTGGACAAACAAATCCCAGCCCCCGGGGGGAAAGTGTTGCTGTTAAGGTTGGATCCACTCCTTGGTCTCAGGTGCTCAGCTCAGAGGTCTAGACTCACATAATTGCTTCTCGGCATTTGGCAGTCACGGCCGACAGTGTTGAGTCCTGGGCAGCACAGGCCCTTCTTCTCCCAAGGTCAGAGGCTGAGCTGAGCATCACTGCGGTGGTGAGATTCCTGTAGCTGGAGGGAGCCAGGTGCTCGTCCCTATGCTCAGCTTGGTACATGCAACCTCTTATTTGATCCTCTCTGCAACCTTGAGAAATGAGAGGTTCATTTGACTCATGAGGAAACTAGACTCAGAGAGGCTAGGTGATCTGCCTGAGGTCACACAGCAAGGTCGGCCCTTCCCAGCATGTGGATCCAGAGCTGGTGCACTTTCCACTGGGCTGTGCTCTGCTCTTCCTCTCAGCCCCGAGTCCATTTTCTCTGGGGCCCTGGGTGCTGTAGTGTATGGTGAGGCGGGGGTGCAATGCTGAGGGTGATGGCTTTCTGCCTCTTGCCTGCAGGGCCCTAGCACTTGCTGCTTTCCTGGGTGTGGTCCTGTGGCTGTCTCTGGACACCTCCCGGCGGCCGGAGCAACTGGTGTCCTTTGCGGGAATCTGCGCGTTCATCGTCCTCCTCTTTGCCTGCTCAAAGCATCATTGCGCGGTGAGTGCTAGCTGTGGGGCCCAGGACTGGAAGTGTCTGTCTCTCTCTTCCGCCCCGAGGCTGGAGCTGGGAGCTGGGGTACGGGCAGTTGCTCCTGTCAGCAGATTCCTGGAGGCTCAGAGCCTGGAGAAGACCTGTGTGCGTCAGGACAGGCTTCCTGTGAAACAGAAGTCCTCACGCTCCCCAGCAGGGATGTGTCTCTTGACTCAGAGGCCAGCGGGGCATTTGTTTCCTTGGCGACATGTCCTCTGGTCAGTCTAATCCTGGTCTTCAGGTCTGTTGTCTCAGGAACCACCTCCACCCCCAACCACAGACAACACAGGCCACAGCTCCAGTCCGTCTGCAGAGGCAAGGGTTTCCTGGAATCATTAGCTTAAAATAGTGCTTCTCACAATCTGCGCACTAGACCAGCAGCAGCAGCACCTCCATGGAACTTATTAAAAATGCAACTTCTTAAGCCCCACCCTAGGCCCACTGCATTAGAAGCTCAGGGGCAAGGGTGGCGATCATCTTGTCAGCAAGCAGAATTCTGATGTGTACTCAATTCTGATGTGTACTTAATTGTGGTGTGTACTCAATTCTGATGTATACTAAGGCAGCCATGCGGAAGGAACCTTCTCTCTCTCTGCCTCTGTGGCATCAGGATCCCTCTGTTTCATGGCGTGGCCACCCCTTTCCCCAGGCTACAGCCAAGCCTCCCAGGAGCGTCTGATGCGCGCCTGAGCTTGGACTCACTGCTAAGGAATTATTAAATGCTGACCCGGGAAAAGCAACCTGAGGAGCCCAGCTCTCGTCTGCTGGGAGGGGTGGGGGCAAGGGGTGTGGGCGCAGAGCCCAGCTTATGGAGGAGAGAGTGGAGAGGGTCAGGCAGACTGCGTTCACGCTAGCTGGAGGGGAGCTGGGCCCGGAGCAGTCTGGTGCGGATCCTGAGGCCAGAACCCCAGACCACAGCTCTGGCAGTGAGGACCCGGAGACGAAGTGCCATGACGTGCCCAAGGCTGGTGAGGTTTCACCTAAGTTCTTGGTTAGAATCTTGGCCCATCCCTGCCCACTGCCCAGGCTCGCTCCTGCCTAGCACATGGCCTGTTCTGAATCCCAGTGAGGGTGTAACCACTGGCACCAGGCCCCGTGCTCTGTCTGGCTCCAGCCCCATCCTCCGAGCAGGCCAGTGCTCCTGCGCTCCCTCGGCAGCTGGTGCCCTCCGCCCTCACCCCTGCCCTGCTCCCTGCCCATCCCTGAAGGAGCTGAGCTCACCAGCACCTTTCTGTGGGGTGGGGTGGCAGGTGTCCTGGCGGGCCGTGTCTTGGGGACTTGGACTGCAGTTTGTACTCGGACTCCTCGTCATCAGAACAGAACCAGGATTCATTGCATTCCAGTGGCTGGGCGAGCAGATCCGGGTAGGTACATGGGGCCTGGCTGCCCGGAGCATCTTAAGTTACTGGGAGCTTGGGACTGGTGCGGCGGAGGAGGGGGTGTGGGTGGACCGGGGCCCCAGACCAGGTGGGCAGCGGGTGGCTGGGCAGCACAGCTGCCACTTCCCTTATGCCTGGCATCAAGACCCCAGTGGAGTATCCTTTCAGAGGCTGGGTCTGTAGTCAGCAGTGACTTGGAAATTGTAATAATTAAAAGTGCTAAAAAAAAATCCCCCAAAATCTGCAAATGATTTACTTGTGTATATGTATGTTTAAAAATAATGTTTATTGAAGTTATACATTTTTATTCTGTTTTTGTTTTGTTTTGTGACAGAGTCTCTCTCTGTCACCCAGGCTGGAGTGCAGTGGTACAGTCTCAGCTCACTGCAACCTCCGCCTCCTGGGGTTAAGCAATTCTCTGCCTCAGCCTCCCCAGTAGCTGGGATTTCAGGCACCCACCACCATGCCTGGCTAATGTTTGTATTTTTAGTAGAGACGGGGTTTCACCATGTTGGCCAGGCTGGTCTTGAACTCCTGACCTCTGTCGATTCACCTGCCTCAGCCTCCCAAAGTGCTGGGATTACAGGTGTGAGCAACTGCGCCCAGCCCCATTTTGTTTTGTTTTGTTTGAGACAGTCTTGCTCTGACATCCAGGCTGGAGTGCAGTGGTGTGAACTTCAGCCTCGACAACCTGGGCTCAAGTGATCCTCCCACCTCAGCCTCCCCAGTATTGAGTAGCTGGGGCTACAGGTGTGAGCCACCATGCCAAGCTAATTAAAACAATTTTTTGAGGGGATACAGAGTCTTCCTATGTTTCCCAGGCTGGCCTCGAACTCCTGGGCTCAAGTGATCTTCTCACCTTTAGTCACGGGGTGCCCAGCCGATTCTGTTTTTTATTATAGTAAAATCTATCTAACATAAAATCGACCATTTTAACCATTTTTAAGTGTCATCAAATTCATGCACACTGTTGTGTCACTATCATGATTTACTTTTGTCAAAAGAAAATTACAACAAATTTGGTTAAAAGATCCGAACTGGCTTTTATTTGTGATTTTAGAACCAGGCAACACTGCATTCTGTAAAAATAGAGTGAGTGTTCTGATCATGTCCCCATTTTATAGATGGGAACACTGAAGCTGAACAGAAGAAGTGACTTGCTGGCCCTGCAGTCACAACCCAAGTTCAGGATGTAACACAGGGCTCCTGTAGAAGCATGGCTGGGCTCAGACTCCAAGGCCACAAGCTGGGGTGGGGACAAGATGAGGGGACGTTTTGCCATTGGTTGTCAGGGGCCTGAGCAGGCACAAAGGCACCGCCGCCTTCACACGTCTCCTGGTCTTGCGTCTTCCATTGTCTCTTCTTCATTGTCCTAACGACTCTCAGAGCATTTCTTATTTTATTTTATTTTTTTGAGACGGAGTCTTGCTCTGTTGCCCAGGCTGTAGTACAGTGGTGCGATCTTGGCACCTCTGCCTCCTGGGTTCAAGTGATTCTTCTGCCTCAGCCTCCCTAGTAGCTGAGATTACAGGTACCCACCACCATGCGTGGCTAATTTTTGTATTTTTAGCAGAGACAGGGTTTCACCATGTTGGCCAGGCTGGTCTCCGAACTCCTGACCTCAGGTGATCCGCCCGCCTCAGCCTCCCAAAGTGCTGAGATTACAGGTGTGAGCCACCGCACCCAGCCTACAGAGCATTGCTTTAAAATCAACTGAAATGGTGTCTCTTTGGTGAATGCACTTAGGAGCTAGTGCTTGTGATGGTAGCTCTAACGCCCCTTGCCAGGTGGTGCCCACCCGATAAAGGCCTAGGGGACTGTCCCTGGGCCAACCCGCCTGTCTCTGGCTGCGCTTCCTCCCTCCTCCCTTCCCAGCCTCACTGCCTGTTTTTGTTTTTTTCTTTCAGATCTTCCTCAGCTATACGGAGGCCGGCTCCAGCTTCGTGTTTGGGGAGGCGCTGGTCAAGGATGTGTTTGCCTTTCAGGTCAGCTTGATCAGGGTCCCGGAGGCCTTTAGCAGCCGCTGCCCAGCGCCTCCAGCTAGAGGGGAGTCTTGGCACGGCGGGTGCCCAGGTGGAGGGGAGGGGCTCTGTGAGCAGATGTGGCTATACTGGGAAGCTAGCGAAGCCTAAGCCTGGACCCTGGGAGGGGCCCAGCAATGTGCGCCTCATGAGATGTTTTTTGCTATATTTTGTAAAATTTGCAAAAGTAAGATATTTCCGTGTGCTTTTCCTTAGAGATGAACCTCCAGGTTATAGAATTACTGAGTGGCTGAGGATGAGAAGTGGGGGGAGGGGTCGTGGGGATAGCTCCTGCTGAGACTTGAGCCCCTGAAGTCTGCAGACTCTGGGCCTAGGACCAGTGGTTTCTGGGAAGAAAACCGCTCCCGTGATCCTCTCAGGCACTCCTCCTTCAGGGCTCCTCACAGGCCGCCTCTGCCAGGAAGGCCGCCCTTATTAGCCTTATTAGTCCAGCGGTGACAGCTCCCTCCTCTGTGTCGTCCTAGACGTAGGATACCGCTTTCCCGCCCTCCCTCCCTGCCTCCATCCATCCTTCCTTTCTTCCATTAAAAATTGATTGTGCATTTACGGCACTGCAAAATATCACAGGGCAAATGAAGATAGACACTGTTCTCTCTCAGAGACCTTATTGTCTAATGGTGGAGCCCCAGCCCTAATTTAAACACATCCACAGCCCAGGATGCTGTGGGGGGACCCGCTTCACTGTTCTTGGTGGGGCTGTGGTTGTGTTTCTTTTTTCCACAGTTAACTGTTTAAGCACCGAAATGTCTTGTTCAGTAAGAACTCTAGCGGAGCCCTCCTTTGCCTGCCTTACACTCAAATTGTCTAAGACCCTGAGGCTTGCTCTAGGCTTAAGCTCCACATGCTAGGTGAAAGAGACAGAGAGAGACGTGGGGCTCCACTCACCCAGTAGCTGGCCCCCGTTTTTTGCCACCGATGCATGGCACGGAGAGGGACATCAGGGCAGCCCACTCTGGTACATCTGGGACCACCATCACCACGGAGCTGCTATGCAAGACCCTGTGTGCAGGTTCCAGAGGTTTCTGCTATTTTCATTATCCTGGGGGTGTTGGACCCAGAAGACTTTTGGCCTAAGCCATGGACTTGGCTATGGACTTCTGGGCTGGCGTTGAGCCAGGTCATGAGTTCAGACACTCCTGCCTACCCCTGACCCTGACCTCTGGCGAGTTCCTCTTGGAGCCTTAGTGTCTGTTGTGCCAGCAGACTCCCTGGGGAAAGTCCCGTCTAACATTGTCAGCCCTAAGAGGAAAGTGGCGGGGGGGGCAGATTCCTGTCTTCTCTGAAGTCTTCTTGCCCCCTGGGTGAATTTGCCCATCATGTTTTCTGAGACCACTTCTGCATAGGGAGAATATTGGGAGGGGCAGCCTCTGTCAGGTCTGAAAAGGCCCCTAATGCCATGTTCCTTTAAGTGATCCACCCACCTTGGCCTCCCAAATTGCTGGGATTACAGGTGTGAGCCTGTAAGCATAATTAATGCGGGGGTACCCAAGGTTTCAGAAAAGAGCAGTAAGATCTGCTTCAGGGTCAATTCCATGTCCACCCAAGCAGGGAGGCTCCCACAGCTTCTCACACTTTAAAACACACACACCCGGCCAGGTGCGGTGGCTCACACCTGTAATCCCAGCAATTTGGGAGGCCAAGGTGGGTGGATCACTTGAGGTCAGGAATTCGAGACCAGCCTGACCAACATGGAGAAACACCGTCTCTACTAAGTACAAAATTAGCTGGGCGTGGTGGAGCATGCCTGTAATCCCAGCTGCTAAGGAGGCAGAGGCAGGAGAATCACTTGAACCCGGGAGATGGAGGTTGCGGTGAGCAGAGATCGAACCATTGCACTCCAGCCAGGGCAACAAGAGTGAAACTCCATCTTAAAAAAAAAAATACACACACACATACACCCGACACTCTGCAGTTCAACCTCCGCAGGCAGCTGGGTTCAAGTGTAATAATGGAGAAGCCTGAGGAGTACCTATAGGAGAGATGGTTCTAATAAGGGACCGTGAGGAAGACTCCTTGAGGAGGTGGCATTTGACATAGAGTTTAGGACAGAAGAGATTTGGACACACGGAGCTAGGCAGGAAAAGGAAATGGGATGGGCAAAGCATGGAGGTGAGAACATGCTGGTGTGTCCCCGGTGCAGGGCGCAGTTCAGTGGATGGGCGTACAAGCTGCTTCCCAAAGGGAAATGACAGCCTCGTTAGCCAAAGAAGCAGGGAAGAGGTGCTGAGCAGCCCACGCCGCTGCTCTCCGCTGGAGCCCCCAGCCAGCGTCTCTCCTGCGTCATTGCTGGGCTGGCCTCTGTGTCTGGCCCCTGGCCACATTCGCTGTGTCTCCTCACATCCTGCCTCCCTTTCTGGAAGGATGTGTGCACACCTGCTGCTTGCATTTCTCCCCGAATCACCCTTTAGAATCATGGATTCCTGGACCGTGCGCACCAGGAGAAAGCTCAGTGGTATTTGGGCCTCCCTTTTGTATTATAGGTGGTCCAACCAAGCCCCAGAGAGGAGCAGTGAGCTGGCCGCCGTGGCACAGTGAGTTAGGGCAGAGCCGGAACTGGACCCCTCCAGTGGAATTCCGGTTGAGGGATGTATTCTTCCTCACACTATCAGCGGAAATCAGTGGCCTCGTGTGTCTCCTCCAAACACAAAAAGCACTCTGAATAACAAAAATGATCATTTAAAAATGTGGCAATTAGGCCAGGCATGGTAGCTCCTGCCCGTAGTCCCAGTATTTTGGGAGCCTGAGGTGGTCGGAGGTTTCACCATACTGGCCAGGCTGGTCTCAAACCCCAGGAGTTTGAAACCCGATCTCTACTAAAAATAGAAAAATTAGCCAGGCGTGGTGGCGGACACTTGTAATTCCAGCTACCTAGGAGGCTGAGGTAGGAGAATGACTTGAACCAGGGAGGCAGAAGTTGCAGTGAGCTGAGATGGCACCACTGCACTCCGGCCCAACACAGTAAGACTCCATCCCCAAAAAAGAAAATAACAGTAAAATAAATGTATCAGTGGTGGCAAAAAACTTTGAAGTTGAATGTTCAGTTAAGACAGAAGCAATAGTGGGGTGGGCCTATCATTGACCAGCATTTCCCAGACAAACACTATAGTTTCCTGGCCCCTGGGAGGCCCTATCCTCTGGACAAATTCCTGGACAGTGTATCGGCTGATGCCCCATCCTTAGCAATGCCGGAAAAGATGCGTGGCAAATGTTGAGAAATAATTCTCTTTCTCACTAACCACAACATTGTATTCAGCCTCCCCCCTCCCCCGTATCACACCCATAGGCTTGGGATTTGCCCTCAAGGTAGGGCTGACCTGAACAGAAGACTCAGGAAGTTCTCTATTCTTTCTGTGAATCACGCAGACCTAGTCCAAGGCCTTTGGCCAATTTCAGCTTGGGGAAGTCTTCTCTGAGCTCACTCAGATTTTCAGAATCCAAGCTGCTTCCTGCTGGCCATGGTCCAGCTGCTCTCTTCCTGGGGGGAAATAAAGCCTCTCCCCGGGGCTCCTTCAGCCCTCAGCCTGCCCTGGGCCTGGAGTCCGGCACAGTGGCCGCGGCAGTCACCCCTTGGCTGTATCAGCTGGATTAGTCATCCCACCTTGGCTCCATCTCCCTCCTGGTAACTTTCCACCCGCATGAGCACAGCCCCCGGGTCTGGCTGACCCGGGAGCACGCTGTCATTCTTTTCACTATTGTTCTAGCCTCTGGAACCAGCACCCACTACTCAGCTCCACAGTGCTGCTCACATTTTCTCTGGAGGCACCCCTAGGGTCAAGGAAAATGTCTTCATCTCCTGAGAGTTTCGGGGTGTCTGACACAGACTATGCAATCCCCAGTGATCAAGAGTGCCAAATTTTGCACACACACACACATGCACACACGCACGCACACACAAATACACACAAAGATCAAATAAGGACCAAAGGTATCATTGGGTTTGGTAATGAAGGGGTAACCGGTAACTTTACTGAGCATGGATTTCGGTGAAGGGAATGGGAATCCGTGAAGCCGGGGGTGGGATGGCTGAAAGAAGGGAGATGGGACCGCTGAGGTAGGAGGCATCTTGTTGAAAACCTGGGGTCCAGGCAGAGATGGGCATGAGGGGCAGAGTGCTCAGGCCATTCTGGGTGAAGGATGGCACAAACAGGAAGTCAGGAGGCGTAGCTAGGGGACAGCCAGAAAGGCAGCTGCTCTGGACTTGGAGGCGAGTCCCTTCTGCATTCTGGTGGCTGGCAGTGTATGCTGCCGCTGCTGCCCCAGCATCTTCCGTCTTCGGGTTTTTTGTGGTTCACCGTGGCCTGGGGCTGGTGATGGGGCACGGTCTACAGTGCTCGGGCCTTGGGGTCTGTGGATATGAGGGTTTGCCCAGACAGCCTTAGGAAGTCAGCAGGAGCCCTTGCTCAGCCTCCTCCAGGGAGAGGAGGGAGCAGGCCATGTCCTTAGTGGGTTTTGTCCGGCCTTCAAAGCATGTTTCCTGGCCAGGTGATGAAGTCTGCTTAGAGCCTCTAATCTAGGATCTAGGGCCGTGTTTGTCAGAGTGTGGTGTCCAGGTCAGCTGCACCAGCAGCATCTGGAAAGGCCAAACATCAGGCCCCACCCTAGACCTATTCAATCCAAAATATTCTGAGCACATTCTCAGAGGATGCTTCTGGTCCATGTGCTAACAACCACTGGCCTGGAAGAGCTAGATTCCCTTCTTCCTTGAGTTATAGTACGAGCAGGACCCACCTCCAAAGCCATTTCTACAAGGCAGTGGTCAGGACTTACTTGGGTCTTCCTTGAAGGGGGTTGCCTTAGTCCATCCAGGAGGCCATAATGAAAACCATAGACTGGGTGGCTTACAAGCAACAGAAATTTATTTCCCACACTTCTAGAGGCTAGCAGTCTGAGATCAGGGTGCCTCAGTTCTGTTGAGGCCCACTTTGCCCTCTACCCACTTGGTTGTCTGTGTCCTCACATGGTAAGAGAGGTGAGGGAGCTCTCTGGAGCCTCTTTTATTTTTTATTTTTATTTTTTTGAGGTAGGATCTCACTCTGTTGCCCAGGCTGGAGTGCAGCGGTGTGATCACTGCTTATTGCAGCCTCCATCTCCTGGGCTCAAGTGATCCTCCTGCCTCAGCCTCCAGAATAGCTGGGATTACAGGTGCATGCCACTATGCCCAGCTAATTTTTTTGATTTTTAGTAGAGACAGGGTCTCACTATGTTGCCCAGGCTGGTCTTGAACTGAGTTCAAGGGATCCTCCAGCCTCAGCCTCCCGAAGCGCTGGGATTCTAGGCGTGAGCCACTGTGCCTGGCATGGGACCTCTTTTATAAGGGCACTAATCCCCTTCATGAGGGCTCCACCCTCATAACCTAATCACTCCAAAGGCCCCACCTCCTAATACCATCACCTAGGGAATTAGGTTTCAATATATGAATTTGGGGGGACACAGATATTCAGTTTCCAGCAGGGATACATGCTGCCCCTGAAGGCAGAGAAACCTCCAGGACTGTTCCCAGGGCAAACCTCCTGAGGGGCATGCAGGACCTTGGCATTGTACCTGGTGGCTGGGAGTTACATCTGCCTCTTTGCTGGTGTGTGACCTCAGGCGGGTGGCCAAGATCTCACAGCCTCCGTGTGCCCATTTGTGAAGTGGGGACAGTTACATCCACCACAGCTGCTGTGAGGATTGATGAGTCCCCACACGTTAGGGACCTGGTCCAGAGCAGGCCCTCGTGGTTGGCGCACAGTGGGATTTAACGGCACTTGCCTCCCCCTTCCATAGCAGCACTGCCTTGAGCTGCCCGCCCTGTTCTGCCATCTCACATTCTGCCAGGGAGCGCCCCACAGCTGTTTCCTGGGCTGAGATGGTATTGGCTGCAGGGACCTTATTTAGTATTCTATCCTACCTTAGAAAATTGGGGCCACTGTTTTCTCTTTCATTCCCCTCCGCTCCCTAGACAGTCCCCACTTAATCCAAAACACAGCTTCTCTTCCACCATCAATCTCCATCTCACAGATAGAAAATCTCTTTTGATTGCTGGCAGGAGAAAGTCCCAGTGCTGCAGTGGGGTCCCGATGTCCCAGACACTCTCCTTCCTGGCACGGGCCATCCCTACAGGCCTGCCAGTCTCTCTCAGGACCCACTGGACAAGCAGTCTAGACAGTGCGTGACCCTCTCTGCATCTCAGTCCCAGGAGTGGTGGAATGATGTCATCACACCCGTGCTGGACGTGTTTCTAGCCCTAGGCGGGAGGAGTCGTCACGGGCCGGGAGAAGGGTTTCTTTGAGCTGGTTCTGGTGTTCTCTGTCAGGTGACTTCCCCACCTCAGTGAAGTTGGTGACAGATGACAGCAGAGCAAGTCCAGATACCACCTGCAGCATTGGTCTGGGAAGGGACAGGAGAAAGAAAAGGCCAGCAGACCTTGCTTCCCAGCTGCCCGGGGCAGAATCTCCATTCTCTTCAGGGGCCATTCTGTAATCCCAGTTCACTTTGAACTAGAGCCTAAATTTGGTTGCTCAAGACACTCCCTCCTTAAAAAACAAAAGCAGCCCTTGCCGGGCCCTCAGCAGGGTCCAGCGGTGAGCACAGCGCTGCGTCTTGCAAGGACTGTCCATGCTGACGATCTCTCCTTCCTCGTGTCCCCCTTCCACCTTGGCTCACTGACATCAGCCTCGGTCCCCACCCTTCCTCTCACACTGCTGTCACCTAGATCACGGGCGCCTCCAGGCTGCTAAGTCCCAGGGGTCTGGCTCAGTCCTTACCTTTCCAGAGTTCTCTGACGCACCTGACACAGCTGCCAGTGACTTTCCCTTCTTGAAAAGCTGCCCCTCGGTTTCCGTCCCGCCTGTCTCCTGGCTATTTCCAGCCCTTGGCTATTTCTATTTTTTTTTTTTTTTTTTTTTTTTTTAGGTGGAGTTTTGCTCTTGTTGCCCAGGCTGGAGTGCAATGGTGCAATCTCGGCTCACTGCAGCCTCTGCCTCCCAGGTTCAAGCAATTCTCCTGTCTCAGCCTCCTGAGTAGCTGGGATTACAGGTGCCCACCACTACACCTGGCTAATTTTTGGTATTTTTAGTAGAGATGGGGTTTTGCCATGTTGGCCACGCTGGTCTTGAACTCCTGACCTCAGGTGATCAGCCTGCCTTGGCCATTGGCTATTTCTTTGTCTCCTTCGCAGGCACCTCCTTCCGCTCTCACCCTTCAGTGACATTGAGCACAGGGCCCTCCTTAGCCCCTGCTCTTTTCACTCAGGGTGATTTCCACAGTGAATTGCACCCACCAGCCACCTCAGCCTGTACCACTACGGCGTCTTCTTCTTATTCTTTTTTTTTTTTTTAACAGGGTCTCACTCTGTCACCCCAGGCTGCAGTGCAGTGTCATGATGTTGGCTCACTGCAACCTCCCCCTCCTGGGTTCAAGTGATTCTCATGCCTCAGCCTCCCGAGTAGCCAGGATTACTGGTACCTACAACCACACCCAACTTTTTTATTTTTATTTTTGTTTTTATTTTTAGTAGAGATGGGGTTTCACCATGTTAGCCAGGCTGGTCTTGAACTCCTGACCTCAAATGATTTGCCTACCTCAGCCTCTCAAAGTGCTGGGATTACAGGTGCGAGCCACCATATGGAGTCTCACTCCGTTGTCTGGGCTGTAGTGCAGTGCCATAATCATGACTCACTGCAGCCTCCAATTCCTGGAATCCAGTGATCCTACTGATTCAGCCTCCAGAGCAGCTGGAACCACATTCGTGCGCCACCATGCCCAGCTATTAAAAAAAAAAATTGTGTAGAGATGGTGGCCTTGCTTTGTTTCCCAGGCTGGTCTCAAACTCCTGAACTCAAGCAATCCTCCCGCCTCAGCCTCCTACAGTGCTGGAATTACGGGCGTGAGCCACCACACTGGGCCAACCTGTACTTCTTATGAAAGAGTCCCAAGCCAAGGCCTGGCCCAGATCTCCCCTCTCAGCTCCCCACCCTTTTATCCAGCTGCCCACTTGATGTTCCACAGGTATCTCAAATTCAAAGTTCAAAACCAAACTGATTTTCCCACAGACCACTCCTGCCTATACTCTCTCCCTTGAGAAATGTCCACTTATTATTGAAAATTATAGGAACAGCTGGGCACGGTGGCTCATACCTGTAATATCAGCACTTTGGGAGAATGAGGCAGGCAGATTACTTTAGGTCAGGAGTTCAAGACCAGCCTGGCCAACATGGTGAAACCTTGTCTGTAATAAAAATACAAAAATTAGCCGGGCGTGGCAGCTGGCACTTGTAAGCCCAGCTACTTGGGAGGCTGAGGCAGGAGAATCACTTGAATCTGGGAGCAGAGGCTTCAGTGAACTGAGATCAAGCCACTGCACTCCAGCCTGGCTGACAGAGTGAGACTCCATCTCAAAAAAAAAAAAAAAAAAAAAAAAATTATGGGAACAGATAAGAAATTCATGAATAAAGAAAAAAGAAAATCTCCATAGCCCCAGCACATAGAAACAAGCCCTTTGACTATTTGGTAGTGCTTCTTTCTATAATTTGAATATTCCAATTTTCCCACCTAACATTGTAGCTTAAGAATGCTCCCATGCTATTACCAGTTCTGCATGACGACTGTAAACTGTTGGGAACACATGACACAGAATAGAGCAAACATGCCAACCTAAAAGGGTATAAGGTAAAAAATAACCTTCCTCTCATCCCTGGCCCCCAAGGCACCCAGTTCCCTCCACAAGGCACCTGCTGTTGCTGGCCTCCTGCACATTCTTCTAATGATCCCCACGCTCATACAAGATCACACACAGTGCCCCTCACACACATGTTTTTGGAGAGGTAGGGGATCTTACTATGTTCCCCAGCCTGGCCTTGAACTCCTGGGCTCAAGCAATCCACTTGCCTCAGCCTCCTGGGGAGCTGGGACTGTAGGCACATGCCACAGTGCAGAGCTACGTCCCACCCCCTTTTGAAACCTGCATAACAGCATAGCATACACTCTTGTGGTTCACCTTCCCTTTGTGCATTTAACAATGTATCTCGGAATCTGTCTGCAACTCCCCATAGAGACCTTCCGCATTCTTGTTTCCTGATCCTTAGTGCTCTGGTGTCTGTCTGGATCATAGGTGATGAAATTAGTCCCCCACTAATAGACCTCTCTGTTTTTGCCAGTTCGTTGTTATAAATCAGACTGCAGTAAAGAAAGACCAGGGTGCAGAAAAGCAACCTCCTTTTCCATGGGCCTAGAAAGGAGGGAGGTGTGAGAGAAATTCTGAAGGGAGAACGCCTAAGCCCTGGAGTGAAGGAGGAGGGGCGTTTAGCCAGGTATTAATCATAGGAAACGGGGTGATGGGAGGAGATGCTGGTTCGGGTCCGTGATGAGCGGAAGTGGAACACCAGAATGATGAGGGTTCCCTCATTCACGCCCAAAACGCGGGAGAGAGGTTAAGGCCAGTCTGAGGCCAAGCATTGAGCCCATGGAGAAGGATGCACACTGTCACCCTCACAACGCCCCTCAGATGTGGGCATTTTACCCCCATTTTAGAGACAAAGAAGCAGGAGATGAAAGTGGTGCACTCAGGCCCCACCGCACCACAGCACGGGCCTGCCTGTGTGAGGAGAAAGAGCGCGGTCTGGTGGCTGTCACTGTTTACAGGGGATCTGAGAGGACGAGGCTGCCTCCAAAGAGGGCCTGCAAATGGAATAGCTGGGGCTTCATGCTCTGGTCCCAGAGCATCTTCCCGGATCCTGGCAGGCCTCTGAGAGGCAAGGCCTGCGAGGGAGTGGGCCACCTGGGGTCTCCTGGGCCCTGCCTGGCACCCTGGCTCCTGCCTGCCTCTAACCTGGAGTCCTGTGCTCTCCCTCCTGGCAGGTTCTGCCCATCATCATCTTCTTCAGCTGTGTCATATCAGTTCTCTACCACGTGGGCCTCATGCAGTGGGTGATCCTGAAGGTGAGTTCTCAGTGCCCATGACCTGCACTCTCCCAAAGTCACCAGCGCGCAGCTCCCAGAATGCCTTGCTCCCAGAGCCCAAACCTCCCCAGATACACTGCTCCCCAAGCCCACACCCTTCCAGAATCCCCTACTCCCAGTGCCTACACCTTTCCAGAACTCCCACTTCCCAAGTTCCACACCTTTCTGGAATCCCTTGCTCCTGAGGCCCACACCTACCCAGAACCCCCTGCTTTTAGAGTTCACACCTTCCTAGGATCCTGTGCTCCTGAGGTCCACAGCTTCCCAGAATCCCCCACTCTTAGAGTTCACAGCTTCCTAGAATCCTTTGCTTCTGAGGTGTACACCTTCCCAGAATCCCCTGCTCTTAGAGTTCACACCTTCCTAGAATCCTTTGCTCCTGAGGTCCACAGCTTCCCAGAATCCCCTGCTCTTAGAGTTCACACCTTCCTAGAAGCCTTTGCTTCTGAGGTCCACACCTTCCCAGAATCCCCTGCTCTTAGAGTTCACACCTTCCTAGGATCCTGTGCACCTGAGGTCCACAGCTTCCCAGAATCCCTCACTCTTAGAGTTCACAGCTTCCTAGAATCCTTTGCTTCTGAGGTGTACACCTTCCCAGAATCCCCTGCTCTTAAAGTTCACACCTTCCTAGAATCCTTTGCTCCTGAGGTCCACAGCTTCCCTGAACCCCCTGCTTCCAGGATCCTCACCCTTGCAGAATTTAGTACTGACTAAATATCCTTTCCCAGGGTCTCCTGTCATGATACTAAGGAGAAGTAGCACCAAAGCCTAATGTGGTCTTTGCTAGAGGAAAGGTTGCAGTTTTGAGGCTGCATTGAGAAGGTGTAGAGGGGAAAAGTAATTTATAGCAAAAAGATATTGAGAGACTGTTGCAGTGGGCCATATTGGCCAGACTTCGCTAGTATAAATGTCAAATCCTGTGCTTATGTTCATAACATCTGCTACACAAAACCAGGATGTAGGAGACAGCATTGGACAGCATTGGGCCTGGCAAAAGATTCTGAGGTTTTAACTGATTGAGCTCAGAATAAATCAGCCATATCAGATGGCTGCCAGAAATGCAAAAACAACCTGTGATTATTGTCCTCGTTCATTTTCTGTTGCTGTAACAGAATATCAAAGACTGGGTAATTTATAAAGAAAAGAGATTTATTTGGCTCATGGTTCTGGAGGCTGGGAAGGCCAAGAGCATGGCACTGACATCTGGTAAGGGCCTTCTTGCTGGGAAGGCCAAGAGCATGGCACTGACATCTGGTAAGGGCCTTCTTGCTGTGTCATAGCATGGTGGAAGGGCAGAAGACAGAGTGAGCACATGAGACACAGAGAGATCAGGGCCGAACTTATCCTTTTTATCAGGAGTTCACTCCCATGATAGCCAAACCTCTGCAATAACAGCATTAACCCATTCATGAGGGCAGAGCCTTCAAGACCTAATCACCTCCTAAAGGTCATGCTTCTCGACATTGTTACAATGGCAATCAAATAGCTTTTTTTTTTTTTTTTACTTTGGCAATCAAATTTCAACATGAGTTTTGGTGGGGATATTCAAACCGTAGCAGTTACGTTAAGAGCACAGACTGCGTAGCATAAAGGAGGTGATTACTCCCAGATCTGGAGAATGTGTTCAACCAAGAGGCTATGACAAACCGAACTATGAGCAGGAGAGTGAAAGGGCCTGAAGCCATACCCTCTACAGAATGACTGCAGGAGTAAGGAATGAGGAGCCTGGAGAAGAGGAAGTGAGGGGTAGGACAGCTGTATACAAATACTTACAGAAGAGAGTTTAGGGAAAGGGCAGCCTGAGAGGCACCAGCAGTGGAGAGAATTCCAGGAAAGCAGATTTCATCTTGATTAAAAAGAAGAGCTTTCTGTTGGACATGGTGGCTCACACCTGTAATCCCAGCACTTTGGGAAGCCAAGGCAGGTGGACCACCTGAGGTCAGGAGTTTGAGACCAGCCTGGCTAACATGGTGAAACCTCGTCTCTACTGAAAATAGAAAAATTAGCTGGCTATGGTGGCATGTGCCTATAATCCCAGCTACTTGGAAGGCTGAGGCAGGAGAGTTGCTTGAACCTGGGAGGCAGAGGTTGCAGTAAGCTGAGATTGTGCCACTGCATCTAGCCTGGGTGACAGAATGAGACTCTGTCAAAGAAAGAAAGAAAGTGGGGCGGGGGGAAGGGAGGGAGAAGGAGAGGGAGAGGGGAAGGGGAGGGGCAGGGGAGGGGGAGGGGAAAGCAAAGCTAAGCTTCCTAGTACAGTGTTTCCCAAAACCTTTTCCACAAAACTGTAGTTCCACATCATGTTAATAAATGTTACCAGGTAAAGGTAGCCTGATCTCGTGGTCAAATAATTTGGGGACACTAGGCTAGATATCATGCTACACAAATTTAAACAGGTTTAATGCAGGACTTCTCAGAACCTTTACTAAACTAATGCGTATTGGTAATCTCCATGGGGTGTGTGTGTCTGTGTCTGTGTCTGTGCAATTCCCAACTCTCAAATATATTTAGCAAGGAAATACTTTCTGTGTTCCTATGGTGGCATGGATGGCTTTGGGAAGTGGTAAGCCATCAATAAAGGCGTGGAAGAAGACGATAGATGGACCTTTTGGGAAAATGCAGATGAGGGGTCCTACACTGGACTGGGAGTTGGAAGGAAGATGGGTAAGCTCTTCTACGCCAGCGCCCCCTGACCCTGGGATTTGCTGACATCAGCCCACAAAGAACACTCTGCTTCCTCCTAGATTGCCTGGCTGATGCAAGTCACCATGGGCACCACAGCCACTGAGACCCTGAGTGTGGCTGGAAACATCTTTGTGAGCCAGGTGGGTACGGCAGCCTCCTGCCCTCATGCTCATCAGCAGCTTCCACAAAGCAGGCAGGTGCCCTGGGTCCCCAGGGCTCTGATTCAGTCTGAGGAAGAGCCATTTGAACCTTCTCCCAGGGTCATCAAAGGCCGCTGGCCCAGAGATACTCTGTTTGGGGATGCCTGGGTCATGCCAGGGAGGATGTCACCTGCCTGGCATCTCACCCCTCTGACCCTAGGCAGTCTTCATCACCCAAAGACTCACAAATCCTACAGATAGAGTCCACTTTCTTGTTTTATACAAGAAACAGGTTCAGGGCGTGGGAATCCCATGGCCAAGATCCCACATGTATAAGCCGCAGGTTCGAATCCAGGTTTTCTTCTTCCTGGTCGGAGTTTTTTCCATTGCATCATTTTGTCTTTTCTGTTCTCTCTCTTTCTGAAAATGTGTTTTCCAAAGTAACTGTGACTGAATGCACCCTTAGTGGAGTCCCTTTCAGAGAGCCTGATCCCCCGGAGGATGGCCTGCTGGAGACTCTGCCATGGTCTGTCCCGGCCCATCTACCTAACGTTTGAGTCTCTCACCAAGAGACACACTGTCAAAAGATGCCATATTTCATTGGACAGTTTAGGAGGCTTTGGAGAATATTTGTATCTTGTTTGCTATGGTGCAAGTGTGTTGATTTCAAAGTTTTTTTCCGGTTGTTTTTTGTTTCGTTTTTATCTTATTTTTAGCCAATGAAGATAGGTGTGCTCTCAGATAAGCTGTCACAAAAATCCCTTAAGGTGTTCAAAATGAGGCAAAAGAGGAAAACAATATTAAAATGCAAAGCAGTTATTTTATATGAAAGGCTGCAAATGTTTTGCAAAGGCTGTGTGTTTTGCTGGGAAAATATGTAGGTGAAGGTGACATTGGGTGATGTGAAGTGCTGCCAAGGTAAATTCACTCCGGACAAGTTGATTAAGGTACCTAGTTCTGCGCCTCATTTCCCACAAGAGGAGGGGATGGGGAGCCTTCAGGGGTCAGTGGCGTCATTTCAACCTCTATATGTGGCAGGCCTGGCCCTCTCCTCTTGTCCGTCTGCACTCCCTCCCTGCGGGATCACACTAGCCTATGGCCTTAAACACTTTCAGTGGCTCCCAGGTCTGCTCTGCGCTCCTGACCTGCCACGAACTCAGGACTGAGAGTTCACTTGACCGTTCACTTGGAGATCTAAGGGGTGTCTCACATTAAGACACTAAGTCCAAACAACCAGAACTGTTGCTCCCCTCCCCCATCACCCCTCCCTGTCTCAAGCCCTTCCCCTTGGCATGTGGGAACATCTTCCACTGGATCGTTCAGACAGAACAGCCTCTCTAGCAGCTGGGATTACAGGCACGAGCCACCATGCTCGGCTGATTTTTGTATTTTTGGTAGAGATGGGATTTCACCATATTGGCCAGGCTGGTCTCGAACTCCTGACCACAGGTGATCGGCCGGCCTTGGCCTCCTAAAGTGCTGAGATTACAAGCGTGAGGTACCATGCCTGGCCCACTCAGTTTTAAACACCCCCGACCAGTAGGCATTCTCACACATATTTTCATCACTTTCATCACCATCTGAAAGGACATTGCTTACCTGCTTGGTTCCTTGTTGATTATCTGTATTCTCCCACCACCGCTAAAGCCCTCCTTCAGCCCTCCACTGCTCCCAGGATGTAAGCCCCATGAAGGCAGGGACTTTATATTGTTGACCCCATGTTCCTATTCTGTAGAACAGTGCCTGGAACACAGTAGGTGCTCAATAACTAGTTACTGAGTGAATAATGAAGGGCTTCAGGCTGCCCAGATGCCCAGAAATGCACCCCCTATCCAATGCCCCAGCCCCTTTTCGGCCACCCCCCGTGGTTGCAGGACAGCTTAGACCTGCTCCCCATCCCTCTGCATGAGCAGGCGTCATTCCTGGCACCCCTCTGAGCCTCTTTTGCTCTCCCGGAAAATGGAGATGCCCACTTCTATCTCAGAAGGTTGTGAGTAATGAAGGTGACGTGCTTAGTGGGGTGCCTGGTTTGTGGCGGGCCAATGACACAGGGGAGCATTGTCAGGCTGGGATGGGGGGACGGGGGTCCTTCTGCAGGCCATGCTGAGGTTCAGAGAGGCTCAGCCACACACAGACCCTGGTCCTCACCCCATCCTGCTGCCTCTTGCCACAGGACTCCCAGGCGCTCGCTGTGACCTGTGGAGGTGAAGGGTGTGCCCAGCCGCCCCGCTCTGCTTGTCTGACATCTTTCCTGTTTGCAGACCGAGGCTCCGTTACTGATCCGGCCCTACTTGGCAGACATGACACTCTCTGAAGTCCACGTTGTCATGACTGGAGGCTACGCCACCATTGCGGGCAGCCTGCTGGGCGCCTACATCTCCTTTGGGGTAGGTAGTGCCCTCCTTCTGCTTGGCTATGTTGAGGACCTGAAGCCCACCTTTGTGGGAGCCCCACACAGCTCCTGGCCGGAGCAGGTCTCGGATCTTCTCTCTTGGGCCTGCTGTGCTGGTGAGAGGAGCGGCGTCCCCTAAGCCAGGCAGGCCAGTGGGCTGGACCATTTGCTCAAGTTTCGCACATGGCCACCTAGGGCAAAGCATCCCGGTGTTCTGTTTACTGAGTGCATTCTAGGTACCAGGCAATATGCTAGAGTTTTAATATCCCCATTTCCAGAGGAGAAATTGAGGCTCAAGTGTAAGTGAGGTGCCCAAACCCAGATCTGTCTGACTGCAAAATTCATCTCATTTCTCCAGTCTCACACCTGGACCGGCCCTAGAGATCTGTCCCCTCCTCCCCTTCCCCACACTCTCTCTGGGCTCAGGCCCTGCCTCTGCTCTTAAATTGTTGCTTATGCAGTTTACATAGCACAAAGCATTTGTAGGTCAAATTCCAGTGGTGTGAATTAGGCCCTTAAAGCAATCTCAGTGCTACTGCATGGCAGGCAGAGAAGAATTTTCAAATGCATCCCTGCAAAATGCCCAGTAATAATGCTTTACATTCATAAAACACCTTGTGCTTTCACAGGCAAATCTTCAAAGCTCTCAATTTTATTTCCTTAACTGTCAAAGAAATTCTTGCTTATTGCAGAAGCAAATAAGTTTTTAAATCTCTTTCTTAACCCCACTTCCCACAGGTAACTGCTTTTATTTATTGATTTATTAATGTAATTTTTTTTTTTTTTTGAGACAGAGTCTTGCTCTGTCTCCAGGCTGGAGTGCAGTGGTTCAATCTTGGCTCATTGCAGCCTCTGACTCCCTGGTTCAAGTGATTCTCCTGCCTCAGCCTCCTGAATAGCTGGGATTACAGGCACGAGCCACCATGCCCAGCTAATTTTTTTTTTAAAATTTTTAGTAGAGATGGGGTTTCACCATGTTGGCCAGGATGGTCTCGATCTCCTGACCTCATGTTCTGCCCACCTCAGCCTCCCAAAGTGCTGGGATTACAGGCGTGAGCCACCATGCCCGGCCTGGTAACTGCTTTTAATAGCTTAGAACAGCTGTTCTCAAAGTGGGGTCCATGGACCAGCATAGTCAGCATCACGTGAGAACTTGTTAAAAATGCAGATTCTTGGGCCCGGCCCAGACCTGCTGAATCAGGAACAATGGGGAGGCCAAGGCAGGTGGATCACCTGAGGTCAGGAGTTTGAAACCAGCCCAGCCAACATGGAGAAACCCTGTCTCTACTCAAAATACAAAAAAATAGCTGGCCATGGTGGTGGGTGCCTATAATCCCAGCTACTCGGGAGGCTGAAGCAGGAGAGTCGCTTAAACCCAGGAGGCGGAGGCTGCAGTGAGCTGAGATCGTGCCACTGCATTCCAGCCTGGGCGACAGAGTGAGACTCTGTCTCAAAAAAAAAAAAAAAAAAAAAGAAAAGACAAGGAAAGAAAAGAAACAATGGGGGTGGGACCAGCATAGTGCGTGGCAGCAAGCCTCATAGGTGATTCTGATGCTCACTGAATTTGAGACCCACGGACCTAAAATGTCATTCCAAATCTGTCTGTGTAAGTAGTCTTTCAGGTATATACGCCTGAGTACTCACATACTTTTTAAATTTTTTTTTTTAAATAAAAGATGAGAATCATTGATCAAGAGAAAATAGCTCATAAATTATAAAAAGATATTCAAGCTCACTGTTGTTTAAAGGAATTAAGACAATAATAACTTATCTTTCTTCTAAGTGATATGCAACCCTTTATGTGTCTCCAAATGGCAAGAGTGTGGTACTCATCCACTCATGATGAGAGTTTAATTTACTGTAACCTTTCTGGTGAACACCTATCAGTCAATTTATTTTTTATTTATTTGATTATATAGATCACTTAAAATATTTTATTTTTTCCTTTTTAACTTCCCACATGACACCAACATATATATATATTTGTATATATATTTGGAGACAGAGTCTCCCTCTGTTGCTCAAGCTGGAGCACAGTGGTGCAATCACAGCTCACCACAGCCTCAAACTCCTGGGCTCCAGCAATCCTCCCACCTCAGCCTCCTGAGTAGCTGGGACTACATATGTGAGCCACCACCTCTGGCTATTTTTTCTTTTTTTCAGTAGAGATGGGGTCTTGCTGCGTTGCCCAGGCTGGTCTTAAGCTGGGCTCCAGCAATCCTCCCACCTTGGCCTCCCAAAATATTGGGAATATAGGCATGAGCCACTGCACCCAGCTTCAGTCACTTTAGAAATACTCTTTCCCTTTGATCCAGCTAGAAAGATTGTGATATAGAGATATTCTCACAAATGTTCAAGAAATGCAAAATTTCAACATTATTTGCAAAAGCAAGAAAACTGGAGAGACTAAATGCCCAGCAGTACAGTCATGAGCTGGGTAAGTTGCTGCCAAAAGGCGGTGGCATTCAGCGTGAAAGCGAGGTGGCTTGTTTATTGGAGAGTGACCCTGCCCTGCCTTTGCCCCCCTCCCAGGCTCTCTGGATGTTGTGTGTGGTGGGGGGTGACCACAGAGTGACCTATACTGTCCCCTTCTGCAGTTCCAAATTCCACCTGTCTCTCTCATCTGTTCCTGGGGATGACGAGGGATGGGTGAAAGGGCAGCCAGCCTGCCCCTCCGCCTCTCCTTCACTCCAGACACCTGGGCCACACCAAGAACCTCACTGTCTCTACCTCCCACAGAGTTGTCTGGCAGGGCCAGCTGTTGCATGACTTTTCAAGAAGTCCCCCTGTGCTCAGGGGCTTTGGATTCTGGGAGGGCGCCCTCCCATCTAGAATTCTAGAGACTCTCATCTGGTTTGCACCTGTCTCGCTGGGGCCTAGAAAGGGCTCGTTAGAGCTGGTGCACTCCCCACCACCAATTGTTTTTGGAAGTGTAGGGGCCAAGGGGAAATTTCCCCTATACCCTCTGAAGGTCACTGAAAACTCAACTCACAAAAGACAGATTAACAGGAGGAAGGCACACGAATTTATTTAATATATACACACGCGAGCCTTCAGAACGAAGACCCAAAGATACAGGGAAAATCGTCCATTTTTATGCTCAGGTTCAACAAAGCATGGACAGCCACATAGAAATAGAATTGGACAGAGTGTGATCTAATACTAATGGACTCAGTGGAGGAGAAACAGCAAAGCCCATCTGTCTAGCCCCTTCTTGGCTCTCTGAGCGTGCATTTGTTCCTTTGGCATATGGGGCAAGATCATCACTGGAAGGGGGCCTTATGACCTCCAGTCAAACAAGGAAGGTAGATAATTTATTTATGGCCAGTTTGTACCCAGGAAGGCAGAGGGAAGGCAGAGCACTGTTTTTGGCGTTATGGCTGGCTCTGGGTAAAAGAGCTTCTGGTCTCCGGGCCCTGCCTTGGGGAAGAGGGATTCTGGTTTCTATGGCTAGCCTTGGGGAAGAATTGGACTGAACGATGGGAGAGCGGGAGAGAAAGACTTCTTCCCAGGCTGCTTCTGAACCCTTCATTTTTGGGTATTGTTTTCAAAGTCTCAACAGAAGAAATTCGATGTTTCAAAAATGGAAACCCAAAACTTTGTTCCTGAAACTTTTTTCATGACAGGATATTGGGGGAGGGGATGCCGTACTATTTTCAGAACTTAGGGCTTTAAATGTCTTAACCTGGCTCTGGTCCCCTCAGCCGAAAGAATAACCCTGGTGTTCTTCTAGTCATTACTTAAAACCCAGCCCTCCTTCCTGCCCTTTCTCAGGCAAAAGTCCAGGCCCAGCCCTGGGCCGTCTGGCTTCCCCATTGGCGGGGCCTGGGTACCCATGTCCCTTTACCTACACAGAATGGGCAGAGGTAGCCAGGATCAGCCCTAGGGGCCCTTGAGCCTCCACTCACAGTCTCTGGTTTGGAAGCCCCAGGCTACAACCACAGCTGGCCCAGAGGTAGAGCGCCTAACAGCCTGTCAAACCTTCCTTTCCTTCAATCTCTGGATCTGCCCCTAGTCTTGTCTCCAGTGCAGCTCTCTTCTGCCCCCACCTGGCTCATGACAGTCACTGCACCACCCCTGCAAGGCACTCCCTCTACCTTCCTTCCTCAGTGAGCTCCTCAGTATCTTTGGTTCTGCCTTCAGCCCCTGAATCCCAGAAGGGTCTTTTTTGCTCTTTCCCCCAAGCTCCCAGATCCCTTTTTTTCTTTGAGACAGAGTCTCCCTCTGTCACCCAGGCTGGAGTGCAGTGGCTGGATCTCGGCTCATTACAACCTCCACCTCACAGGTTCAAGCAATTCTCCTGTCTGTCTCCCAAGTAGCTGGGATTACAGGGCCCGCCATCACGCCCAGCTAATTTTTGTATTTTTAGTGGACACAGGGTTTTACCATGTTGGCCAGGCTGGCCTTGGACTCCTGACCTCAGGTGATCGGCCCATCCCGGCCTCCCAAAGTGCTGGGATTACAGGCACGAGCCACTGTGCCGGGCTTCCAAGTCCCAGATTCATAAGACCACTTTGTAGCTCAATTTCTGTCTCCCTTCTTCACACATCCCTCCTATTGCTAATATCTGGATATTTCTAGACCTCACTGTCCAAAACAGTAGCCACCAACCACACATGACTATTGAGCACTTGAAATGTGGCTAGTCATACTCAAAAAAAAATTTAAGATGTTTTGTTAATTTGTAGTTTTTATCTTGTCATCTATATTGATAATTTTATATTGATTACATGGGTGGAAAGAAAATATTTTGGATATATTGGGTTAAATAAAACATTATTAAAATTAATTTAACTTATTTTTTTTCCTTTTTAAAATGTGGCTACTAGGCTGGACGCATGGCTCATGCCTGTAATTCTAGTACTTTGGGGGGCCAAGGCAGGAGGATGACTGAAGCCAGGAGCTTGAGAACCAGCATGGGCAACATAGGGAGACCCCATCTCTACAAAAAATTGAAAAATAAAAAATTAGCTGGGCATGGTGGCACACATCTATAGTCCCAGGTATTTGGGAGGCTGAAGCAGGAGGATCACTTGAGCCCAGGAGGTCGAGGCTATAGTGAGCCATGATCATGCCATTACACTCCAGCCTGGGTGACAAGTGAGACCCTTTGGGTCAGAGAGAAGGGCCATGGGCAGGCATGGGCCCTGGGATGCTAGGATGGAAGGCTCTCCTGACCAGGTGCCTGGGAGGCAGGGCTGGGGAACGTCACAGAGTGGAGTAGCTGGCAGTGGGGAGGTGGATGTGGGCTGGCCCAGTGCCCAGGGAGCCCTGCCTGTGCAGGACTCAGCCCTTTCCATGATGAGCTAGAAACTACCAACTGCAGCATTTGAGGTGGTGACCACAACTGGCCCACCCAGGGGACAGTGTCCAGGAATGTGACAACTGCAGGGTGTGTTCCCTGCTGTGACTCAGGTTTACAAACCAGATGTGATCTACAAGTCAGAGGAAGGGGCAGGGTCCTGACTGGTGGAAGGAAAATCCCAGGATTCCAGGTGTGTCACCATCCCAGCTGGGGCTGGGCAACTGAGGAGGAAGCAAGTGAAGTCCCAAAGCCCCACCCAGAAAGTCCAGAAAGGACACCTGACCCAAGTGGGCTTCATCTAGCAAAAGGCAGGGGCCCAGGCTTGCGTGCCCAGTTTCCACACAGGGCCCTGGTGAGGTATCAGGCAGCTGCCAATTCTTGTTCATGTTTTAAGGGGTTTTGTTGGTGCTTAAAAAGAAACAACTAGCGGCCGGGTGTGGTGGCTCACGCCTGTAATCCAAGCACTTTGGAGGCCAAGGCAAGCGGATCACCTGAGGTCGGGAATTCAAGACCAGCCTGACCAACATGGTAAAACCCCGTCTTTATAGAAAAAAAAAAAAAAAAAGAAACAACTGGGGTTTAAAAAAAAAGGACACAAGACCTGGGATTCAGAGCCTGAGAGGGTCTCTAGCCTGGCTTCTCAGCAGCAGGCCTGGTACTTCCCTGAGATGGTAATAAGGGGCCCCCATGCTCTGTTCTCTGCTTTTTTTTTTTTGAAACAAAGTCTCACTCTGTCACCCAGGCTGGAGTACAGTGGTGTGATCTCAGCTCACTGCAACCTCTGCCTTCCGTGTTCAGGTAATTCCTGTGCTTCAGCTTCCCAAGTAGGTAGGATTACAGGTGTGTGCCATCATGCCAGGCTAATTTTTGTATTTTTAGTAGGGATGGAGTTTCACCATGTTGGTCAGGCTGGTCTCGAACTCCTGACCTCAAATGATCCATCCCGCCTTGGCCTCCCAAAATCCTGGGATTACAGGTGTGAGCTACCATGCCCAGCCTCCCCTCTGCTTTCATCAGCCTGAGTGTCTATCTTCAACTTACTTCTCTCCTTCTTTTTCTAACCCTTGAGAATACAGTTGGCTTATTACAAACTTTAAGACGAAAACATCTATTTTACTTTTCTTTTCTTTTTTTTGTGAGACAAAGTCTCACTCTGTTGACCAGGCTGGAGTGCATTGGTGTGATCTTGGCTCACTGCCAGCTCTGCCTCCTGAGTTCAAGCAATTCTTCTGCCTCAGCCTCCCAAGTAGCTGGGACTGCAGGCATGCGCCACCATGCCCAGCTAATTTTTGTATTTTTGGTAGAGATGGGGTTTCAGCATGTTGGCCAGGATGATCTCCATCTCTTGACCTTATGATCCACCCGCCTCGGCCTCCCAAAGTGTTGGGATTACAGGCGTGAGCCACTGCACCCGGCTGATTTTACTTTTTTGTTTATTAAAAAAAATATATTGCTGTGGACATTTTGAAAGACACCAAAATGCAGAAAGAAAAGAATATTGGCCAGGTGTGGTGGCTCACACCTGTAATCCCAGCACTTTGGGAAGCTGAAGCAGGTGGATCACGAGGTCAGGAGTTTGAGACCAGCCTGGCCAACACAGTAAAACCCCATCTCTACTAAAATTAAAAAATTAGCTGGGCTTGGTGGTGCTCATGTGTAATCCCAGCTACTCCGGAGGCTGAGGCAGGAGAATTGCTTAAACCCTGGAGGTGGAGGTTGCAGTGAGCCGAGATTGTGCCACTGCACTCCAGCCTGGGTGACAGAGCAAGACTCTGTCCTGGGGGAAAAAAAAAAAAAAGGAAAAAAGAAAATCACCCTTGGCCCCACCAGCCAGGGACAGTGAATTCATTGGCATTTCGGTGTATTTTTTTCTGCTCTTTCCATGCATCAGTTTGGAGTCTGTTTCCCCACTGTCCCCTGTTTTGGTCATTCTCTACCTGCAATGTTGTAGGGCCTTTCCCACATCACTGTGAGGCCTTGGTGACCTTCATTTTTAATGACAGCTGGACGATGCTTAGCCATTCTTTACTGTTAGATGTCTGAGCTGGTTCTAGTTTCCCTGCTTGGTAAATGATGCAGTGATGTGGGGGAAACATGTCATTTATCTCTGTGGAAAAGAACAGAGAATCGAGGGGTTTGGGGTCACAGTGAAGATAAAAATTCAGGAAGGGAGAATCACAGGGGACGACATTGCTCTGCCATCTTGCTGAGAAGGTTTTTTACAGCATGGGTCCCAGAAGGAGACTCAGGGCCAAATGGTGGTTGTTTAGAGGCAGATTTCCTGAGAAGGAGTTCTCACACTGCAGGATTCGGTGTGATGGGCTGCCTTGCAGTGGTGAGTTCCCCGTCCCAGTAAGCATTCAAAGAAAGAACCTAGAGAGGGGGTACATTCCTACACTGGTACATACCTACACTAAGGTGGAGCTCGGTGAGCTGTTAAATCCATTTCACTTCCACTCTCAGGTTCTAGATCTTTGTCTGAAACCATCACAAATTCTTTCACTAAGGGGGAAACCTCAGCTAACGGGGATTAGTGGTCAACAGTGACGGCCTAAAAAGGAATAAAGAACCTTGAACTTGGAGCCAAAAGATGTGATGGGCTCTAATTCCCTCTCTCCCTTTACTTTGGGCAAGTCATATTGAATCCTTTGGAGTCTCAGTTTCCTTGTCCGTAAAATGAGGATAACAATATTCGTCATTCCTAAGTTAGAGAAGCACCAGGAAGAAACAGAAGGTGCTGTACATACAGCCTGTGAGCTTTTACGCATAAAAGGTATTATAATAACGATGATAGCAGTTGTGACAATGGGGACATGCCAGTGGGACAGACTACACATGTGCCCTTGCTGCCCTGGGCCGTACTTCTTGGTCACCAGCATTTCTCCTGGCTGCCCACCTGGATCCCACACTCTCACTTTTGCAGATCGACGCCACCTCGCTGATCGCAGCCTCCGTGATGGCTGCCCCTTGTGCCTTGGCCCTCTCCAAGCTGGTCTACCCGGAGGTGGAGGAGTCCAAGTTTGGGAGGGAGGAAGTGAAACTGACCTACGGGTGAGCACAGCAGGAGGTCCTGCAGAGGGCGTAGTGGTACAAGGTGCGGCGGCAAAGCAGGGGGTCCTGTTCTCTCTGTTCGTCACCGTCTTCCACCAGCTCCGGACGGTCGCTCCTCTTTCCCTGCCCTAGTTTGGCTTCATTTGCTGTCTTAGTCTGTTTTCTGTTGCTTATAACAGAATACCTGAAGCTTGGTAATTTGTAAAGAATAGGAAGCCAGGCACGGTGGCTCACGCCTATAATCCCAGCACTTTGGGAGGCCGAGGCGGGTGGATGAAGTCAAGAGATCAAGACCATCCTGGTCAACATGGTGAAACCCCTTCTCCACTAAAAATACAAAAATTAGCTGGGCATGGTGGCGCGTGCCTGTAGTCCCAGCTACTCAGGAGGCTGAGGCAGGAGAATTGCTTGAAGCCGGGAGGCGGAGGTTATGGTGAGCCAAGATTGCGCCACTGCTCTTCAGGCAGAATAACAAAAACTTGGTCTCAAAAAAAAAAAAAAAAAAAAAAAAAAAAGAATAGGAATTTATTTCTTATAGTTATGGAGGCTGAGAAGTCCGAGGTTGAGGGGTTGTATCTGGTGAGAGCCTTCTTGCTGCTGGGGATTCTGCAGAGTCCCAAGGTGGCACAGGGTGTCACATGGTGAGAGGTTGCGGGGTACCAGGCAGTGAACTGAGTATGCTAGCTCAGATCTCTCTTCCTCTTCTTAAGAAGCCACCAGTCAAGGCCAGGCGCAGTGGCTCATGCCTGTAATCCCAGCACTTTGGGAGGCTGAGGCAGGTAGATCACTTAAGGTCAGGAGTTTGAGACCAGCCTGGCCAACATGGTGAAGCCTGTATCTGCTGAAAATACAAAAGTTAGCTAGGCGTAGAGTCTCACGCTTGTAATTTTAGTTACTTGGGGGGCTGAGGCACGGGAATTGCTTGAATCTGGGAGGTGGAGGTTGCAGTGAGCCTAGAAGGCACCATTGCACTCCAGCCTGAGCAACAGAGCAAACCTCCGTCTCAAAAACAAAACAAAACAAAACAAAAAGCCACCAGTCCTACTCCCGTGATAGCCCATTATCCCATTAATCCATTAATCCAAAATTCAGGAATGGATTCACCCATTCAGTAGGGCAGAGCCCTCATGACCCAATCACCTCTTAAAGGCCCCAACTCTCAATTCTGCCACATTGGGGATTAAGTTTCAACATGAGTTTCCGAAGGGCAAACATTCAGACCACGGCATTTGCAAAAATGCACACTCCAATTCTCACATCTTAATTTCCAGTGTCTGACCAGCAGGAAGCAATGGACCAGGCGAGGCTTGGGAGTGTGGCCTGGTTCTTGGCGCTGTGGCCTGTCATGTGTGCATGTTGAGGAAGGTCATCGAAAGGCCCCATGCCACCGTGTCTGTGTGCCTGATCTCTGACCACACAGGGTACCAACCACCCATTGACATGCTGAGTGCCATCTTTGATTTCACTCACCTTCTGATATCCTGTCATAGTCTTAATAACTGTTAGATAACATTTAAACCTTAAACAGTGTTGAAAAGGCACCATGACAGACACACGCTTGGGCACACCCCAGCCTCACAACCTTCTGAAGCACTGAGCAACCTGTCCCATGGAAGTGTAATGTGAGCTGCACCTGTCATTTTCTAGTCATTTTCTAGTAGTTGTCCTTTAAAAAGTCAAAAGAAATGGGTGATTTTAGTAACCCATTTTACTTAACCCTGTACACGCCAAGGTATTGTCATTTCACCATGTAACCAGTATAAGAATTATTGAGATATTTTGCCTTTTTCGGTACCAAATCCTCCAAATCTGGTCTATATTTTGCACTTACAACAAATTCAATTCAGACAGCCTCCTGTCACATTCGGCTAATGGCTTCCATCTTGGACAGTTCAATGCTAGAAACCTGGACCTTGTCCCAGTGCTTTGGCCAACCCCTTTTTCTCTCTGGGTCTCAGGGAAAATGAGCAATTCCTGCTCTGAAGTGCTCTTCCAGGGTTCCTATTTGCGCCTGTAAGATAGGGACCCTCGCTGTTGTGGAGACAGGCCAGTAACAATTGTTCTCGATCCCAACGACAGAGATGCTCAGAACCTCATAGAAGCAGCCAGCACTGGGGCCGCCATCTCCGTGAAGGTGGTTGGCAACATCGCTGCCAACCTGATTGCGTTCCTGGCCGTGCTGGCCTTCATCAATGCTGCCCTCTCCTGGCTGGGAGACATGGTGGACATCCAGGGGCTCAGCTTCCAGGTGCGTTTCTGGTCACCACGCTCGGTCTGTAGAGAGGATGGCCCCAGGTGGTGGCGTGTGGTGGCTGGAGGCCCTGCAGAGTCTAGGCCCAGCCCTCAGTGCCAGCCACACCCTTGTCCCCTCAGCTCATCTGCTCCTACATCCTGCGGCCTGTAGCCTTCTTGATGGGCGTGGCCTGGGAGGACTGTCCAGTGGTAGCTGAGCTGCTGGGGATCAAGCTGTTTCTGAACGAGTTTGTGGCCTATCAAGAACTCTCCAAGTACAAGCAACGCCGCCTGGCAGGAGTCGAGGAGTGGGTCGGCGCCAGGAAGCAGTGGATCTCCGTGAGTGGCCCAGTCCCTTCCCTGTGGCAGGCGATGACATGGCACAGCCGCTCCTGAGGGCCCCTGGTGGCTGCTCTCCTGCTTCCTGGGCCTGGCTGGAGGGGTGCTTCCCCACCACATCCTATAGTCCCGGGAGACAGGACGGCTTCGGGCTTCGCTGCCATCTGAGGCGTGGGGAGGGAGCCCTGTGGGAAGTCCGAGACCCAGGTCTAGATGGGTCGCCTTTCACTGTGGCCTTGGGCCAGCCACAGCACCTTTCCTCTTCTGTGGAAAACGGGGTAAAATACCTGCCACATCTACTCCAAAGGCATACCCATTCGCATCTAACAAGCTGCAGAGTGAGTGAGATCAGGAGACTTCACTAACGCCTTCGCTGTTTTGTTTTTTTTTGAAATGGAGATTCGCTTTTTCAGCCCAGGCTGGAGTGCAGTGGCACATTCTCACCTCACTGCAACCTCCACCTCCCAGATTTGAGCAATTCTCGTGCCTCAGCCTCCCGAGTAGCTGGGACTACAGATACCTGCCACCATACCCAGCTAATTTTTGTATTTTTAGTAGAGATGGTGTTCACCATGTTGGCCAGGCTGGCCTCGAACTCCGGATCTCAAATGATCCATCTGCTTCAGCTTCCCAAAGTGCCAGGATTACAGATGTGAGCCACTACACACGGCCATCACCTTCACTGTTAATATAGTGGATTCAGCGCAGGGGTTGGTCCTTTCTGTCAAAATTTATTTTTAAATTCTATAAAAGATCTATAAGATTAACCATTCTAAAAGAATAACATTATTGAGAATGAAAAAATTACCTATAATCTCACCATCCCAAATAGTAATTATTGTTGTTTCTTACATTTTCTTCCATTCTTTTTTTTTTTTTTTTTTGAGCTGGGTTGTCTCTCTCTTTTGACCCCCGGGGGCGGAGTATCGCGGCTACCTAGGACGCCTGCATGCTCCGCCTCCTGGGTTCAGGCAATTCTCCTGCCTCAGCCTCCTGAGTAGCTGAGATTACAGGCACATGCCACCATGCCCAGCTGAATTTTTGTATTTTTAGTAGAGACGGGGTTTCACCATGCTGACCAGGATGGTCTCGATCTCTTGATCTCGTGATCCACCCGCCTCGGCCTCCCAAAGTGCTGGGATTACAGGCGTGAGCCACCGCGCCCGGCCTCTTCCATTCTTTTTAAGAGAGAGTTTAGGCTAGGCGCAGTGTCCCATGCCTGTATTCCCAGCACTTTGGGAGGTCAAGGTGGGAGGATCACTTGGGGCCAGGAGTTCAAGACTAGTCTGGGCAACATAGTGAGACCCTGTCTTTACTCAAAATTTTAAAAATTGCGAGGTGTGGGCCAGGTGTAGTGGCTCATGCTTGTAACCCTAGCACTTTGGGAGGCCAAGGTGGGCAGATCATGAGATCAGGAGTTCAAGACCAGCCTGGTCAACATGATGAAACCCCATCTCTACTAAAAATACAAAAAATTAGCTGGGCATGGTGGCGGGCGCCTGTAATCCCAGCTACTTGGAAGGCTGAGGCAGGGGAATTGCTTGAAATTGGAAGGCAGAGGTTGCAGGGAGCCAAGGTCACGCCACTGCACTCCAGCCTGGACGACAGAGCGAAACTCTGTCTCAAAAAAAAAAAAAAAAAATTTTCATGGTGCAGTGGTGCATGAATGTAGTCCCAGCTACTTGGGAGGCTGAGGCAGGAAGATGGCTTGATCCCAGGAGTTTGAGGTTGTTATGAGCTAGGATTGTGTCACCGCCCTTCAGCCTGGGCAACAGAGCAAGACCCTGTCTTTAAAAAAAAAAAGAGGAAAGGAGAGAGCTAACATAGTTGCTGCTGTAGCAGCCATCCTGTGCTGTAGCCAGCTGTGTTTTTACTCAGTATTATAACATAAGCATCATTTTTTATATACGTGTCCTAACATACCCAAGCCCCTGCTGTTGGGCCATTCAGACAATTCTATTATTTGGTTTTTATCTGCATGTTGAAATGAGTCTCTTTGTGCGTATAGCCCTTCCTTTCTCTCAGAGCGTTTCTGCCGCTTTCCCAGGTGTGGGCTGACTGAATCCCACACGCGTCTTCACGTGGCTACAGCGGCCGAAATCACCAGCACCAGCTGTGCCCATGAGCGTTTATTTCACCACACGGCTAAACCTCCGGGAGTAGCTTCTTTTTAAAAACAAGGTTCCCTACTTTAATGAGCAAGTAATAGCTCATTGTTTTCATCTGCATTACTTCGGTGACTGAAAACTTTCAACAGGAAGTTCTTTTTCTTGTCTTTTAAATTCCTTTTTAAATTGTAAAGGAATGGACTCTTTAGGTTTTTTAAAAAAGAAAGTTTGTGGCCATGCACCCTGGCTCATGCCTGTAATCTCCGTACTTTGGGAGGTAGATCACTTGAAGTCAGGAGTTTGAGACCAGCCTGACCAACACGGCAAAAACCCTCCTCTACGAAAAATACAAAAATTTTAATTTTTTTCTGCCCATGTGGTGGAACACGCCTGTAGTCCCCGCTACTCCCGAGGCTGAGGCACAAGAATCGCTTGAACTTGGGAGGTGGAAGTTGCAGTGAGCTGCGACTGCACTCTAGCTTGGGCAGCAGAGCAAGACTCTGTCTCAAAGACAAACAAACAAAACAAAACAAACAAACAGACAGGTGCAGTGACTCACACCTGTAATCCCAGCACTTTTGGAGGCCAAAGCGGGCGGATCACCTGAAGTCAAAAGTTCGAGACCAGCCCGGCCAACATGGTGAAACCCCGTCTCTAGTAAAAATACAAAAATTAGCCAGGCTTGGTGGCAGGTGCCTGTAATCTCTGCTACTCAGGAGACGAGGCAGGAGAATCTCTTGAACCTGGGAGGTGGAGGTTGCAGTGAGCTGAGATTGTGTTATTGCACTCCAGCCTGGGCAACAAGAGTGAAACTCCATCTCAAAAAAAAAAAAAAGAGGTTTGTATAGAGTCAAGTTTCCCCTCCCTGCTTTCTCTTACCTCTGGTCTCACCCGTCCTCAGAGGTTAATGGAGGGCACACCCCTTCCTGTTCTTTTATTTATTTAATTTTCATGGGTACCTAGTAGGTGCATATGTTTCTGTGGTAAGTGAGGTGTTCTGATACAGGCACGCAGTGTAAAAATATGGAATGCTTCATGAATTTGCACATTATTCTGCACAGGGGTCGTGCCACATTCCTCTGTATCGTTCTGATTTTAGTATGTGTGCTGCTGAAGCACATCATGATCTTTTTTATGAACTTCACTCCTTCAGCAAGTATTTGTTGAGACCACTTAGGTGGCAGGCCTCCTGCTAGGCATGGGGGATAACAAGGAGAATTAGGCAGACGTGGCCCTGGTCTCTTGGAGCCGACATCTAGTGAGAGACACAGGCAAACACAAGAAAGCAAAAGAACAAAAATTAAAATAACAGCGATTGTGGTGAGTTATTTGAAGGAAAAAACAGGGCAGGGTCTTCCTTTGGTGGACTGGTCAGAAAAGATCTCCCTGAGATGTGGCATTTAAGCCAAGACTTGGAGAAGGGACGAGCTAGGACAAGCTGGGAAAAGCATTCCAAAGGAAGGGGCACGTGCAAAGGCCCTTGGTATGCTTAGAGAACAGAGCAATGAGCACAGCTAGAGCAGGTGGTAATCACAGGCCAGGAAGCAGTCAGAAATCACTGCAGATTTGACATTTTGAATTTTAAGACCATGACTGGTGGCCAGGTGTGGTGGCTCACATCTGTAATCCCAGCACTTCGGGAGGCTAAGGCAGGAGGATCACTTGAGACTAGGAGTTCAAGATCAGTCCTGAAACCAAAGCAAGACCCCATCTCTACAAAAAATTTAAAAATTAGCCAGGTGTAGTGGTGCACGCCTGTGGTCTCAGCTACTTGAGATGCTGAGGATCACTTGCGCCCAGGAGACTGGGGCTGCAGTGAGCTATGATTTTGCCACTGCACCCCAGCCTGGGTAACAGAGCGAGACCCTGTCTCTGAAAGAGAGAGAGAGGGAAGAAGGTAAGGTAAGGTAGGTTGGGAAGGAAAGGGGAGGGGAGGGGAGGGAAGGGAAGGGAAGGAAAGGGGGGAAGGGAGGGAGGGAAGGAGGGAAGAAAAGGGAGGGAGGAAGGGAGGGAAAGAAGGGAGGGAGGGGCTGCTGTAGGTGGGCAAGCAGAGATACATATTTTTTCCAATAATATTTGTATCAACTCTTCATGTTATAAAGACATTAACTTTTTTCTGTTATGTTTTCTACATATACTTTTCCTTTTCTTCCCTTTATGTTGTATACGGAAATGTATTTTTTGGTTTTTTAGTGTAGAACACTTGATGAATTCGCGCGTCATCCTTGGGTAGGGGCCATGCTAATCATCTTTGCGTCATTGAAGTTTTAGTGTATGTGTATAAAAAGCACAGGAATTTATTGTTTTTTTAATTTAAAAATTGTATTTACTTAGAAGCATTTAGAATGTCGACAAAGCAGCTGTAACTTTTTAAAAAAATTACAGAGTGATATGTACGCAAGTATGTATGTATTTTTGGAGACAGGGTCTCACTCTGTCACCCAGACTGGAGTGCAGTGGTACAATCACAGCTTACTGTAGCCTCTGCCTCCCGGGCTCAAGGAATCCTCCTACCTCAGCCCCCGTGTAACTGGGATTACAGATGTACACCACTACGCCTGGCTAACTTTTGTATTTTTTTTTAGAGTTGGGGTCTTGCCATATTGCCCAAGTTTGTCTCAAACTCCCAACCTCAAGTAATCCTCTGCCTTGGCCTCCCACAGTGCTGGGATTATAGGCATGAGCCACAACGCCCGGCCCAAGTGGTTTTCAGTTCATTGTATCGGCAATTATTTGTGTAAGCTGCATCAGAGACAACTAAATATAAAGGCACTACCATCCACATACGCAGCTAATTTGTGCTGTGCGCCAAAAAGAGCGTGCTTTAAATTTCCGTGGCAATTTATAACCCCCATACGGCACCAGGCAAGGCTGGTGGCTATTGAAAATATTACCAGGACAGGGTTATCTAAAGACACATTGGGTAGTATGTTAACTATATGAAAAAAAAAGACACTGTACGGTTTAAAAACAAATCTTACATGGCCTTATATTTTAATTTATTTCTTTAAAATGAACGCATTGAGTATTGGCAGGGGGCGGGGGGGTGGTGACGGTTAAATACATTGTATATGAGAAAAAACCAAACTGCTAGAACCAGTTTATTCATCATCTTTGTTTTCATCTTTCCTTCCTCCTCATCCTCTTCCTCTTTCTCACGTTTCTCCCATTCTTTCTTTTTCTTGCTTGTTCAACCTTGAGAGCTCCCTTTTTTTGCTGCCCCAGGCTTCCCTTTAGCTCGGTGCGCAGCAATATCTTTTTGTATTTTTCGTTGAGCTTTGTGGATGTCTTTTCCTAAGGCTGCCTGTCCTCCTCAGCGGTTTTACAACCTCATGTTTCCTACTTTCTTTGCTATATCACCAACAGATAGGCTGGGATGTTCTCCTTTGATTTTTGGGTAATGCTTGGAATAGAACAAGAAGAGGCCAAAGGAGGCCTCTTGGATGTGTTGGGATGCTGGAACTTCTTTTTTGTTTTCCCTATAGGAAGGTTGTAAGTTTTCATTTCCCTTTCCTAGCCAGCCTTGTCTGCCTTGACTGCATCTTCAGATTTTCCTTTCTCTTTAGCGGACATGGTCTTCTGCCTCTGACTCTCTTAGAAAGCTCTGAGGAGTTGCCTGAAGCATCTGGGTGCTGCTTCTTGTGCCGCTGTCGACAAGCTTGGACAGGGAGTGCATATGATGACATTTTGCCTCTTGGCTTCTCAGAGTCTCCTCTGCCCCTGTTTAGTTATTTTCCTCAGTGAGGCACAGGGTCACCCAGTGTCTGTCAGCTCTCACTTGACCCAGCATTCGGGATTTTTCTTTTTTTTTTTAACACAGATTTTATGCCAAATATTTTCTTTTGTGATTTCTTCTATTATTTCTAAACTTAGAAAGTTATCTGGAAAATGCAGCTGGGCACGGTGGTTCATGCCTATAATTTCAGCACTTTGGGAGGCCAAGGAGGTTGGGTCACTTGATGCCAGGAGTTTGAGACTAGCCTGGCCAACATGGAGAAACCATGTTTGGTGAAACAAGAAATATAAAACTTAGCCAGTGTAGTAACACACACCTGTAATCCTAGCTACTTGGGAGGCTGAAGCATGAGAATCGCTTGAACCTGGGAGGCAGAAGTTTTCTGAAAGAAAGAAAAAGAAAGAAAAAGCATGTTTTCTGGAAAGTGTTAAATTCCTGAAATAATGTGATGAGATAATTCAGACCATAAGCTTTGCAGTCAGAACTGAATTCAAATTCTGATACAACTACCTTCTTGCTGTGTGAACTTCCTTAGTTACTTAACTTCTCTGAGCCTCGGTTTGCTCCTCTCCAAAATAAGAGTAACTATATTTATTATCCTATATTTTCTATCATTTCATGCTTAAAATGTTAATATTTATCTAGAATTTTTATATAGTATGCGGGAAGGCTCTATACCAATTTTTTTTATTTTAAAATTTTAATTTCTGTGGATACATAGTAGGTGTATATATTTATGAGGTACATGAGATGCTTTGATGCACACCAGCATGCCATGTGTGATAATGACATCATGGAGAATGGGGTATTCATCCCCTCAAGCATTTATCTTTTGTGTTACAAACAATCCAATGATACCCTTATTTTAAAATGTACAATTAAGTCATTGTTAACTATAGTCACCTTGTTGTGCTATCAAATATTAGCTCTTACTCGTTCATTCTAACTTATTTTGTACCCATAAATCAATTTTATTTTCAAATTATTTCATTTTGGCCCTTAAACCTTCTTTCTGGGAAATAGGACAGTTGTTAAGAACAAAAGGGAATAACTATCGTGTTTAAACACCTGCTCTCTGCCTGGTGTTTCCTGTATTTTACGTAATCCTCCTGACGGCTCTCCCAGGCAGGTACTATTATTCCCCCATTCTAGACAGGGAAACTGACACTGAGAGAAGCGACTGACTTGCTCCAGCTGATCTTGGTGAGCTAGTCCTGAAAGCCAGCCTGGCTGGGCTCCAAATCCCTTACTCTTTCCTGTAGGCCACACTCCCTCTCTCAGCCTGAGAGCAGTCACAGGAGTGCTATGTCCGGGAAGGGGCTGTCCACCCAGTCGCCCCAGGATACAACTTAGTAGGGCCAAAGCGAGAGGACTAAGAAAGGCTGAATCCCGTCTAGAAAGGCCGGTAATGAAGATTAAAAGCTTGAAGGACAGATGAGAGAGCGAAGCTATGTTTTTGATGTGGTGCCATTTGAGCTGACGTAGAGGTGGGATTGCAAGGCTGGGGAAGGGGCAGCACAGAGGGCTTGAAGATCAGTTACAGGTAAGAAGTGGGTAAAGTTAAGGCCAGGGATCTTGGGTGTTATAGGGCCACCCCGGGCCCGTCTGAGGGGAGCCCCTCCTCACGCATCTTCTGTATTTTCAGGTCAGAGCTGAAGTCCTGACGACATTTGCCCTCTGTGGATTTGCCAATTTCAGCTCCATTGGGATCATGCTCGGAGGCTTGAGTGAGTCTAATGGGGGCCTCACCAGTGTCTGGGAGAGCCAGAGACTTGAACTTGCTGGGGACATGGAGGCCTCAGTTGTCTCATTTTTCTAAAGCAGGGCCCAAGCAAGATGGCCATAGAGGCGGTTCGTGGTGGCTTGTGCCTGTAATCCCAGCACTTTGGGAGGCTGAGGGGGGTGGATCACTCGAGACCAGCCTGGCCAACATGGCAAAACTCCATCTCTACTGAAAATACAAAAATTAGCTGGGTGTGGTGGTGCACACCTATGATCCCAGCTACTCGGGAGGCTGAGGCATGAGGATGCTTGAACCCACGAGGTGGAAGTTGCAGTGAGCCAAGATCACACCACTATATTCCAGCCTGGGCGACAGAGCGAGAGTTTCCTTCTAGCCCTAGAATTCCGAATCTCTGCTGCTGGTGGTGGCCTAGGAGGTCAGCACTTGAGCCTTGAAGGCCAAGCCTGGCTCAGGGGTGGGAGGTATGGTGCTGGCCTGTCCCCAAAGCTATGGTCTGCCTGTTCTCACACCCACAGTGGACAGGCAGGCAGGCATGGTGGGGCCTAGGGTCGAAGACTCTGCACAGTTCTCAGTTCTTTACAAATAACATTTCCACTCCCAGCTGCTACCCTGCCTGGTGGTGAAATCACCCCATTTTACAAAGAAGGAAACTGAGTCTTGGAGAAGTGAAGCATGGCTCAGTTCCCTCGGCTAGCGAGTGGCTGGACCTGCATTTCATCCCAGGTCTGCCTGGCTCCAAACTCAAATTCTTTTCCTGCGTCTGCCACGGATGGTGTGTGGGGAGGTGTGGGCATTGCCACCAGGCCGAAGAGGGCTCCTGAGCTCAGCAAGTGGCCCGGAGGACAGCGTCTGTCCCTCTGGCCATCTATTAATAGAAGAGGAAGGGAGGTCAGCAGATGCAGCCGGAGCTAGAGAATGTGGCAGAGAGGGGCACAGCTTCCCTGGCCCTGAGTACTTCTGTCCCCTTGCAGCCTCCATGGTCCCCCAACGGAAGAGCGACTTCTCCCAGATTGTGCTCCGGGCGCTCTTCACGGGGGCCTGTGTGTCCCTGGTGAATGCCTGCATGGCAGGTGAGTGCAGGCCTGGCAGGCGCAGAATGTGGAACTCTGATTTTCTGGTTAGCCCGGGGGCCCTGCCCACCCACCTCTTTCCCCCCACAGGCGTCCTCTACGTGCCCAGGGGGGCTGAAGTCAACTGCATGTCCCTCCTGAACACGACCCTCAGCAGCAGTAGCTTTGAGGTGTATCAGTGCTGCCGCGATGCCTTCCAGAGGTAAGGGCGTGAGCTATGGGGCCTGCAGGGGACCCCCCGCGATGGGGCACGGAATGGGGCCTGCAGGGGACCCCCCCGAAATGGGGCACGGAATGCCTGAGTGCTGGGGGGGATGCCTTTGGTACCAGGGTGAGGGTAAAAATGTTATGGCTGCAGCTGATGGGGAAGTAAAGGCTTGAGGACCAGTGGAGGAAGGGTGGACCAGAGACTTGAAGCAATGTTCCCAGTGTTGCACAGCCTGGCGGTGGCCAGCAGAGCCAGCCTGGAGCTCACACTGCAATCTTTGCTTTTTTTTTTTTTTTTTTTTTTTTTAGCATCAACCCAGAGTTCAGCCCAGAGGCCCTGGAGAACTGCTGCCGGTTTTACAACCACACAGTCTGTGCGTAGCGAGGACAGAACCTGTTTGTGCTTCTGACCTTCCCTTTCCCAGGGCCCTCCTCAGGGAAGCCAGAGACTCAGCCCCAGCTCAGTCCCACAACTGGGAAGGGGTCATGGAGTGAATGTGCAGAGAGTGAGTGGGGACATCAGGAAGGACGTGTCCTACTGCACCTCTTTCCTCCTCCCCCATTTTCTACCTCCCCCAGTGTGAATTCTCAGGGTTACCTCTGCCTCCTCCTCCTTCCCCTCCACATCCAAGCAGCACCCTGGTCCTCTCTCCCCACCTCCCCTGGGGTCCCTCACATGCCCCTTCCTTTCTGTTGTGGGTGCACACCAAAGCCTCCTCCCCTCCCCACCTGGGCACCAGGATCTCTCTGTGGCTTCCCCTGCCAGGTGGTGTGGCCCCTTTCTCTGCTTTCAGAGACTCCCTTCCCACCTTCCCTCAGAGCGCTTCCCAAACTGAGGCCCCATGGCACACTCCCGGGAGGCGTTCGGAGGGTTCCGTGATCCACTAGACTTGGAAACACTGGGTCAAATAAACTTAGAGCGGCCTATTTGGACTTTTTGTTTATTTTTTTGTTTTTTAACTGTGGACTTGTCAGTGCTTGGTGTGGATATGAGGCTTTTTCCAAATTATTTAACCGTAAGAACTTTTTAAAATTATTATTTATTTTTATTCCACTGAACTTAGGAGCAAAGAACCTTTTTTTAAAGCCACGATCTCACTCTGTCGCTCAGGCTGGAGTATGGTAGGGTGATCGTGGCTCACTGCAGCCTCCACCTCTCAGGCTCAAGCAATCCTCCCATCTCAGCCTCCTAAGTAGCAAGGACTGCAGGCACGTGCCACCATGTCCAGCTAATTTTTATGTTTTGTTTTGTTTTGCTTTTTGGTAGAGACGAGATCTTACTATGTTGCCCAGGGCTGACTCAAGTGGTCTGCCTACCTTGGCTTCCCAAAGTGTTGGGATTACAAACGTCACTCACCGTACCTGACCCGTAAGAAGCTTTTTGATGGAAGTATCTCAGGTGAAGATTTTATGGAATACAACTTGGGAAATACTGGCTAATCTTCAAACTGCTTTACTCTACATAGCTGTAATATTAGCAGATGCTCATGTGGCGCTGTGTGCCAGGCACTGTTCTCAGAGCCTTCTGTATTTTAACTCAATCCTTACAACTCCATGAAGTACGTGTTAAATATCACTAGTTGAGGAATCAGAGGTGCGGACAGGTTAAGTCATGTGCCTAAAGGGACACAGCTGGGAAGAGGCAGAGGCAGGACTGGAGCCATGCCACCTAGTTCTGGGTGGTCCAGGGGTGTCCTGGGCCCATCTGAGGGGAGCCCCACCTCATGCATCCTTGGTATTTTCAGGTCAGAGCTGAAGTCCTCATAACACAAACTGTGATCTGGAGTCTCTCTGTTGGGCTGCTGGTGTTTGGAGAACCCTGCCTTGGGGCCCGCCCTCACCTCCTTCCCTGCCTTTCCTCCCCACCCCGAGCCCTCTGTGCCACTAGGAGAGGCCTGACGTTGCTCCCCTGCCTGCGTTTCTGGAGCTCCTGTCACCAGCGTGCCCTCTCCATCTCCCTGCCGCCTGTCCTGCTCCGATCTCAATTCTCATTTCCCCCTGCAGCTTTGGCTTCCATGACCTGCAATGCCCCCTGCCCTGTGGCTGCTGGGCCCCTGCACCCTCACCCCTACCTGCCAGGTTCAACTTCCTTCCCAGTTCCGGCTGGCCTTGGCCTCGGGCAGCGGGAGGATGGAGCCCTGGGCAGCAGTTTTTCAGCTCAGCCCCAGAGAGCCAGGTCTTGCTTCTGTTCTGCCACAGATTTGGGTTCCAGTGGGCAGCAGCCTTGCTCCCTGTGACCCCCACAGGGTGACCTGGGTCCCCAATCCTCAGGGCCTGTGTCCTTCCCTTAGCTCTGCAGAGTGGAGGCCTGCCTGGCCTCCTGTATCTCCAGCTAGGCTCTCACCTTCTCTCTGCAGCCCTCCTTCAGTCCCTGCCACCTGCTCCAGCTGCCCTTGGACTGTGGGCAGGTGCCCTGATGCTGCGGACTGTACAGTCCTCTCCAGGGATCGGCCCTCCGCCCCTTCCCCGCCCATCTGTTGGCCTCAGCTCCACCCGCTGGGTCATGGAACAGCCCAAGGACTGCCCTTGGCCTCCTTCTCTGAACTCCCTGCACACTCAACTCGTGGCCAGTGGCCTTCCCTAGAAGACTGCAGGCCCCTGGAATATAGGGCTCACAATGTACCCTGGTGTCTTAGTCAGTTTTGGCTGATAACCAAATGCCATAAACAGGATAGCTTATAAACAAAAAGGATGTATTTCTCACAGCTCTTGAGGCTGGGAAGTCCAAAATCAAGGGGCTAGAAGCTGCGGTGCCTGGTGAGAGCCTGTTTCTCGTAGGTGGCCCTTCCCCCTGTGTCCTCACAGGGCAGCAGAGGCCAATGAGCTCCGTGGGGCCTCTGGCCTAAGGACACTAATCCCATTCATGTGGGCTCCTCCCTCATGACCTTATCTCTTCCCAAGGGCCCCGCCTCCCAATATCTTCACCCTGGGGGCTAGGATTTCAGCTTCTGAATTTTGAGGAGACATGAACATTCAGAACATAGCACATAGTAGTATAAGCTGTTAACAAGAGGGGACAGTGGGTGTGGGGTATATGAGAGCTCTGTGGTATTGGTGCGTTGTTTTATAAGTCTAAACTATTGAAAAATTTAAAAGTTTATTTTGAAAAAAAAAAAAACTGTGGACGCAGATGCTGTGTGACTTGTAATCCAGCCTGTGGGTAGCTCTGTCCTAGACAATGCATGCCCCAGTAGGCAGCCCGCCAAGGTCTGTGAGTTGACCAGTGGGCCACATTGACGCTTCTTCTGCCCCTTTCTTCCCATGGTCGTGCTCTCACCTCCCCTACCCCCTCACTTTAATTCAAATTCATGCCTTCAGCTGAATGTTAATCAATACTGACCTCTTTGCAACCACATAAAGAATATCATCTGCTTGAAATTACTTTAGACTCGGGATCAGTGAGCCCTGAGGTTGGACAGGACCTCAAACATTATTTTGAGGGTGTCTACCTCCCCACCCAGCTTTTCTGAGAGCGTGTACACCCACTGCATGGATGGCCTCTGTCACCGTGTTTTTATGTTTGAATCATGAGACTCCATTCCCATGAGGGATTTGCTATTGAACCAGGACTGAACGCTTGACTCAGGGCAGGCCAAATCTGTACTCTTGCCAATGGCCTTTCAGATTCTGAGGAAAGAATATGAATTATAAAACCCAGAAACAGAGCCGGGAGCTGAGTCACCACGGTGGGGCTATGGCTTGGAGCTGATCTCATTCCCTCAATCCCTGCAGCTCAGTTGTTCAGCTTTTCCTTGGATTCTGTGAGAGCTGAATTCATTCCAGAAATCCCCCTCTAACCTAAGCGAATCGAGAAAGTTCCTTTTCGTAATGAGAAGGACATTGCCGAGGATAGTCACTTTGCTAACCCACTGTTCTGCTTGATGGCAAGTGGTCATTCATCATTTCCTCAAATCTCATCAAGAGAAAAACCTCACGCCTCTTAGTGCTACTCACTTCATATTGGAGAGCTGCACTTCTGAGAAGGCTCTTTTTTGATTTTGCATCAAAAAGTGTTTCGCTTTGATCCATCCCAGATTTGCTGTTCTGGGCCACTGTGAGTGGGTCTCATCTCATGTGTATCTCTTTGTTGTCCTTTTCCCTACTTACCAAAGTCATACTTGCTTGTTAGTTTTAAAAAGTCAATACTTGAACCTTATAGAAATGTTTGAATCCCCTTTCCACATGACAGTCCTTCAGCCGTTTGAAGATGGTGCCCATCTAGGCTTCCCTTCTCTGAGGCAGGACACCCTTCGTTCTTTCGGTTGTTTCTCGCATAACACATAGCAAGGTTTCAAAATGTGCTCCAGATCTGATTCGAAGTTGTCCTGCATTTGTGTGCAGACAGTGGGTGAGTCATGAGCAAGTCTAAGATGAAGCCAGAACACAGCATGGTAAATGTGATCTCATGGGTGTAACGAAGATGATGTGATGAGACTAAAGCTCGGCTATGGTCTTAGGAGGATATTTGAAAGAGGCAGACTTATTGGGAAGGGTGCTTTGCTTTGTTGTTTTGTTTTGTTTGAGATGGGATCTCTGTGGCCCAGGCCGTTGTGCAGTAGTGCAATCCTGGCTCACTGCAGCCTTGATCTCCTGTGCTCAAGGGATCCTCCCACCTCAGCCTCCCAAGTCGCTGAGACTATAGGCGCATGCCACCATGCCTGGCTATTTTTTATTTTTATAGAGATGGCAGGGAGTCTATGTTGCCCAGGCTGGTCTTGAACTCCTGGCCTCAAGTGATCTGCCCATCTCTGCCTCCCAAAGTGCTTGGATTACAGGTTTGAGCCACCGTGCCCAGTCTTAGGAATTGTGTTAAGAAGCCACATGCCTGCTTCAGAATCCTCAAATCCGAGGGCTTGCATGTAACACTTGAGGAGCAGCTGTCATTTAGGAGAGAACGAGAGAAAGTCCTGGCCTGGATCATAAAGCCGTTATCTCTAGGTCACAGCAGCAATGGGGCGGGAAGTATCTCATCTATGGGGGCATCCTACTTACCCACCATCAAGGGGTCCAGCAAGTTCCCACCTTGCCTGGAGGTTGCTTTCCATTTCTTGAGAGAGAGAAATTGTTGCTTTGGATGAAGTTCTGACAGACATGGAACGGTAGCGTGGGAGCAATTTGCCAACAGAGACTTTGTCCCTGGCAGGGAGGGGAGGCAGCAGGGCCAGGCGCTTATCCCACACTTGTGTATGAAGGCATTTAGGAAAGACACTCCGCAAGGAAAGGCAGCGCTTGAATTGCACCCTGCCTCTGCTGGACGAAATATCCTAGTGAGGAAGGAAAGGCAGAGGTGACGACAGAAATCAACATGGCTACGAGTGAATAGCAAGGGTCTCATTCATAAATTCAAAATTCGAACGTGTCAGGCACCACCATCAGGCCGAAGGACCCGTGTAGAGAGACAGCTGGCTGCCTTCCAGTTACCCGTCTCCCCCCATCTTTTTTTTTTTTTTTTTTTTTGTAGCTCGTGCCTGTAATCCCAACACTTGGGGAGACTGAGGTGGGAGGGGTTTAAGACCAGCATAGTGAGATCCTGTTTCTATAAAAAAATAAAAAATGAGCTGGGCATGGTGGTGTGTGCATGTAGTCGCAGCTACTTAGGAGGCTGAGGTGGGAGGATCACTTGGGCCCAGGAGATTGAGACTGCAGTGAGCTGATAGCACCACTGCACTCCAGCTTGGGTGATAAGAGTGATTCTGTCTCAAAAGAAAAAGAAAAAAGGCCGGGCGTGGTGGCTCACGCCTGTAATCCCAACACTTTGGGAGGCCGAGGCAGGCAGATCATGAGGTCAAGAGATCAAGACCATCCTGGCCAACATGATGAAACCCATCTCTACTAAAAATACAAAAATTAGCTGGATGTGGTGGCACGTGCCTGTAGTCTCAGCTACTCAGGAGGCTGAGGCAGGAGAATCGCTTAAACCCAGGAAATGGAGGTTGCAGTGAGCCGAGATCGTGCCACTGCACTTCAACATGGTGACAGAGCAAGATTCTGTCTCAAAAAAAAAAAGGACTACATCTCTCAGCCTTCCGGAGCTAGGGGTGGTCATGGTCTGGCCAGTGTGATGTGAGCAGAAGTCCAATAGACAGCCTCCCATCGTGGCCTTGGAAGAGGGTTCTGTTGACTTTTTCTTAAGGGCCAGATAGTAAATGTTTCAGGTTTTGTGGGCCATATTGTCGCAACTACTCAACTCGGCACTTACAGTTGAAAGCAGCCATAGACAAACAGGAGAGTGGCTGTGTTCCGCTAAAGCCTGTTTATAATCATGGTAGCCAGCCTGCAGGCTGTGGTTGCTGATCCCCGCCTTAGATAAATGGGCGCATCCCACGCGTTCCTGGTACATTTCACATTTTTGCTCCATGGAATGCAGATGGGAAGGTGAGCAAGCTTGGAGCATGAAGACAAAGGCGACACCTTCGAGATGAAGCAACTTCAAGTGAAAGGGAGCCTGAGGCAGTGGCTCATGTCTGTAATCCCAGCACTTTAGGGGACCAACATGGGCAGATCTCTTGAGCCCAGGAGTTTGAGACCAGCCTGGGGAACATGGCGAAACCCCTTCTAGAAAAATTAGCTGGGCATGGTGGTAGGCGCATGTAGTCCCAGCTGCTTGGGAGGCTGAGATGGGAGAATTGCTTGAGCCTGGGAGGTAGAGGCTGCCGTGAGCCATAACCCACTGCACTCCAGCCCAGGTGACAGAGCAAAACCCTGTCTCAAAAAAAAAAAGAAAGGATTCTGGGCTCCCGATGCCTGTCTCGTTCATGTTACTATTTGGGGTCTCTTAGATGAGCCCGATAGTAGACAGGAAGAATCAGACAGGCAGGAAGAAGAAGCAGATTTGCCTCTTCCCTGTGGGTCCTGATGAACAAATGGGAACAAGCGGTTAGTAACGAGGCTCCATCACCCTGCCTGGCGCTCCTGGTTCTCTGGTAACATGGGGCTGGTACATTCACCCAGAGTCCTAACTGGGCCTACTCCTTCTGAACAAGTCTAAATCTGAAATATACCTCCCACTGGCTACCAAGACTTCAGAGAAAAAAGAGACTCCTGATACACATGCGAGGGGAAGTGGAAAGAGAGCCAGATGGCCAGACTGCAGTTTTCCAGTTTAGCTTCGCGTTGGGAAATCACCAGAGACAGAAGGCAAGGGAGGCTCACAGCAGCTTCCAGCCTCAGGCTCACAGAAGCAGGAGTCGGCGAGGTTCGTGTGCTGTGTATAACCTTTCAACACGCAGTGACCTGATCCACTGGTAAATGTGGCCCAGTCTACCCAATAAGATCCATATTCCCTCCCCTTGGAGAATAGCAAGGAACTAAAACAGGAGCTAGAAGAAAGACAGACCTCTCAGGTCCCCATCCTGCTCCCCTCCCACCTGCCAAGCACTGCAAATTATGACGAGAGCAAAAAAGAACAAGGAAGAGATAATCGCACGAGGACTGCTCAGAGCAGCTGTCTCATCCTCACACAGGCCATGTGGCTATCTGCTCTCCATACAGACACCTTTCCTAGCTTTCCAAGGTGGGACTCATTTCTCATCTACAAGTAAGAAGGCAATAACCCACAGATCAAGACCACCCACCAGACAGACACATGAAATGCTACACACTCTCCCATGTGTCAGTAAACTCCTTGCATCCACTGACTCCACGTGCGTCAGTGACGGACTGTGAGCTTGACCAGGCTGGAGATGCTACCATGCAGGCTGCTTCCTGCTTCCTCCACTCAGCCCCAGCTGACAAAGGACACATTTTTCTCCCAGCACAACTTGTCTGTTTTTCCAAGAAAAAAGAAAGGTTGCCAGGAGTGGTGGCTTATGCCTGTAATCTCGGCACTTTGGGAGGCTGAGGCAAGAGAATTGCTTGAGCCCGGGAGTTTGAGAGCAGCCTGGGCAATGAGGCGAAACCCAGTCTCTACAAACAATACAAAAAATTAACCAGGTGTCGTGGTGCATGCCACTTCTGGGAGATCGAGGCTGCAGTGAGCTGTGATTGTGCCACTGCACTCCAGCCTGGGCAACAGAGTGAGAGCTCTTCTCAAAAAATGAAAAATGAATTTTAATAATAAAGAACAAAGACAAGTAGAGGTAGAAAACTCACTTTATAAACAAAAGATTGCTTTTGTCCCTTGAAAGTTCCTTCTTCAATAAGATTCTTTGCTACTTTTAGAGGAGTCCATTTTTTATATTACCAAACTATTCTTTTTGATGCCAACACATCAATTGGGAGAGAAATATACTCCATCAAAGCATACAGCTTTCAAGGGATCCTTTCTTGAGCAGTGCCCAGAGGGCAGATATTTTTAATCTCTAATCTCCTTTGGGTCTGGGGTGTGTCATTATTTCAGTGTCAGCTGCTTTGAGCCAGAGTGGCCTGATGCTGCAGGCAGACACCAGGGTCTTCCAGGTAGGCACAGAACCCAGAGGTGAGAAAGTCTAATGGCTGGTATAGAAAAGACAGGGCCTCCTTCTGAAAAGTTCCGTGACTCAGTGAGTCATCTTCAATTACTTAAACTGTTAGGAATCTCAGGAAGCTCCTGTCAAGAGCTCTCAACAGCTAGTGGGTTTTACCAGTTAGAGCTGTGCCACTATAATTAATTGTTTCCTTTATAACAATGGACAGGCCTCGAGAGGTGGCTCATATCTGTAATCCCAGCACTTTGGGAGATTGAAGCTGGAAGATTGCTTGAGCCTACGAGTTCAAGACCAGCCCGGGCAACATAGCGAGACCTTGTCTCCACTAAAAATTTAAAAATTAGCCCAGCATGGTGACAGGCACCTGTAATCCTAGGAGTCTGAACCGGGAGGATCTGACTTGAGCCTGGGAATGTGAGGCTGCAGTGAGCTATGATCATGGCACCACGCTCCAGCCTGGGCGACAGAGCAAGATGCCGTTTCAAAAATAAATAACAAAAATAGAAAAATAGTGAAAGTACTGGAGTTTATGAATGATTTACCTTCTTTCTTAAAAAATATATAAATCAGAGGGGTATATTAGGATTCTTCTGCTTGCAAATGACAGAAAACAAATTAAATAGCTTAGGAGAAGAGGAATGTGTGTGCACCGGGAGGGCCGAGGGTGGAGCTGAGGACTTCATTACCCTAGGGCTCAGCCTGCCTCTCACTTCCTGCTTTCGTTGTGTTTGTGTCTTCCTGCACGCTGACCTCCTCCTATTGAATTGGATTCCTCCATAAGAGTGGACCATGGCCATCAGAAAATCATGGGTTCATATATTAGCTTGCTTTCCTGATGGCTAGGTGGGGGCAGATAAAGCAAACCTTGAAGAATGCGATTGATTCATCAGGGCCATGTGCCCTCCTCCATTAAGGCCTAGAAAATGGGACAGGGTGATCAGTGTGGCCTGGCTCTTCTGCCCACCCCTAAAGCAAGTGCTGTGACTAGGGAGGTGGAAGCTGGCAGCTCCTACTTGAACAGAAAGGGAAGGAGGAGCAGTTTCCCACAAGATCGGGGGTGTTGTTTCCTGATGAAAGCAACCATTCTTTCCATTTATCTATAAGGATTTTTTTTTTTTTTTTTTTTTTTTTTGCTCTGTTGCCCAGGCTGGAGTGCAGTGAACCTCGATCTTGGTTCACCGCAACCTCCACCTTCCCAGGTTTGAGCGATTCTCCTGCCTCAGCCTCCTGAGTAGCTGGGATTACAGGTGCCCACCACCATGCCCAGCCAATTTTTTGTATTTTTAGTAGAGACGGGGTTTCACCATGTTAGCTAGGATGGACTGGATCTCCTGACCTGGTGATCCACCTGCCTCAGCCTCCCAAATTGCTGGGATTACAGGCATGAGCCACTGTGCTCGCCCGTCATCTATAAGGATTTCAAATGATCTCATACCTTTAAAAATCTGAGATAACAGAAATAATGGAAATGTAGCATTTGAAATAATTTAGGGAAAAAGGGACTAACATTTACTGAATGCTTATTGTGGGTCAAGTTATTTGCATATGCTGTCCATGTAATCCTCAAAAACCAGCTAGATAAGGTAGATATTATTATCCCCATTTTACCAATGAGGCAACTGAGATGTAGAGAAGTGGCTTGCTCAAGGGCACACATTCAGTGGCTGAGCCAGGTTTTGAACCCAGTTCTGTATGGTTTTAACCCCAGACATGTAATTATCACAGCACATTGGCTTCCTCATTAACCTACCTAGTGAATAGGTACATGGTATGTGTAAAATACTTAACATTATTTTTATTCTAATTAATAATATTGGGTCATTGTGGTATTTTTATGACATGGCTGCAAGCTTTCTACCACTCCTCCCACGAAGCAGTCAGAGCTATGTCCTCTCCCGCTAATCTGGGCAGGCTTGTGACTGCTTTGAGCAACGCTGCCTAGTAGGAATGATGCCATGTGACTTCCGAGGCTGGGTCATGGAAGGCCAGGTAGTTTTGGTCTTGTTCACTGGGACACTCACTCGTAGCACTCTGATCCACCACCTAAGGAAGAATTCTACCTATTCTGTGATTGCCACACTGAAGAACCCGAGCCATCTGGAGGATTAACATGTAGGCACCAGGTCAGCCATCCCAGCTGAACCCAGCCTGCAGCACACTGTAGCCCAAGGGCAAGACAAGAGCCACGAAGCCTCTGGGTGGTTCCAGCCCACAGCCATACGAATCGTCCCCACTGAGGGAGGCCTCAGACATCATGGAACCAAGACGAGCCATCCCCTTTGGTGCCCGTCTAAATTCCTGAGACAATGGATCCAAGAGCATAATGGATGGTGGCGATTTTATACTACAGGTTTGGGATGTGTATTCCACAGCAACAGATAACTGGAAGAGCCCAGAACAGGAATCAAAGATGTCTGACCATGAAGCATCTGGAATACAAGAAGATGAAACTGAGGAACACCTTGTATCCGTAAAGCAGCGAAGTAGTGATTTTTTCCCAGTACAGAAGCTCTTGGAGCAATCCTGACAGCCTTGCGCTGCGGTCTCCCTTCTTCCACCAGGTGGGGTGGATGCGTTGCTGCCTCCGCAGCAGTTTCTGGCCGTGCGTGCAGTGGAAGGCTGGTTTCTCTGGTTCAGCTGGACTGTGGCTAACCCCACCCCAGCCAGGATCCCTGGCTGCAAGGCTGCAGAGCACACAGCCCCAGGAGGGCTTGGGTTTGGCTGCTGTTAGGAGCCTCTCCCTTTTGTGGGGGAGGTCAGTGCTTCTGAAGGAGGATAGAATCTGAAAACAAATTCTCCTAGCAGGCTCTACCATCCCACTGCACTGCTGTCAGGCTTGTGGACCCGAGGATTCACTCTCCGCGTAATGCAGCCGCCTGGGTACAGCTCAATTTCCCCTCAACTGGACCTGAGGTGGGGGCATTGCCCCCAGCCCTCCCGATCAAAGGGATGGGCTCCACGGAGATCCCCTACTTCCTCCTTCCCTATTTCCTTTTTTCCTTTCATTCAAATCAAAGTACTACGGATACATGATTTTTAAAGTCAAATGGTGTCATAATCAGCAACAATAACAGGAAAACATTTCGGGAATTCCCTCCCCATCCCTGAGTTCTCCCTTTCAAATTCTTTCAGTCACTTCTGTTACTTACTTCTATATTTCTAAATAATGCATCCATACTGCTATTTTCTCCAATTACTGTTTTTAGATGTTGTCTTTTTACTCCCCATTATGGAAGATGAAGAATTAACTTTTTCATACCACCCCATATTCTATTTTTCTCCCTTTACCCTTCCAATATGGTAATATCACAACTTTCAGAAAAAGCTATATTTCATTAAAATATTTCTGTCTGATTATGGCTATAAGTCTTGTGCACTGATGAGCCGTGGAGCATATTATAATTACATTTCCTCTCTTGTACATTTTTCTCTTTTTATTTCTTTCTCTTCTTTCTTTTTTTTCTTTATTCTTTTTTCCCTCCCTCCCTTCCTCCCTCCCTCCCTTCCTCCCTCCCTCCCTTCCTCCCTCCCTCCCTTCCTTCTTCCCTCTCTCCTTCCCTCTCCCTCTCCCTCTCTCTCTCTCTTCTTTTGGCAGGGTTTCACTTTGTCATCCAGGCTGGAGTGTGGTGGCACAATCATGGCTCAATGCAGCCTCGACCTCCCAGGCTCAAGAGATCCTCCCACCTCAGCCTCCTGAGTAGCTGGGACTACAGGCACACTCCGCCACACCTGCCTAATTTTTAATTTTTTTTTTTTTTTGTAGTGATAAGGTCTTCCGATGTTGCTCAGGCTAATCTCAAACTCCTGAGCTCAAGCAATTTTCCTGCCATGGCCTCCCAAAGTGCTGGGATTACAGGCATGAACTGCTGTGCCTGGCCCCCTGCACATCTTGTTTCTTCTGAACATATCACTATAATTTTTCTAATTTAAGATGATAAGACATGCCATTATTTATGTACCACTAAGAAAGAACACTCCCAACTAAACTGTGATGCTCCCTTGTTTGTAGGATGCATCTCAATATCAGAAATGTTAAAATGTGAAAAATATATGCATTTTCAAATCCATATACCAATTTTTTTGTTTTTATTGCTTAGATTTCTTTGTAACTGTCATTAATTCTTCCCAAATTTAAGAAAATTATTTTTAATTTTTAAACAACTTTATTAACATAAAATTATATACTGTAAAATTACCCGACAGTGTAAAATTCAATGGCTTTTAGTATATATGATGGTACAGCCATCACCAGAATCTGTTTAAGAATATGGTCATCCCCCTAGGAGTCACTCCCGAACTCCATTCTTTTGCATGTAGTTGTTTTTGTTTTGTTTTTGAGACATAGTCTCACTCTGTTGTTCAGACTGGAATGCAGTCTTCACTCACTACAACATCTGCCTCCTGAGTTCAATAGATTGTCAGGCCTCAGCCACCCGAGTAGCTGGGAGTACAGGTACACACCACCACACCCAGCTAATTCTTATATTTTAAATAAAGACAGCATTTTGCCACGTTGGCCAGGCTGGTCTCAAACTCCTGGCCTCAAGTGATCCGCCAGTCTAGGAATCCCAAATTTCTGGGATTACAGGTGTAAGCCATCATGAGTGGCTGACAAGACTATTCTTTCTGATTGAATTATTTTGGCTCCCTTGTCAAAAATCAATTGACCATAATATAAGGGTTTATTCTTGAGCTCTTAATTCTATTTCATTTATATAGTCTATCCTCATGCTGCTACCACACTGTTTTGATTACTGTAGCTTTGTAGGAAGGTTTGGAATCAGGAAGTGTGAGTCTTCTGTCTTTGTTACTCTTTTTAAAGATTGTTCTGGCTATTCTGGTTCCTTTGCGTTTCCATGTGAATTATAAAATCAGCTCATCAATTTCTGCAAAAAACCTAGTGGGGATTTTGATAGGGATTGCATTGAATCTGTAGATCAATTTGAAGGGTATGTCCATTTTAACAATATTAAGTCTTCTGATCCATGAACATGGGATGCCTCTCCATTTGTTTAGATCTTTAATTTCTTTCAACAATGTTTTGTAGTTTTCATTGTACAAGTTTGCACTTCATTTATTAAATTTATTCCTAAGTACTTTATTCTTTTTGATGTTGTTATACACAGAATTGTTTTCTTCTTTTGTCATTAGATTGCTCATTGTAGAAATATACTTGATTTTTGTATGTTGATCTTATATCCAGAGAAAATTGTTATATATGTAAATCCGCAAGCCCTGAGAGCTATTTTCTATAAAGTCCTATACCTGAGTCCCTCTTTTCCTGAGATGTTCCTTCTGGAACCCTCCATTATCTTATTCCACCTGGTTCTCTTCAGGCCTGCTGCTCAGTTGTCACCCTGGGACTTGCTTACACCTCTTTCCTGGGTGGATGTTCTATTTTTTGATCCTTTGTTTTTCTTGGGTTATTCCCCCATTTTGGTAGAGAACCTGGAAAAGCATACACAGAGATCAAATTTTGTGAAGAATTGCATATCTGCAAATGTCTTTATTCTACCATCACGCTTCATTAATAGCTTAGTAAGGAATATAATTTAGAGTTGGAAATCACTTCCTCTTACAGTTTCTTTGTTTGTTTGATACAGGGTCTCACTCTATCACCCAGGCTGGAGTACAGTGGTGCAGCCACAGCTTCCTGCAGCTTTGATCTCTCAGGCTCAAGCCATCCTCCCACCTCAGGCTCCCAAACAGCTGGGACTACAGGCAGACACCACCACACCTGGTTAATTTTAAAATTTCTTTTATAGAGATGAGATATCATTATGTTGTCCTGGATGGTCTCAAATTTTTCTTTTTTTTTTTTTTTTTTGAGATGGGGCTTTGCCAGGTATGGTGGCTCATGCCTATAATGCCAGCACTTTGAGAAGCTGAGGCGGGTAGATCACTTGAGGTCAGGAGTTCGAGACCAGCCTGGCAAACATGGGGAAACCCTGTCTCTACCAAAAATACAAAAATTAGCAGGGTGAGGTGGCACATGCCTGTAGTCCCAATTACTCGGGAGGCTGAGGCAGGAGAATCATTTGAACTCAGGAGGCGGACATTACAGTGAGCCAAGATCACGCCACTGCACTCCAGCCTGGGTGACAGAGTGAGACTTCATCTCAAAAAAAAAAAGAAAAGAGAGAGAGAGAGAGATGAGTTATCACTCTGTCAACCAGGCTGGAGTGCAGTGGCATGATCACAGCTCATTGTAGCCTCAACCCTCCCAAGCTCAGGTGATCCTCCCACCTCAGCCTCCCAAGTAGCTGGGATTACAGGCCTGTGCCACCATGGCTGGCTAATTTTTATATTTTTTGTAGAGATGGGGTTTCACCATGTTGGCCAGGCTGGTCTCAAACTCCGGCCTCAAGTGATCTAACCACCTCAGTCTCCTGAAGTGCCGGGATTACAGGCATGAGCCACCACGCCCAGCCAGGGAAGTTTTATACTATTTCTTCGATAATTTTCTCTTCTTTCATTTTCTCTTTCTGAAACCATCTTTTTGGTAATGTTAGACCCTCTGAATTTATCTTATTATTATTTTTTTTTACCTTTCTTCCCTTATCGTTCTTTCTTTCTGATTTTCTTTGCTTTCTGGAAACTGTCCTTAAGCTTGGCTTACGACTTTTCCATCAACGTGTTTCCTGCTGTCATAATTTTAACTTTCAAAAGCTCTTTCCTTACGGTTGGGTTTTCTTTGTGTCTAATATGCCCTTCCTGTTTCATGTGAGTAACATCATTTCCTGTCTCTGAGGATATGAATAGCTTCAAGGCATTTTTTTTTTTTTTTTTTGAGACGGAGTTTCGCTCTTGTTGCCCAGGCTGGAGTGCAATGGCGCGATCTCGGCTCACCGCAACCTCCGCCTCCTGGGTTCAAGCAATTCTCCTGCCTCAGCCTCCTGAGTAGCTGGGATTACAGGCACGCACCACCATGCCCAGCTAATTTTTTGTATTTTTAGTAGAGACAGGGTTTCACCATGTTGACCAGGATGGTCTCGATCTCTCGACCTTGTGATCCACCCGCCTCGGCCTCCCAAAGTGCTGGGATTACAGGCGTGAGCCACCGCGCCCGGCCTCAAGGCATTTTTTTCTTTGTCCATCTGCATTGTCTCTGGGCCCTCTGTTCCTTTTTGTTTTGTTTCTTTTGATCTCTGTCTACCATATTAGATGCTGTCTTCAAATCTATGGTGACCCTTTGTTTTATGTTCATACATAATAATGAGTCCCTGAAGAGTTGCTTAGGTACTGAGGAATTGGGGAGGGATAAGGCTTATCAACTAGTGTGTCAAATCGTGAGATAGCTGGGCTGGGACCATCTATTTCAATGAGGGGAACTCTCAGATTTCAGTACCTATAGATAGAGCTCTTTTCTGGGGTCATGATGTTTCTCCAGAGAAGAGTCTTCCAGTCTCCTGCCTGGAGATGGTACACATAAGGTGGAGAACATTCTTGGAATATAGTGGCACAAAGAGGGAGGAGTTTATAAACTCTCCTTCAATCTTTCTTTAAAATATAGAATATTTTCCACTCCACTGTGCCTGCTTTTCTTTTTTCTTTTCTTTTCTTTTCTTTTTTTTAATTAAGACAAGGTCTTGCTCTGTCGCCCAGACTGGAGTAGTGCCGTGGCTCAATCTCAGCTCACTGCAACCTCTGCCTTCTGGGTTCAAGCAATTCTCCTGCCCCAGCCTCTCAGGTAGCTGGGATTATAGGCACGCACCACCACACCCAGCTAATATTTGTATTTTTAGTAGAGAATGGGTTTCACCATGTTGGTCAGGCTGGTCTTGAACTCCTGACCGCAGGTGATCCACCCCCCTCAGCCTCCCAAATTGCTGGGATTACAGGGATGAGCCACTGTGCCCAGCCTAATTTTTGTGTTTTTAGTAAAAACAGGGTTGCACTATGTTGCCCAGGCTGGTCTCGAACCCCTGGACTCAAGCTCTCTGCATGCCTCGGCCTCCCAAAGTGCTGGGATTACAGACATGAGCCACTGTGCCTGGTCCGTGCCTGCTTTTCTGATTCAATTTCTTCATAGGCTAAAACTCTGGCTTCCTGTCAGAGGAGGAGGAGCCACCTGAGTGTGTATGATGGGCAGGTGGGCCTGGGGCTCTAGGCTCTCAACTCCGCTTCCTGTTTCCAACCCCACCTTCACCTTTGCTTTTGCAGTAATGGGTGCCTCCGGTTCCTGAGCTTCACTGTTCCACTTTCTCAGCTCTGCTTCCAAAACTTTGTTAACATTTCTTTTCTCCCTGTTGCTGCTTACATTCTCTTGGTCCTTATTGATTTATAAACCTTTTCTTTCTTTACTTGTTTTTTTTAGTGGCGCTTTGAGCGTTAACGGTGGTAAATACACGTGCTCTCAATTCAGCGTGTTTAACTGGCTGATCCTGAATTTGCTTTGCAAAGGCAGAATAGCTGGGGGAGTGAAAGCTTGAGCTTTGGAGCCAGACGCATACATGGTTGAGTTCCAGCTCCACTTCCTCTGTGTGCCTCAGATGTCTCATCTGTAAAATGAGAATATCGGCTCCTAACTCGTAGCGGCCTGGTAAGCATTAACTCTGATAATGTAGGGATTTTTGTCCAGCCTTATGTGAATGCAAGGCTGTGCTCTGAACCATCTAACCAGGCTGCCTCTTTTGAGAACAGCATGACTCAGAAAGGGGCTTCTCTTTTCAGCCTGGATTCCAGAATAAAGAAATGCATGAAATAGAGCCACAGCAACCTCAGGTGACTCATTCTGTGAGTAAGAGAGTTTTTTTTTTTTTTTTTTTTTTTTAGAGGCAGCGTATCATTCTGTTGCCAAAGCTGGAGTATAGTGATGTGATCATGGCTCCCTGTAGCCTCAACCTCCTGGGCTCAAGGGATCGTCCTGCCTCAGTCTCTCAAGTAGCTGGGACTACAGGTATGTGTCATCACACCTGGCTAATATTTTATTATTATTTTTTTTGGTAGAGATGAGGGCTTGCTATGTTGACCAGGGTGGTCTTGAACTCCTGGCCTCAAATGATCCTGCCTCCACTTCCCAAAGTGTTGGGATTACAGGTGTAAGCCACGTTGCCTGGCTGAGAGATAAATCTGGATGGTCATAAGCCACTAAGATTCCAAGATTGTCACTGCAGCGTCATTTAATGACCGCTAACTAATAAAGCAATAGTGTAAGGTGGTCCAAGTACTCTAAGATGTTGGGTAAGGGAAGCTCTTGCCAGATAAAGTCACCAGGTGAGACAGCCAGGAGGAGTTTGAGATTCACAACA
>NW_022437087.1:178458-182882 GCF_009761245.1 Sapajus apella | reverse complement strand
CTGTTGCCAAAGCTGGAGTATAGTGATGTGATCATGGCTCCCTGTAGCCTCAACCTCCTGGGCTCAAGGGATCGTCCTGCCTCAGTCTCTCAAGTAGCTGGGACTACAGGTATGTGTCATCACACCTGGCTAATATTTTATTATTTTTTGGTAGAGATGAGGGCTTGCTATGTTGACCAGGGTGGTCTTGAACTCCTGGCCTCAAATGATCCTGCCTCCACTTCCCAAAGTGTTGGGATTACAGGTGTGAGCCACGTTGCCTGGCTGAGAGATAAATCTGGATGGTCATAAGCCACTAAGATTCCAAGATTGTCACTGCAGCGTCATTTAATGACCGCTAACTAATAAAGCAATAGTGTAAGGTGGTCCAAGTACTCTAAGATGTTGGGTAAGGGAAGCTCTTGCCAGGTAAAGTCACCAGGTGAGACAGCCAGGAGGAGTTTGAGATTCACAACAGTAGCACCTGTGACAGTGATCAAACCGCTGGGGCAAGTTATTTCTGGTGGTCAGAGCATAAAAGCCATTGGAAGTTGGTGGGTCTTTCCGTCTTTTATAATTATCTTGACCTAAAAAAATTTTTTTTTAATTTCTTAATTATTTTTAGAGACAGGGTCTTACTGTGTCACCCAGGCTGGAGTGCAGTGGTGTGCTCATAGCTCACTGCAGCCTCCAACTCCTGGGCTCAGGTGATCCTCCCACCTAAGCCTCCAGAGTAGCTGGGACTACAAGTGCTCATCACCAGGCCCAGCTAATTTTTCTTTTTTGTAGAGACAGAAATCTCAGTATGTTGCCCTGGCTGGTCTTGAACTCCTGGCCTCAAGTGATCTTCCCTTCTCAGCCTCTCAAAGTATTAGGATTATAGGTGTGAGCCACTGCGCCCAGCCTTCCTTGACTCTTTAGAAGAGAGATTCTGTAAGGTGTCTTGGAGAGAAAAAAAAGAAAGATGGACCTGTGATTTTTTTTCTTTTCTTTTTTTGAGACTGAGTCTTGCTCTGTCGCTCAGGCTGGAGTGCAGTGGCGTGATCGCAGCTCACCGCAACCTCCATCTCCTGGGCTCGGGTGATCTTTCCACCCCAGCCTCTGAAGTAGCCAGAACTACAGGTGCATGCCACTAGGCCTGGTTTTTTGTTTGTTTGTTTGTTTTTTTTTGTATTTTTAGTAGAGATAGGGTTTCACCATGTTGCCCAGGCTGGTCTTGAACTCCTAGTGCTGGGATTATAGGTGTAAGCCATTGCAGCAGGCCAAGGGTGGGCCTTTGAGAGCAGGAAGAAGGGGTGGGGGGAAGAGATTTTTACCCTAGAAGGGAAAGGGGCAGAAAGAGATTTTTACCCCAGAAGGGAAAATGTGGCAGAGTCACTCAGCCAGACCACGTATATGTCTGGCTCCAAAGCCTGACAGGGAGGTGAGGTCCCAAACCCTGATTCTAGGCAGTGTTCAGAGGTGACAAAGCCTTAGAGGGCGTGGCTGCCTGGTACACAGAGAGAGTGGACTTGAGCACAGAGCTTTTTCCCCTCCTCCACAATTCCCACGTCCCAAGGGTGACTCCAAATCAGCAGAGCCACCAAGCCTGAGGTGCCACAAGGCTGGAATGATGCTGTTCTGCGGTTGCTGGTGTGACCAGCGGAGCCACCCTGAGGCCTCAGCACTGCCTAACACCCTGGGACCTTGGCAGAATCTTGTGAATGGGGGAGGGAGACTCAATGATATGCCTGAGATTGAATTTCTTGTCAGCTCAGTGGGATAGTGGCTTGGAGTCAGATTTAAATTGAATTAGAAAAAAATCGAGAAACAGGGCAAACCACTCCAGCCTTGCAATCCCTCAGGCTCTCCCCAACCACACTCCGCACTCATGCTTACCAGCAGGCAGTGGCTACCAAGGCCGGATGCCCTATGTGACCCATAGCTGGGAGTCTTTATATACCTCTCCCCAGGAGTGGATATCCGCCTGTGTTCCCTTGGACAGGGAGCTTCCAGTCTTCCATCCTGAGGTCCTGCTAGAATGGGCTGTCAGAAAATTCCCTGAACAGATAGAGAGGTGGGGAAGCAGGAGCCCAGCTTCAGAAGCAAGGAAGGAACTACAGTCATATCCAGTGGTGGGCACGTGGCAGAGGGTGGGCACACCCTTTCACAAAGTGGCCCATCACCCCACAACATAGCAGGGAACAGGGCTGGCTTCTCTTCAGCTCTGGCATGGCCAGGGACGGTCCTTACCTGGGGTCCAGCTGCACCGAAGCCTGTCTATCAGTCACCAACCTCACTGAGCTGCTTTCAGTCCCTTCAAAGTCTCCTTCCTCTTGGCTCTTCCACAGGCTGCTCCAGATGCCTGAACGCTCCCTTCTTTCACGTGCCTAACTCCTACTCATCCCTCAGGACCTAATGTGGCCGTCTTCTCTAGGAAGCTATCTGAGCTCCCAAGTATGAGTTAGGAGTCTGTTCTGACCCTCCCACAGCACCCTGATTCTCCTGTCTTGGCCCCTGTCACACCTTGTGAAGGATTGTTTAATCATCTATCTCACACGCATCAGTATGCTGCTGAGGGCAGGAACTGTGTCCGTTTTGTTTAAAACAGTATCTTCAGGGCTTGATGTCTAGTGAGAGAGGAAGGGAAGGGGAAGGAAAAGATAAGGGCATGGAAGGGAAGGATGGAAGGAAGGAGGAAAGGAAAAAGAAAAGAAGACAGGAGGGAAGGAGGCAAGGAAGACGATAAAGGAAAATTCCCCACTCCAGGGCACTCACCGCCCCAACAGGTCTTCCCAGCAGGAGCAGCTGCGCAGAGATCACCTATTCCTTCATCTCACTCAGTAGGAGATATGCTCTTTATTGGTTAGAATGATTGACATTATCCAATATCAATTGCAAGTAATAGTGCATTCAATAGAAAATAGTTTACATGATGGGGGATTTTTAATATCTCACATAGTAGAAACTCCAGGGGAAGCAGTTCCAGAATTAAGCCAGGCAGCAATGACGGCATCAAGGACCTGGCTCTTGCCACCTCTCTGCTCTCTTATTTTGGTTCTGCCCTTGGATCGATGCCTTGTGGTCATAAGATGGCTGCTACAATTCTGGACACAGACAGGGCCATGACCAGTAGAAAAGGCCTTTCCTCCCATTCATTTGTTAGATGGGAAGAATCCTTCCACAAAAGCCCCCCAGCAGGGATTTCTTTCTATCCTGGAATTAAGCCACATGCCTGTGCTGTGGCTGCAAGGGAGGCTGGAAAGGCAAGTGTGTCTGCAGCTGAAGGTGGACTGCCAGCACAGCAGCAGGGGAAGATGGTTGATGCTGCCCTCTTTGTCTTGCCTGTGAGGCTTGAGATTTCCTTGCCTTTGAAGGTCCTCAGAATGGAAGCCCAGTGCTTGAACCTTGATATGGTTTGGCTGTTTCCCCACCCAAATCTCATCTTGAATTGTAGTTCCCACAGTCCCCACGTGTCATGGAAGGGACCCAGTGGGAGGTAATTGATTGGTGGTGGTTACCCCCATGCTGTTCTTGTGATAGGGAGTTGAGTGAGTTCTCACAAAATCAGGGGGTTTTATAAAGGGCCTTTCCCCCTTTGCTTGGCACTTCTTCCTCCCACCATGTAAAGAAAAATGTGTTTGCTTCCCCTTCTGCCATGGTTGTAAGTTTCCCAAGGCCTCCCCAGCCCTACAGAACTGTGAGTCAATTAAACCTCTTTCCATTATAAATTATCCAGTCTCAGGTATTTCTTCATAGCAGTATGAAAATGGACTAATACAGACCTGCATGGCAGTTTGCTGGGAGCAATACATGGAAGTCTCCTCTCTGGATTTAGGCTGGAGACTGCTTGTTGGGTCCAATAGCCATTTTCCCTTCTTTTCTCTTAAGTGTGTAGTTGGATATATGGCCACCGGGAATAAAACCAACACTTCCTGGCCTCCTTTGCAGTAGATGAGGTCACATAACTAAGTTTTGGCCAATGAGATGAAATCAACGTGTCATATAACTTCCAAAGTACACTTGAGAGAGGGCCAATGCACTTCTTCTAGGATGACCAACTTGTCCTGGTTTGCCCGAGACTTTACTGGTTTTAGCACCAAGAGCTGTATCCTAGGAAATCTCTCAGCCCTGGGCAAGCTAGGATAGTTGGTCACATTCTCCATCCCTTCCTCTTTCCTTCTGGCTAGAATGTAAGTGTGATAGAGGACATTGTAGAGCCCCAAGGTGGAAACCACACGTGAGGATCTCACAAGATTAGGCTGTTAAGTTGGAGGGAGGCTGGTGGGGGAGGGGGAAAGATTAGGCTGCTGGAATGGTACAGGTATGCTGATTTTAGGTTCCTCAAATTGTTTCTATAGAGAGGGGTCCTGAGCCTGGATATCTGATTAATCCCTTTAGGTTTCATTTATCAGAGAGAAAAATAAACTTCTATATTGTTGGCATTTTTTTTTCTTTCTTTCTTT
>NW_022437087.1:0-178358 GCF_009761245.1 Sapajus apella | reverse complement strand
TTTTCTTTTTTTTTTTTTTTTTTTTTTTTGAGACAGAGTCTTGCCCTGTCACCAGGCTGGAGTGCAGTGGCGCAATCCCGGCTCACTGCAACCTCCACCTCCTGGGCTCAAGTGATTCTCCTGCCTCAGCCTCCTGAGTAGCTGGGACCACAAGCGCGTGCCTCCACACCCGGCTAATTTTTGTATTTTTAGTAGAGACGGGGTTTCACTATGTTGGCCAGGATGGTCTCAATCACTTGACCTCGTGATCTGCCCACCTCGGCCTCCCAAAGTGCTGGGATTACCGGAGTGAGCCACTGCGCCCAGCCTGTTGTTGGTATTTTTAAATGTAATTTAATTCATTTATTTATTTTTGAAATGGAGTCTTGCTCTGTTACCCAGGCTGAAGTGCAATGGTGTGATCTTGACTCCCTGCAGCCTCTGCCTCCTGGGTTCAAGTGATTCTCCTGCCTCAGCCTCCCAAGTAGCTGGGATTACAGAGGCTCACTACCATGCCCAGCTAATTTTTGTATTTTTAGTAGAGATGGGGTTTCACCATGTTGGCCAGGCTAGTCTTGAACTCCTGACCTCAAGTGATCCACCCACCTCAGCTTCCCAAAGTGCTGGGATTACAGGTGTGAGTCACCATGCCCAGCTTATTTATTTATTTATGTAGAGTCAGCCTTGCTCTGTCACCCTGGCTGGTGTGTGCAATGGCATGATACAGGTCAGTGCAGCCTCAAGCTTCTGCACCCAAGCAATCCTCCTGGGGTCTCACTATGTTGCCTAGGCTGGTCTTGAGTTCCTGGTTTCAAGCAATCCATCTGTTTTCATGCTGCTGATAAAGACATACCTGAGGCTGGGCAATTTACAAAAGAAAGAGATTTAAAGGACTTACAGTTCATGTGGCTGGGGAGGCCTCACAATCATGGCGGAAGGTGAAAATCACGTCTCACCTGGTGGCAGACAAGAAAAGAGCTTGTGGCCGGGCGCGGTGGCTCAAGCCTGTAATCCCAGCACTGTGGGAGGCCGAGGCGGGTGGATCACGAGGTCAAGAGATCGAGACCATCCTGGTCAACATGGTGAAACCCCGTCTCTACTAAAAATACAAAAAAATTAGCTGGGCATGGTGGCGCGTGCCTGTAATCCCAGCGACTCAGGAGGCTGGGGCAGGAGAATTGCCTGAACCCGGGAGGCGGAGGTTGCAGTGAGCCGAGATCGCGCCATTGCACTCCAGCCTGGGTAACAAGAGGGAAACTCCGTCTCAAAAAAAAAAAAAAAAAAAAAGAAAAGAGCTTGTGCAGGGAAACTCCCCTTTTTAAAATCATCAGATCTCATGGGTCTTATTCACTATCATAAGAATAGCATGGGAAAGACCTGTCCCTATGATTCAATTACCTCCCACCAGGTCCCTCCCACAATATGTGGGAATTCAAAATGAGATTTGGGTGGGGACACAGCCAAACCATATCACCACCTGTCTCAGCCTCCTGAGTAGGTGGAACTACAGGAACATGCCACCATGCCCAGCTAAGCTTTTAATGTTTTTTTAGAGATGGGGTCCTTGCTTTGTTGCCCAGGCTGGCCTTGAACTGCTAGTTTCAAGTGATCCTTCTGCCTCAGCCTCCTGAGTAGCTGGGATTACAGGCATGAGCCACCATGCCTGGCCCTTCTATGTCATTTTAGCTTCTGTTATTTTGGATTATCTATGATATGCAGCTGCAGCAAATCCTAACAGATAGAGAAACAGGTCTAAAGCCTTGGAGGATGCTGGGGTGTTGGAGATCTGCTTTGTTATCGTGCTACTTGTGCACACTGGAGAGCAGGTGTTAGTCCTGAAAAGCTCAAATGTGTTCCACACAAGTGCTTCAGGGGCTGCCTTGGGGGATGAGTGGCTGACATTATGGTAAACTTTATACGCCCCACCTCACCAAAGGCTTCATCTAGAGTGGTTCTTGCTCTTGCTTCCTTTAGCAAAAGGGTTTCCTTCCTAAAAAGCAACTTGAAAGCCACTGGTTCTTAAAGGAATAGTGATGACCTGACCCCCTGTCATGCTCCGACCCTTCCCTCCCGGCTGTTTTGCCACTTCTTGCCAGTTTGCATAGGAACTGCACAAATTCATTCATACCTGTGTCTTAGCGAACTTAGAGACCAAAAAGAAAGAGGAAGTTAACTCCTAGAAAGACTTGCATCAGTCTAAATTCCTAGGAGAGACTTGGCACCAGACATTGTCCCTGGCAGCAGCCCTGTAGGGGACTTGCTGCTACGGGGACCTCTCTGGGGGCCATCACCTTGGGAAGGGAACCTATGAGACCTGGGGGCGTTGCATTATGTCCCAGGTGACTGTTGTTTCTAAGAAAGTGTCGCTGATCCTGGAAATACTGGCTTCAGGTGCACCTGTGCAGCTGAGGAACTGTCTGGGTTTGTAGGTGAGTCTGAGGGTAGACTGCCAGGCCAGAGAAGGAAGGTGCAGGCAGGATTAGGTATAGATACACCTCAGAGGCTGGTGCAGAAAAAGGGGCTCAGATTTAGTGAACCTTGGAGTCAGGATTACCTGTCTGGTCCACTGTTGGTTGGTATGGAAGGTACAAGCAGAGGCCTGTACTTGAGGAGTCACTGGGGACAAAGACACCCAGGCAAGGGACATGGTTTAGGGGATTTCTGAAGCCTTTACAGGTAAGCAAGGCTGGGCCATCTCACCCAAACTCGTCTGGCTAGAACCCATCTAGCCCATCTAACCCTTGAAGAGAGGGCTTTGTTGTAACCCATCTCTGCCACTTCCTGGTTTGGCCTCAGCTTCCTCTTCTGCAGCATGGGGTATAATAACGCTTGCTTCATGGATGTTGTGAGGGTGGGATGCAAAAACTAATTCTGATGGCGGCTTCGGTGTGGCTTAGCTGGTGGTTCTGGCTCAGTTTCCGTTGGCAGGCAGCCTCCACTTCTCTCTGCATGGGGCTCTCCTTAGAGTTGCTTGGGTGTCTTCATGACATGGCAGCTGGCTTCCACCAGAATGAGTGATCCAAAGGAGAGAACAAAGTGGAAGCCACAATGTCTTTCATGGCCTAGCCCTGAAAGTCAATGCTGCCACTTCTGCAGTCTCCTATTGGTTATATGGGCCGACCCTTTCTAACATGGGAGGCCCTGCTACCAGGAGGAGGTGGGCAGCATTGGTGCCATCTTGGAGGATGCTACCACAATGACCTAATGGAGCTGCTGAACCAAACTTGGGGACAACGTGCTGCCTGACTTCTTGTTAAGTGATGTAAGAATTCCTGCTGTTAAGAAGTTACTTGTAACTGAGAGCATTCTGATATCTCATCCCAAAAGTTCTTTTTCTTGGTTAAGGTAGCCACAGTCAGATTGTGTGACTTGCAACCAAAGCCCCTGACTGATCCTAGAGAGTAAGCCTAACCTGTCAGCCTGGATAAGGGGAGAAGGAAAGGAGGCTCCTGGGCTGGGGCACCCTCTGGGACGCTCACTTGGATCCTCAAAAATGTGACATGGTCTTCTAGGATCCAAAAACAGGCACTGTGAAGGGAGAGAAAACCTGGCTTTTCTATGCACAAATAGTCATGGTTAGCTAAAAAAAAAAAAAAAGGAAAAAGAAAAATGCTTGCAGTAATGATATGACTCTGGTTCTGCCAACTTCTACAGCTGGCTCTGTGGCCGAGTCTCTGCGGAAGGACAAAATCCTTCTCCTTTCTCAGATTCCCTGCTTAACTTTGGTATTGGTCTAGTTCCAGCAGAGATTCCTATCGAACAGGAGAAGTGCTGAGGTTGCCACCGTGGGCCAGGAGGGCACTGAATCTATACAAGTTAGGTCTCCTACCAAAGATAGGTCAGAAAATCAGGATTCACTGAGCCCTGCATTGCCTTCATATGGGCCCTGGCAAGCCTTCACACTGCAGAAGGAAGAGAAGCCTGTGTGAGCTCAGCCCCTTCTGATCTTCTGGGTCAGCTGCAGCTGGGAGCACAGTGGCTGGGTGGTCCACAGACGCTGGCGGCACCATTGCTGCCAAGCCTGGTAATTATGTGCTGGGAAAGAGAGCGCCCTGCCCCCAACTCAGAGTTCTGTAATTTGCCAGTTCCCGAGAGCACACATGCAGGGCGCAGACTGGAGAGTCCCAAGCACAACATGCAGAGGGGCAGGCTACAGGAAATGATCCAGGGTCATCTGTATCCAGTACTGTAATCCTTTGCATCTGTGAGAAGCTGTAGGTGAGACACCTACATTTCTTAGAAACAATAACTATTTAGCAATAATCTCCATCACTATATAAAGGGCTTGGGCAAAGGGGTATAGCGGGAGAGAATGCAGGAGCCTAGGGGTCCTGGCTCTGCCACACATGGGTGGCTTGGACTGCAACCATTTCTCTCTTGTCCAGAGAAGAAGTTGAATCACAAAACGTTACATGTGAAAAGGACAGAGGGATTTGACTCATGGCCTAATATGTAAAGTACAATGCTTCTGGCTACAAGTTACAGAGGACCTAACTAGAAATGGCTTAAACAACAAGGACGTATTACATCATGTGGCAAACAGTTCAAATGCTGGGTGGTTCTAGAGTTGGTTAATTTTCAGCAGTTCTGTGATCACACTTGGGATAGTGATGCAGATTCTCTTCATTTTCCATTTTGTCATCCCAGGTGCCGGCACCACCCCCTCATTGTGGCCAGATAGCTGAAACAGACCAGGTATTGCTTTCTCATCCAGTCATTCCAGAGGCAGAAAAGGTTAGGTATCTCTCTTGTGTCTCTTTTTCAGAAGGAAGGAAACTTTCTCAGAAGCCCTTCTCCACACCTTCCTCCAAGATCACCCCGTACATCTCATGGGCCTTGATTGTGTCACATGCTTGTTATTAACCAAACCCTGACATGGGGAAAGGAGTAACCACAGTTGGTTGAAACTGATCAACCATGACCCCTTGTGCATGGGAAGGGTCCACACAGGACAGGAAGAAAAGTGGGAAGTAGGTGAGACGGGAAGGGATGTTGGCTGGGTAGAAAACAAACTGTGTCTTTTACAGCTTGGCTCCTCCCCTCATAGATGAGGACCTGAGCTTGAGAGAGATCTCCTCAAGTCAAGTCCCACAGGACTTGATGGCAGTCAGGGGGTAAATCTGGTTCTCACTTTTGGACAGGCTGTCAGCACAACCTGTTGCTTATGGCCTAGAGGAACTCCAGCCTGGAACTAAGAATTTGATTCTCTGTGAAAACTTCTCCTTCTAAAATCACCTTAAGGGTCAGGCACAATGGCTCACACCTATAAACCCAGCACTTTGGGAGGCAGAGGCAGGAGGACTACTTGAGCCCAGGAGTTTGAGACCAACCTGGGTAACATGGCAAGACCTCATCGCTATAAAACAAACAAACAAACAAAAAACACAAAAATATAAAATCATGGCCAGTCTGAGATGTAATTTTCAGAGCTGACTCAAGCCTTTGACGTCTGTTTGCCTCCAGCCCCAGTGGAATGCCAATGAGAAGTTCAAGGGCACAGTGGGCAAGTGCTCTCTAGACCGACTGCAGGTTCAAATGCCATCACTGCCTTATCTGCTGTTTGTTGATCTCAGCAAACTATTCTGGCAGCAGCTGGCAGTGATACCATCTGGGAATGAGAGTAGCAACCCCTACCAGGCACCCCCGTCAATGAGATTGTATCAGTCAGCGGCCAGCCAGGAAAATGGAAACCACTGGAGATATTGCAGGCTTTAATGAAGAGGATTGGTTACAAAGCTGTTGAAAGGGCTAGAGGTACAAAAACATGATAAGGGGTGCTGTAGTCTGCATGTCTGTCCCCTCAAACCTCACGTTGAAATTTGATCCCCCGTGTTGGAGGTAGGGCGGAATGGGAGGTGTAAAGTCACAGGGGCAGATCCCTCACGAATGTGTTGGTGCCACCCTCATCCTCAGTGAGTGAGTTCTTGCTTTATTAGAGTGCTCTCGCAACAGCTGGTTAAAAAGAGGCTGGCCCCTCCCCATCTCTCTTACTCCCTCTCTTGCCATGTGATCCGCACACATTGGTTCTTCTTCCCCCTCCACCATGAGGGGAAGCAGCCTACGGACCTTACCAGAACTACATGCTGGTGCCATGCTTCTTGTACAGCTAGCAGCTTCCCTCTCCCCCTCCCCCCTCCCCCCCCTCCTCCTCCTCCCCCCATTCCCCTTCCCCTTCCCTTCCTTCTCTTCTCTCTCTCTTCTCTTTTAAGACAAGGTCTCACTCTGTCACCCAGGCTGGAGTACAGTGGCACAATCTCAGCTCACTGCAAAGTCCACCTCCCAGGTTCAGACGATCCTCCCACTTCAGTGCCCACCGCCAGTAGTTGGGACACCAGGCGCATGCCTCCATACCCGGCTAATTTTTGTATTTTTGTAGAGATGGGGTTTCATCATGTTGCCCAGGCTGGTCTTGAACTTCTGGGCTCAAACAGTCATTCCACTTCAGCTTCCCAAAGTGCTGGGATTACAGGCATGAGCCACCGCACCCGGCCATCTTTTGTTTATAAATTACACAGCTTCAGGTATTCTTTTATGGCAATACAAACAGACTAAGACATGGATATTTCCCAGGGATCAGGAAGCTGCTGTAGTCCAGGCACCCATATATGGCATTGCTGAGCTGCTAGAGAGCCTGCCCCCTCCCTACACAATAATCCAGCCCCTAATCCAGCCCGAGCCACTGACTCTGCCAGAGCCAGAATGGCTGTTCCCTTCCTCCAGTTTTCTCATCTCTTCAGCACTTCACTGGCCAGGCCCAATTAAAAACCAGCCGGCCGAAGGACAAGGATGGAAAGGGATGGATTGAGGTCCCAACAGATCCTATGTGGAACAGAAACATGTAAGACAATGATCAATAACATGGATTTCAGACTCAGAGAGACCTGAGTTTGGGTCTTTTGTGATCTTGGGCAAGTCACTGCCCTGGAGTGAGCCTGAGTTTACTCAACTATAAAATGGAAATGATGACATACCCATTTCAGAGTATTGTTGTAAAGGCTCAAGAAGAAAATGATTACAGAGGCCTTTAGCCGTGTGCAGCGTCTTCGAAGGGGCTACAGAAAGTGCAGCTGCAGTTGTGCTCCTTACCATCTTCATCATCATCGTCACGATCACAATAATCTCAGTACTTCCAGCCAAAGCCTTTGTGGCAAGCTGCTAGGCCCCCTTGCACCAGGGTCCCACTGTACCCTTCTGGGGTAGCCAGGGCTTTCACAGACCTTTTACTAAGACCCCTGTGGACTTTCAGAACATTCTCCAGTTTCCACGGAGCTACATTGGTAGCTATGCTTCTAGTCTCCCAACTGAGAAAATGGGAAATGACAAATGCTCCTATGAATTCAATAACACCTTTGAACGATCACATAATTTACCAAACACACAGGTGTATGCATACATTTGAAAAATAGCTCTCTCTCTTTCTGTGGGAGGCATTGCTTATCTTGTCAGCCAATGATGGGGATGAACGGACCCCTCCCAGGACTCTCCTCTCTGGCCTGGGGCTACCTCCTTCACACTTAGAGCCTGCCGGCTTGCGGCTTGCGTGTGGACTCCCGAGGCGAAGGACAAAGTCCCTGTCACGGCTGACAAGGCCCCGAGTGGTCCGACTGTAGGCCTTGTCCTCCTCTCCCACCTCATTTGTCCACTTAGCCCCTTGTTTTCTGTTCATCAGCCATCCTGGCCCTCTTTCAGTTCCTGAATATACCCTGCTCCTTCCTCTCATTTCATGGCCTTTTTACTTTCTTTTATCTCTGTCTGGAATGTTCTTTCCTGTATTTTTTAATCTCATTACTTCAGACTCATGCCTCTAGTCCAGGTGGGATATGTTTGATTGTAAGAGACTAAAATCCAGACCCAAAATGACTTAAGCAAAAGCAGAAGTAAAAAGCCCAAGCATAGTTCTGACTTCAGGTATGTCTCTATCAGGGCCTAACCACTGAAATCAACATTCATCAACTCTGGATTGGCTCATGTGCCCATCTCTAAGCCAACTGCTATGGCCAGGGATGCGGTACATGCTAAATACCCCACTCAGATAAATTGAGTTGAAGAAAATCAGATACAGTTCTAAGAAGGATGAGTGGGTGCTGGGCATGAAGACAGCGATCCACTCGGGTCTCGCTCAGTTCAGGGAAGTGCTCTTGTGCTCACTCTCCCCTCTCCAAGATTAAGTTGGTCCCTATGGTGATACACACTCAGAGCTTCCGGCATGTCACGGCGCTCATCATCTTGTAATTATACTCTTGTGAAGTTGAATGATGTCTGCTTCCGGCACCAGATTATGAGCTCTGTAAAGTCAGGGTCTGTTTTGTCATCGCTGTATTCTCAGTGATGGAAAAGGCACTCAATAAAGAGTACGCATTTTAAGGGATTCATCTGGGACCCCGGGTGTGACTAGACCCAGCCTCCTGCCTTGACTTTTCCAGCTGCGTTGCCATGAAGGACAGAATCTTCCCCTCCCAAGCTTTCTCTTCAAGCAGGCTTGGGGACATTTACACAGGACACATCTCCCCGGACAAGAGAATGACAATTTTCCCATGGGACCTGGCAGGCCTGCATCCCAGAACTTGGAGTGAATGATGCAGGCAAGCAGAAGGGACTTGAATCAGGACGGGAGCCAGGGAGAAAAGGAGGGTCACTTTGGATTAAGAACTTTAAGAAGAGTGATTCACGATCATTGCGGCTGACATTTAAAAAGCCTCAAATACTTTTGGTAACCAGTGTGCTGCTTTGCATTTTGACTCACATTTATTTACCCTGGGAATGAAGCGGCCCTCAGTTGCTCTGGGGTAGATTGTATTTCATTTTCTGCTTCTGATGTATCAGCGATGTTTGGCTTCTCCATTTCCCATATTTAATTATTGCCAAAGCTTATTTTCAAGGGAGCTCTTACACAATGGAGACATTCGGGTTTTGGTGTCAGGCAGGCCATGGTTGGCAACCTGACTTTGCTATCTGCTGCCTGACCAAGGACAAATTACTTAACCTCTCTGTCTCCATTTCCTCCCCAATAAAGTAAGGATGCTAATGCCAAACTTGCAGGGATTTGGGGAGATTTAGATGGGAGTGATTCTGTGCAGTATAACCTCCAGGTTTAGCCAAAGCTATGGTGGGTTGGTGGAAAGCAGGGGAAGAAGCATGTCTTATGTGACGGAGGAGAACGGGGAAGCCAGCAGGGCCCAGGCAGCTCTTTGTCCTACCCTGGTGTAGGTGTTTGTCTGAGTCCTCAAGAGAAAGTCTCGGGCTCTTTGTCTAGATGTAGACTCTGGAAGACACAGGGCACAAGTGGCACAGCTTTAGGATGTAGGAGACAATGTGGAAGGCTGGGTGTGCTGGGGAGTGGGGGTTATGACAGAGGTGGAGGGTGGCCAGCCAGCCTCATATGCCCAGGACTAAGGGGATTCCCACACACGGGACTTTCAGCATTAAAACTAGGAGAGTCTTGGACAAACCAAGACTCAGTTGGTCCCCTGGACATGTGGTATTTCCCCACTGGGGCCTGAAACCCAGAGGAACTTCCCAGGCCTTCCCAGCACAAGGAGTCAGTGCCTGGGGCCCAGCCATTAACATGGTACAGGCCTCAGGGCAGGGATAGTGTTGAGGTGATCTCATTATCTCCCCTTAGACACCCCCAGATATAAAAGGGTGACACCTTGTGGGAGGCTGGAGGCCTGTGTTAGCAGATAGAGGAAGAGTCAGAAAAATGTGCGTTCTGATGACTCCAGGAATCCCAGGTGAGGCCTGGATGGCTTGGGTTCTGTATGAGAGCCAACATAGTACTTGGCACTTACTGTGATTTGTGTTATTTTATTTTCCAATTGACTATTTCTAGAATACAGTAGCACTGACATATACTTTTTTTACTTCCAATCTGGCCACTTTAGAGAAATCTTTTGTCTTAATAATTTTTGAGTTAATTCCCAAGTATCTTTGGCATAAAGTCATGTCACCTGTGCGAAATGTTATCTCCAGTCCCAATATCTGTGCTCTAGTTTCTAAGTCATGTCTCATTGCACTTCTCAGAACATCTCGACAATTTTAGATAATGGCAGCAATGGTTGTTGCTCCTCATTTTATTTCTAATTCCATTAGTTATGTTCCAGTAAAGTATTTCTTGCTCTTAGGATACTCAAAGGTACACCTGCCAAATCCCAGCCCTGAGGATTGGTGCTTCATTAGTAAGTATCTTGAAGGCTCTCAGCTGGAAATAAATACGCTTCATTTATTAAAGAAGCATCCTTCCATTTTTAAGAGTATTTGAAAAGAATGAGTTTAGTGTTTTATTAAGGACATCAGCTCTGACTCTTAAAAAAAAAAAAAAAAAAAAAAACACAACCCTGTGTCCTTATCTGTAAAATGAGCTGAGAGGTATGGAGTAGCAGCAAAAATAACAGTAACCACTTGGCAGAGCCGTTGAGGGTTAAATGAGCAAAGTGCCTGGCAGGGAGTCCAGCAGCATCAGGCCGGCAGGTGTCAGTGTCATCGCTGTCACGGGTCCCATCCCAGGCTGTCTGACACACTGCTCCCCTCCTCCATGCCAGGAGACCCCAGGCTTCTGCCCTGATCCTCCCCTAAAGAGGCGTGGCCAGCAGGGATCCCAGCTGCCTTTAGCTAAGTGCTCTGTTGGAATTTGGCTGAAAGCCACAGGCTGGGCAGTTGGGAGGCTGGATAGATTGGGATGGAGACCCCCAGGGAAAGGCCAAACACTGGAGGACCTTGGGTGTCCTGGCTGTGCCCATAGCTGTGGGACCTCAGCACATCCCTGGGCCCCTGGGCAGCCTGTTTCTTCAGGAGGTAGTCTCTGAGACCTGGCCCACCACTGGGTGACTCTTGTTATTATAATAGATAACAGCATGGCTTGCTTGAGCAGACCCTGTGAATTTCTCCAGTGCCCCCATATTACTCCCACACACTCCCACACTGCTTCTCTACCTGCTAGTGCACTTTTTAGGGGGAGGGGGATGGGCAGGACTAGCTCAATGTGTGGAGCCCATTGCAAAATGAAGTGTTCGGGGCCCTTTATTCAACAGTGATTAATAATTTCAGGCTGGGTGTCATGGCTCACTTTGGGAGGCTGAGGTGGAATGATTACTTGAGGCCAGGAGTTTGAGACCAGCCTGGACAACATAGTGAGACCTTGTCTATTTTTTTAAAAAAAATTCAGGTTAGTGACATCAGAGCATTAAACCAAGAGTAAGCCCCTTCTGGACACAGGCCCTGTGACTGCTCAGGTTTCACACTCATGAAACCAGTCCTCAGGGTAAGAACAGACACCCGAGAACACTACTTGTTAATTTAGGACAAGAAAATTCCTTGCTGTGGTGGAAACCAACAGTGTAGTCATGGGGTTGTGAAGGTGGAGGCCTGGGAATCCCAGAGGCCTCGGTTTCTTCGTGACAGAAAACCACATCAGGAAAATCAAGCTGTCAGGACTGTGAGAGTGTGGTGGCATCTGGGTCCATGTTGCTGAGTTTATCTTGACCTTCCTGTATTTTGGGTAGGAGAGCCCCTAAGCCCCTAAGTACCTACCTTTCCTAAGCTCAGTGAAGTTGGGTTTCTGACATTTATAAATATAGCATTGTTGAGAATTTTGGACTTTATCCAGTAGGTGTGAGAAGATTTGATCCCTTGCCTGGTGGGAATCGAGAGTGAAGGCAAGAGGAGAGGGGGTGTGGGGTGGGCACTGGGGACAGAGCCCTTTGTTGGAAGGTAAGTCTGAGACTGTGGCAGTTAATAAGGTCATTTTGAGAAAGGGAGTCCATGTTGAGGTGTGAATCCAGTAATCCAGTGCTCCAGGTGAACTACAAAAGCAAGGTCTGGAGGGAGATGGATGCCGGCGCACACCTGAGCTCTGGAGGTCGGGCGAGGGTCCTCCTGGGGTTTTACTCCTCTACTATTCTGGCCCTGGGGGCGCTGCTCCCACCTTATAGTTTTTGCTTTAGGTGGTCACTTGGTCCCTCCCTTATCTAAAAAAGGCTGGAACATTCCAAGAACACTTTACTAAAGGCTTGGGAGTACCAAGGGAAATAAAGATAAGGGGGCCTATGAATCTGAAGATGACCGAGAGGCCTTATATCTGGGGCTGGCTGGACCCCCCTTTTCTAGGGGCAGAGAAGGCATCCAGGGAATTCTCCTTTTTAGTCTCTCAGCTTCTGGTGGCCTCTCTTTCATTTCCCCTCATCCCTTCTGGAGCTGAGGGGGTAAAGGGGACAAAATACCTTTAGATCAAGCAAAATTCCACCTTTAGGAGTTCATCCTACAGAAAAAGTTACATTAAAGGATGTTCACTGTAGCTGTAATATTGTACTAGCTGTGCATGTGCAAGTGTGTGTAATATATTTTATGCAGAAACAGATCTGGAAGCATACAGCCCAAATTGTTAACAATAGTTACCTCTACGGAAGGAAGGGAGTGGGGAAGGAAGAGAGACTTTCCTTTGCCTCTGTACATTTCATATACTTCTGCTTACTTTGGATTTTTCTTTACTATTTTCCCAGTATGTATTCATGTGTATAATTATAAAATGTGTAATTTAAAAATAATGAAAATTTAAAATCATATTATACAAAATTTGGAAAGTTTGAGAAAAGAACATGAAGTCAGATGCCCTAGATTTGCAGGGCTGTTAATCGTCATGATAATTTCATTTCTTCCACCAGTTTTCAGCAGTCTGAGGGCAGGACTGGAGGAAGGTGATGTTAAATTGACCCGGGAGCCAGCAGCTAAGGCACAGGGGCTTGGCTGTTGTTCCAGGCATTCGACATCAGTGAACCCGTGTACTCTCTGAGGTAGACATTAGTCCTAGATTTACAGTGGAGGACAGTGGGTGGGAAAGATGAAGTTAAGATCTAGGTGATGACAGAGCTGGGATTCAGACCTCAGGGCGTGGAGCTCTCCCATTTGTGGCTGCCTCCAGCATGGTTCAACGGGGAAAGACGAGGAAAGGAAGACAAAGAACCGGGTGCAGGTGGCACAGTCTTTGAATGGCTGACCCCTGGCTGGAGACGCAGGTCAAGCCAGGAGGGAGGACTGGCTGCATAGAGGCTCAGCTTTAGTAGAAGAGGTGTGGAAGCAGAGTAGGTTTGGATTTTAGACAGGCAAAGCTGTGAGGAATCCGGCATCTGCATGTCTCTAATGAGCTGGCGAGGAGGGCATGAGGACTAAGGAGTCTCCTGAGAAAGGACTGACCTGTAAGCCACAAATCTGTGGCAGTCCCAGGGGTAGGAGAGAGGCTGGGCCTAGTAGTTTGGTTTATCTCCTTTCCCAGCCCCGCTAACCTCATACCCGTGTCCGTAAGAACGGAGGCAGGCATTCAGCTACAAGTCTGAGCCTTGTGGAAGTCAAGCAGCTCAGGCAGGGTGTAGATGGATTCAGGCAGCTGGTGAAACGGGTTCCACTTTGTGCCACGGAATAATGAGGCTGAACATGGCTGGTGTGGTGGAGGCAGCCTACCTTCACCAGGACTGGGACCGTTCATGAGCTCTCTAGACATCCGGTAGGGATAGGATTCTTTGCAGGGCCTGGGAGTCCTGGGTGATTTAGTGGGTGGCACACGCCAGTGAGGTTTGGGTTACTTCTGTCGGTGTAACTCAAACCTCACTGTCGTGTGCCATCCAGTGTCACAGGGTAGGGAAGTGTTCAGGGACCTCAAGGTGCAGGTTAGAGCCAGGGGAGGAGGGATGGGGTGGAACTGATGTTTGGTGGTGGGAGCTGAGAGGAAGGGCCTGTGAAGTCCTGGAGTGTCCCAGGCTGAGGCTCTAGATATGGGAAAAAGTGGGCGGAGACTCCAGAAGCAGGCGGATGACTCCTGCCTTTCCTGTCTTCTTCTGCATCGTTCATAGCCCCAGGTCTCTAAGCCTAGGGTTCCAAAATTGCGGAGCTGGAAATCAGTTACAGCCTTCTGGGAACAGAGAGGGTAAGTGACCAGCTCAGGACAGCACAAGACAGTCCAGGGGGCCAGCGAGGTGTCGGGCGGGGCACACGGGGCTTTTCAGGTCAGCTGATCCCCCAGCCCCAGTCCCCAACCCCCTCATTTAGTGCAAGGCCCAAGGACTAACAGGGGAGGCGGGACGCCGGAGGTCCTACCTAGGAGTGGAGGGCCAAGAGGACTGGAGCTGCCTGGAGCCGCAGAAGCGGCAAGGTCAGCGCCGGGAGTCGTCAAGGCAGGACTTCTCCGCAGGACGGGGAGGAGAAATCGAGCTTTAAACTTCCATGAACTCTGGTGGTTCAAAGCATTTTCTCCATGAAGCATCCTTAATTTACAGAGCTCTAGATTTTACCTGGAAGAAAGACTTCTTAAAATTGCAAAGGCAGAAAAAAACTCTACAATTTAGGCGGAATAAGGAGTGATGTTTAAAAATCTTTTCCTTTGATTTTCAAGACATCTTCATCGAGCCAGTAGTATTTTTATAAGGCAGAGAGGCATAAATATTAATATTGCTTAATGTGCTTAAACTGGCCAGTTTGGCCAGTCACATGCTCTCGGGTTAGCCGGCTCAGGCTAGGAATATCGAGGCTCCGGGGACCTGGCACCTGAGCCTGTGCAGCAGTCCCAGCGCGACAGTAGGGACTCCAGCCCAGAGTCCGCCTCCGGGTCTTTACAGTAGCCGGGCCCGAGGAGGGAGTGGCGGCCTTTCTGGGTCGCTCCAGGGCCACGCTAGGAAAGGTGTGGACGGTGGGAGAGGAAAGGAAGGGGCCGGGGGCATCGCGCCAGTCTCCGCAGACTCGCGGCCCAGGGAGGCCGGGAGGACTGGCGGGGGTCCGAGGTGGCCCGCTACAGGGTATGTGATGGAGGCCCAGGGGCGCCGCCCTCCAGCTGGTAGGGGAGGAGCCCCGGCCACCGAGTAGTTAAGTGACGGGCCTAAGCTCACTCAGCAAGCTCGTGGCGGTGGGCGTGTCCGGCGCGTCTGGGGTCCTCTAGAGTCCCAGGCCTGAACTGCGTACGCTCCTTCTCCTGGCTCTGCCTTTGGTTAAGATGAGCGGAAGATGGGCGCCTGCGGCCGCCCCGGTGCCTGTGCGATCCGAGGCGTGGCGCGCCAGGTTTTGGCGTGCGAGGGCGCGCACGTGGACCGCGGCTACTCGCGGACGCCCAGGCCTCACCCCCGCGGGACTCCGCGCGCGGCGCCCTTGTTTGACTTTCACCACCCCCAAAGGAGGTCCTTCCATCGGCCTCTTTTCTGCGTAACAGCTCCAAGGCTCACACGTGGTGATGCCACCCAGGTCACGCAGCTAAGTTATGGAGCCGGAATTCGCAGTTGTCGGTCGGGGTTCTAGTGGCCTCAGGCTGGAGGTGGCTGTGTGTCCCTGGGCAAGTCCCTCTCCTCTGGGTAGCCTAGCCCGGCGGCGCGCGGGTCGTGGCCGCGCATGCTCAGTGGCGGGCGGCGCCCGGAGACGCGGCTGGCGCTCCAGCTGTTTTGCATTGACGCCAGCACCCGCTGGAGGTCATCGCTGGGGGCTGGGCGCGGCGCGCTGCCGGCAAAACCCGGCCCGGATCAACGAGCCAGACCGCCCGCAACTCCGGGGTGCGCGCAGCCGTTTTTGCGCTTCTCGACGGTGCGGCCCCAGGCCCGGCTGGAGCAGACTTGCTTCCCTCCCTACCCCGGCGGACTTGGCCCGGCCGCCCCGAGGGGTATCCTCGGACCCCGCGCCTCAGCCCACGCGCCTCAGCCCCGGCCAGCGAGAGCGTCTAAGCTAGCCTTGCCCTCACGGGCGCTCGGCCTGGGGGCTCTTTTCCGCCGGGCGGCGGCCCAGCGGGCGGAGCGGCGTGGGTGTCCACGGCTAGGCGGAGTCCCGGGCCAGGGAGGCGGCGGCGTCGGGAGCGGGAGCGGGGCCGGGCGCGGCTGGGAGCTCGCCTCCCTCGGGGGTCGCGCCGCAGCTCGGCGAGGGCGGCGTGGCGAGGGCGGCGTGGACTCAGCCGCTCCCGGGCAAGGAGAGCGCAAATCTCCTCCCCCGTATTTCCCCGGAAGCGCGGCCGAGAAGAGCGCCGCGATGTGAGGGAGGCGGCCGGCGGCTCCCGCCTCAGGAAGGGCATGTTCGGAGGGGCGGCCGCGGCGCGCCACCCGCCTCAGCGCCCCCTCCCCACCGCCGCCGCCGCCGCCGCAGCGCCCTCACCGTGATAAAAGGGGCGGCCGCGCTTCCTGACTCGAAACCCGCGCTCGCCGCCGCCCGCCCGCCCAGGCGGCGATGACACGGCGCCCGCGGCGGCCCCGAGGCGCCGGGCGGGCCGTTTGCTGACCGGTTCGCGGCTGCCCGCCAGCGTGTCTGCGGCGCCGCCGCCAGCATGGGCTGCGCCCCGAGCATCCACATTTCCGAGAGCCGGGCGGCGCACCACGGCGGCAAGGAGGCCGAGGACGCGCCTGGCCCCGCGGCACCGCCGCTGTCGTCTGGCGGGCCGCACCTCCCGCAGGGTCAGAAGACGGCCCCCTTGTCCCGGACCCGCGGCGCGGGCCTAGCGGAGTCGGAGCCTCGCGACGGCAGAGGCAAGAAGGTAAGGAGCGCCGGGCACTCTGGGGCCGCCTTGAAATTCGGGCCCGGCCGGGCGGCAACTTTCCCGCAGGGGCCAGGCGGGGTGGCCCCCGGGCCGCGGTGCCCTCTTATCCAGCTTTGGATGGCTTTGACAGCCGCCAGCCCCCGCCTTGCCGGGCAGCGTTCAGAAAGGACTGACCCCGATCCCGCGACCCTGATTCATAGGGTTGCGATTAGGACGCCGCCTGCTCTGCGGCGTCGGTTCCTTGGACACATCCGACGCCCGGAGCGGCGGGGCCGGCGGTGAACTTGACTAAGGCGATTGCATCAATTTCCTCTCCAAGAGCGGGTGTTACAGGGAAACCCCCGTGATATTCTCGCGCGCCCCTGCAACGTGAAATCAGTATGAACTTTGTTCTTTTCCTGTGGTAGAAAGGGAGGGACGACTGGCCTCGCCACTCTTCTCTCCTTCAGCTTTGCGCAGGCGGTCACAGCTTACCATTTTCTTTGGGGCTATTAGAATGTAATCTGGAACATCAGCTTTGCTTCATTGCACATGTATTTGAGGTCCACTTTTGTTAGTATACATACTGTATTTAAAGCATGTGTAATTAGAGAATACTGTGAAACGCGATTTTTGAAGCATTCAGGAGAACAAAGTTAATCTTTTATTAAGCAAACTTACTGGGACATTTTGTGACTTTTGGGTTTTTTGTTTTGTTTTTTACATTGCGTGTCATCTCTAGCGCATATTGCCTTGGCTTATGTTTTGTCAAAGTTTCTGGGCTTAGTCTTTGTTAAGATTTTCTAAAGGAAAGGTAAAGTAAAAAGAAAAATGTGGTCATTAAGGCACACAGCTGCAGGTTTCCAGTTCTTTGATTTCAGAATTTAAAGCTGGAACTCATGCGTTGGTTTATGTTTTATTTATTTTTTAAATTACATTCCAAATTTCTGTCAACTTGTATGGATGGTTTATGTTTTATCAAAGCAGTAAAAAAATTTTTTTGTGCAGGGCTGCAGATTGTTGGCTGTCATCCTTCTCATCACGACCAGGTTTTAAAAGTAATTTGCACAATTTTCTTGATTTTTCTTGCTCGCTGAGAACTGCTGAACATCCCAAGTTTGAGAGAGAGAGTTCGACACACTTTCTGTCTTAAATTTCCAGCAGTCATCATGGTACTTTTCTGTATGAAAGGAGGAAGTCTTTTTCAGTGTTGCATAACATAGTTGAAGTGATTTCCCTACCCTTCCCATACCCTAAGTGAAAATTCAGCTTTGTTCTGATTATCAGAAGTTGAATGCCTTCTCCTATAGATTCTTTGAAGAAACCTCTGATGGTTTAGACTTGTTAACTCAAGCTGCTCTTAGTATCAATGTTAAGCTGAGTGGTAAGCCTACTTAACTGGCTTTAAAAAAGCATTACACAGGTGAATATGGAAACTTTAACAGCTTTCAGGTTTTCAGTCCCAATCTAACATTGGTTACTTTGCAGGTTAATGTGATTCTTTCAGATTACCAAAGTCGGCCTTTTAGTAAGAGGCCCTTGTGTCTTATAGACTTTTTTTTTTTTTTTTTTGTAGTGGCCTGGGTGTCCTAAAAGTCATCTGGGTGTCTTGTAAGCCTTCCTAGTGCGGCAGAAGCCACTTGCTCTTGTGCTATCACAGTGCCTGTAGGTCTGTGAATTTATAAATGCCTTCTTCAACCATTCTTGCCTATTGGCAGACCATTGTCCTGTGTTGGAGGCCCAGAAAATACATTCGTCCTTAAAGTGCCTAACTTGGTGGCATACACATAGTAGGTGATAAATAAATGTTTACTGATTTTTAAAAAAATTAACTGAATGATGAAACTTTTTTCAGTCATTGGAATTTGATTTCATATAGCCTCCTATACAGACTTCAGAATAATAGTATATCCAGAGCAGAAGTCAAATTGTAAATTATAGCACCACAACCGCAGAAATAATGGTCCCATACTTGTTATGAACTGTACGTGTTGATATCACATCTCGTTTACAGATTTTTGCATTTAGGTATGTCAGATAATAGAGCAGAGGTAAATGTCAGCATTTTTTCTAGTCTAATATTTTTTCTTTAAGGGAATGAATCCTTTTAAATTAAGGTATTAATTGTACTCTGGAAATTCATGTTTAGAGAAGAAGGTAAACTTATAGTAATGTAGCAAAATCATAAAATTAATTTTAGTTTCTATATATGAACATCTCAGGATGCAATTTAATTCATTACAAAGTTTCTTTATTAAAAATGCAGTAAGTCAACATATCTTTAAGTGAATTTCAATAAGAAATTCATTGGGGGATGATTTTATAGTTCTGTAGCATTTAGTAAATACCAGTTTATCAGTGTGGGTGGGAGATTGATAACTGCATTTTCAGGTTAAGTGGTATGTACCCTGAGTGAAAGTGTATCCTGCATGTGTTCCAGGGAGCACTGTGTGGACTGTTAATAAGTATGGCGTGAGAAAAGAGGTCCATAGTCTGGTAAGGTTTTGGGAAACACAGGTTGAATATCCCTAATCAGAAACGTTCCAAAGTCTGTTTTGAGTGCTGACATGATGCTTAAAGGAAGTGCTCATTGGAGCATTTTGGAGTTCAGATTTTCAGATAAGGGATGCTGAACTGGTAAATATAATGCAGATATTCCAAAAAGGAAAAAAAAAAAAAAAAAAAAAAAATCCCAAATTCAAAATACTTCTGGTCTCAAGCATTTGGGATAAGAGATATGTAGCCAATACTGGCTCAGACTAAGTTCAGCAGAGTTCTTCTATGCAGGACTTGTCAGAGAACCTAATTTCTGAAAATAATCTGTGAGTCTCCAAGTGATTTTTCGAGTGTGCAACATTTCCTAAACTTGTTTGATTATGGAGTCTTTTTCTTGAGGTATATGTCAGGTAGGCCAAATGTTAAGACCTGATTTTTTATGTGAGATACCAATATTCAAAGTACAAGAAATATACTTAACAGTAAAACTCAATGAATGTAATTTGCTTCTTAATGATTCCAAAGGTACTTTAGATCTTGTAATACACGAGGCTGTGTTGTCTGTGTGAACTTATTTAAGTATTACTAAAAATACTTTCTGGCTGTTTATTCATTTCAGGAGTTAAAGTTTATGTGGTTACAGATAATGAATGCTGTGTTCAGTTTGAACACTTAGAGTTTTGTTTATTTTTAATCAGTGTGAGCTTTAACTGTAACATTTAAATATTTTCTTGCCAGTCTTTGGATTTACCCCGTTTCCTCTTTACCCATCCAGGACTTAAGTTGCCCTTGAAAGATTTGCATGTAGTGTTAGAGACCCTATGCTCACCCCCCACCTTCCTTTTTGCAAACACCCACTGCACTGCTAATGACTGATGCTCCCTCTGCCCCCACTAATCAGCTCTGTGAGGTGGCAGTCATGTTTGTTTTGTTTACTGCTGTATCCCCCAGGTCTGGCACACAGTAGGCCTTCCTTAAACATTTGTTGAATTAGAGGATTTTGTGAACTACAATGTAGAAGTTGAAAATCCACCTAAGCCATGGAAAGTAGAAATAGAAACCAGTTTTAACTAGAGTAGAGGCTGTGAAGTTTGGATTTGGTTTTGTGGAAATCTCTGGTTATTGCTCTTCAGAGCACTGTACCCAGGGAATAATATATTTCTACCCTGGTGAGCAGAGTAGATTTCTCTATAAAAAGAGAGTTAAGAGTTGGATGCAATGGCTCATGTCTATAACCCCAGCACTTTGGGAGGCCAAGGCAGGAGGATTGCTAGAGCCCAGGAGTTTGAGATCAGCTTGGACAACATCTCAAGACTCCATCTCTACTGAAAAATAAAAAAAATTAGCTGGGCATGGCAGTGCACAGGTACTTGAGGTGCACAGATACTTAGTCCCAGATACTTGGGAGGTTGAGGCGGGAGGATCACTTGAGCTAAGAAATAAGAAATTCCAGGCTGCCATGAGCCAAGGTTGCATCACTGCACTCCAGCCTGGGCAACAGACTGAAACCTTGACTCAAAAAAAAAAAAGTTTGAAGGATTAGTGCAGCCAAGGTGATAGATAGTAGTACTGCTGCACGCTAAACTCTGATCGAGTATTACTGCTGTAGCACTCACTCAGAATCTCAGACAGACATTCTCTGTTGGTCCATCTCTGTTTCCCTTTGCTTCCGTCGTTCATTTCCTCCGCCGTCTTTTTTCTTACTTTTCATCACCTCATCTCCCTCTTTCATCTCCCTCCTTGCTTTTTCCTGCTAGTCCACCTTCCTGCACAAAACTGGCCACTCTTGCCATGTTAGTCAACTAAAGTTTAGTGGTTTTTAAGTGTTATTTAGCTATGGAATAAAACTTATTGCCTGCTCCTAGCTTACAAAGTGTATTCATCAAGACTTTTTTTTTTAAGACAGGACCTTGCTCTGTTACCTAGACTGAAGTGCAGTGGCACAATCATGGCTCACTGCAGTCTTGACCTCCTCGGCTTAAGCTATCGCCCCCCTCAGCCTCCCAAGTAACTGGGACTTCAGGTGCGCGCCACCATGTGCGGCCAGTTTTTTAAACATTTTTTTGTGGAGATGAGGTCTTGCTATGCTGCCCAGGCTAGGCTCAAACTCCTGGGCTTATGTGATTCCCCCAGCCTCGGCCTCTCAAAGTGCTCAGATTGCAGGTGTGGATTACTGTGCTCAGCTGATTAATCAATTATTTGCCTAAACTAAAGCAATTTTCTCTTTGCGTGTGACCTGGCTGATTTTTTTTCCCTCCGCTAGAGATCTTTGACCCTTGCTAGATTATATGGAATTACTGAAAGTTTCTCTTTGAAAGTGTAGTTGAGAAAAATGAGACCTAACTTTCTGCTGCCGTAATAAGTGACTACAATTTATCTCCAGAGCTCAGAGGTGGTGAGTTCCCTCATTATAGTGTTCTTGTGCCTTTCAATGTATAGAAAGATCTTTATTCATTTTCTTGAATTCCTTTTACATACACAAAATACTTTGCATTTCATATGTTTTTTAGAACTTAGCTGTCATTGCCACCATAACTTTAAGTGTGACTCTTAAGATAGATGTTGTCACAATTCTGCCACCTCAAATCTGTCCCTGACCAGCTTTGACCCTCACCTTGCTAAGGCAGGGTTTATGATAGGGCCTGTGGTCCCTTCTGGCAGAAATTTTTCCTGTTAAGTGGGCTTATGACTCTGGTTTTCCCTTGGATAGCTTGCCCATTTGGATTGTGTTCTTAAATAGGAGAAGGTTCCTGATATGAGGACACAGGGTAAGGCAGACAACTCAGAATAATCTTAAAGGACAGAATATTTTAAAAAATTAAAACAGAACTGAGGGAAAAGTGCTTAGGACATGAGTAAGCCCTTAGTCTTACCCAAGGTCAGTGGCTTCATCCTGGTTTCTCAGTACAGTCAGGCAGTAGGAGGTGATGGACTCTGCAGTTCTTAGAGTGCAAATTCGTGTTAGTAATACCCACCTTTTCTTGAATGCTCACTGTTTTGCAAACACCATATTAGATGCTTTACAGATGTTATCTCATTTAATCCTTTCAACCTTGTGAGGTGGCAGTTATCATTTCCCTTTCACAGATAAGACACCAGAGGTTAGAGACTTGCCCAAAGTCGTACATTTAAGCTGAGATTCAAATCCTCTGGTCCAGCTCTCACCTCCTAGGTTGTTACTCTGTTAACTAGCTATGTGCATTGCATTTCCCACTCTTTGGTCTTCTCCTAAGCTACAGATTTCACAGGTCAAGCCGGCATCTTGAATCTGCGTTATCAGGATTTTGTTAAGTCTCCACTTACTAAGGAAGTTGGTTACAGCCCTACCTTAGGTTCCCATGTTTGAGGAAGTTGAAGTCATCTTCAGCCCTGTCCCAGTTAACTCCTGAAGCCAGCTATTTTGTGACGCCCTCTGATCTGCCCTCTTTGCTGTCTGAAATGAGTTGGGAGGGCATCCCTTGGGAGTTTTTTTCCTTTCCCCTTTCTGCTGCTCAGGTTACAGGCAGCCTGCCTTACCAAGAATTCCCCGGGAGCTGGTTCTTAACGTTGACCTTTGCCTAGCGCGCTGTCCCCCACCAGTGCTGCCTGTACCTGTCCTCTCAGAGTTATTCCAGGCCCAGCTGAAAGCGTCCTTGAGCTCCTGGCTGGCTTGCACTTTTTCCCTGCCCTTGGGACCTGCCCCTGTATGCCTGTGAAACTATTCTTCTGCTGGATTATAGGCTGCTTGAGGGCAAGCATTGTGTCCTAGTTTCATTGCAGTTTCCAAAGTGCTTGGTACACTCAGTAAATATTTGCATAAGTACAACAGTCTCTAAGGCTGAAAGGGCTTTTATTCATGTTCCATGAGTCTGTCTCACCTTGTTTAGATTTAACCACAATTGTTGGGGTGTGTTCTATGTTTTAACAGAAAGCTAAAGTACCCTTAAGCCAGTGATTAATCTGTGGGGTGATTAGTAAAGCTTTTGCCTCTAATTTTGGTTGAGTTAGGATTGAGCAATGTTCCTGGGTCCCGTCCTTCCGTCCTGCCTTTGTTCTGCTCTGTTTGGTAAAAGACTGGTGGAATATCATGTCAGAGAGCTGTTGTGACAAGTTTGTATTGCATGTCTTAGCTACAGGCACCATATGTAGTTTACCCATCCACACAGACAGAAAGGATGTTGCACATTTCCCAGAACTTTGAGGGTGACCTCAAAGAATTTGGGCTGGGGGGCCTCGCCAGTGCTTTTATTCTGTATTGGCTGGAAATACACCTTTGCCGTCTCGAATCATCCTCTTTCTCGGTCTGTGTTCTCCCTTTCATGTCCTGTTAGTGAGTACAGCAGCTGCTTCACTTCCTCTTACTTTGCTTAAGGATAACCCAAAGGGCTGGTGGCACATCAGCAGTTGCCATGTTGTCTTCAAATGTTCAGAGTTGATGGCAGCTCCCTAGTGAGGTGTTAAAAGACTATAGGAGGAGGAGCCAGAAGATGTGTGTTTTGGGTCCAGCTCCATCAGGCATTGGCTAAGTGATATTTGGCAACTCCTGATTCTGAGTTTTCTTAGGTACAAAATGAGGCTAGAATATCTGGGTTCTGGTGAGGATAGCTTAAAATAATCTGTGTCCAAGTGTTTTGTAAACTTCAGGACACTATCACATGGAAGGATTGATCATTTTCTTATGAGAACCTTTCTTAAAGGCAAACTTGGTTCAAATATATCTGTTTTTTTTAAAGCAGGTCTCATTTTTAATATAGTTTGGTTTTTCTCCATTATTTTATTGTGAAAATTTTCATAGAGCAAAGTTGAGAGAATTATGCACTCATATGCCTGCCATCTGGATTCTGCAGTTAACACTTTTCTATATTTGCTTTATCATTATCTATCTACTCCTTTATCCATCCATCAACCCATTTTATTTTTGGATTCATTTCAAAGTAAGTTCCACACATGGGTATACTCAACCCCTAAACACTTCATTATGCATATCAAGTACTGCAGCTCAAAATTTGAACTTGGGGCATGGTAGCACATGCCTGTAGTCCCGTTTGCTCAAGAGCTGAGGCAGAAGGATTTCATGAGCCCAGGTGTTTGAGATCAGCCTAGGCAATGTAGCAAGACCTCATCTCAAAAAAAAAAAAAAATTAATTCAAAATTAAATAAATTCAAAGTTTACTTTTTTAAAATATAAAATGACATAAAGCAAAATGTATACATTTTATGCATACCATTCATGAGATATGACAAATATATATATGCCCGTGTACTGCAAACCTCGATTATCAAGATACAGAATTACGAAATATTATAATTACTCCCAAAGGTTTTATTGTGCTCCTTCTCTGTTCTTACCCTCAGCCACCAGCAACCACTGTTCTGAATGTTTTTCATTATACATCATTTTTGCCTATTCTAGATTTCATATAAATATAACCTTAAAGTCTAGGTTATTCTTTTCTTGTAAGGCTTATTTCACTCAGCATAATGTTTTTGAGATTCTTCTATGCTGTATGAGTCAGTAGTTTGTTCTTTTTTCTTTCTAATTAAAGTAGTCTGTTATATGAATAAACCACAATTCACTTATCCATTCTTTTGTTGATGGATGCTAGGGCTGTTTCTAATTTTTGGCTATTGTGACTAAAGCTACTATGAATAGTCTAGTATAAATTATTTTGTGGACATATGCTTTCGTTCCTCTTGGTTAAATACCAAGAAGTGGAATTGCTGGGTCATAGGATAGGTATATGTGCAACTTGTGTAACTTTTTTTTTTTGAGACTGAGTTGCACTCTTGTTGCCCAGGCTGGAGTGCAATGGTGCAACCTCTGCCTGCTGGATTCAAGTCATTTTCCTGCCTCAGGCTCCTGAGTAGCTGGGATTACAGGCATGCGCCACCACGCCTGGCTAATTTTGTATTTTTAGTAGAGTTGGGGTTTCTCCATTTCTCTACTAACAACATTTATAAGCTATGATTCAGGCTGGTCTTGAACTCCCAACCTCAGGTGATCACCTGCCTTGGCCTCCCAAAGTCCTGGTATTACAGGTGTGAGCCACCGCACCCAGCTGTATATGTGTAGCTTTTTAAGAAACTGCTTGACCTTTTCCCAAAATAGTGATCCAGTATTACACTCAGGCCAGCAACGTATAATAAAAGTTCAGCTGCTCTACATCTTTCCCATCATTTGGTGTTAATCAGCATTTTAATTTTAGCCATTCTGGTGGGTGTGTAGTGGTATCTCATTGTGGTTTTGATTTGTATTTCCTTGATGGCTAATGATTTTGAGTACTTTTTCCATGTGCTTATTGTTCATTTACTGTATTACTTTCTTTTTAAAGTTTTTATTTTAATACTTTTTAATTAAAAGGAAGTATAAACATCATCATGACCTCTGGGTAGGGAAGGACTGATTAAGCAAGTTACACAAGTCATTTACATAAAGGAAATGGTTAATAAATTCAACTATGTTAAAATAAAGAACTTCTCTGCAGAAGAGAGTGACAAGGAAAGTCACAGACTGGAAGAAGATATTTGCAATGCATAATACCAATAAAGGATTAGTAATCAAAGAACTAAAAGTCACTAAGAAAACAACAGCCCAGTTGAAAAATTGGCAAAGTTTGGGGCAGACATGGTAATGAGAGAAAATCAAATAGCTAATAACTATATGAAAAGATGTTCAACCTCATGGGGAAATGCAAATTAAACCCACAATGAAATAACATTTTATACCCATCAAATTGGCAGACGTTTAAAAGACTGGCAGTGGTTTTGGGAACTGCTCAACGTTAGGTAGAAGCATAAATTAGTTCAACCACTAGGGAAACCCATTGTCATTGCCAGGTAGAGTTGAACATGTGAGCCTGTGACATAGCAGCTTCTCTCCTAGAAACTCTTTACTGGAAACATGTATGAAGACTTTCAGAGCAGATTACTTTTAATTCCAAATTTTCCTGTAAAATCCAAATGTCTATTAACAACATAATGGATAAACAAATTGTGATATGTTCAAAGAAAGGAATACTTTACAGCTGTGAAAAAAATGGATGGATTACAGCTCTAGGTATTAACTTTGATAAATCTCAAAAACAATGTGGAGAGAAAGAAGAAGCCATCAAAAACATTTATAAGCTATGATTCTTTTTATTTAAACATTAATAGTATGGGAGTGGTGGCTCACCCCTGTAATCCCAGCACTTTGGGAGGCTGAGGCAGGAGGATTACTTGCTATGTTGTCCAGGCCAGGAGTTTGAGATCAGCCTGGACAACATAGCAAGATCCCATCTCTAACAACAACAAAAAAGAGATTAATAGCTAAACAATATATAGTAATGTACACATAGGTGTTAAAACAACATAAAATCAGTTTAGGCAAATAAAGTTTATTTTAAGGACTTAAACATTTAACAGGTTAATTTGAAGCTGTAGAAGGATAGTAGGCCCTGCTCTTGAGGAACAATTAGTCTCTTCTGGAAAGGTGAGGTAGGTGTCTGACGTGGAAGTGATGATGGCACCTTGAGAGATGGATCGTGGAGGCAGGAGCTTGTTCTGGATTGGTCATAAGGTACAGAAAGGGGAAAGGAGGGAGAGGTTTGACCTGAGCTTAAAAGACTGGGAGGATGTGGATAAGTGGAAAATATACCTCTGGATAAGGGAAGGGTGTGGGGGTTGGGTGCCTGTTCCAATTATGAGGAGCCTGACCAGGGATAGGAGGGAAGGTCTAAAAGCCATGTTGAGGAGTTTGAAGTCCATCCTGTAAACCTTAGAGAACTCCCAAAGACATTTCATTTTCAGCAGGGTAGTCAAAGGATAGACATAGTTCATGAAGATTAGGTTTCAGGCAAAAATTGCAATAGGAGGGGTAAGGGAAAGCTAGAGGTGGGCACTATCCAGGACCTATTGCAGTGCTTTGGGCACAAGGTATGACCAGGTATGACTAACTTAGTGCAGTGGTTAGGGAAAGGAGGGAATAAGGGAAGGAAAAACTGACAGACTAGTGACAGATTGGATTAGTGAGTGAAGGGGTGGAGAGTGGAGGGTGACTCAGAGGTTGGGGTTTACCAGCTTAGAAGGACTGTGATAACATGCCACAATTTGTACAGTGCTTTATGGTTTACCAAAAGCTATTTTTGTACATCATCTCATTTGATGTTCCCCAGACCATGGGGAGGTAGAAAGGAGGGATTTTATTTTCCCTGTTTAAGGCCTACAGAAGCAAAAATTCAGAGATTGAATGACTTGTTCAAGTTTGTGGTGACCACTTACAGAAACAGGTTCATTGTAATAGCATAAGTCAGAGGAAAGAGAAGTTATGGAGTTTTTAAAAAACCTTTCTTGTCTTTTCGTTCTGGGTTCATCTTATAAAAATGAACTTTTACTTTTTCTGATTGTAAAAGTCATATTTATTGTAGAAATCTTGAAAAATATAGAAAAGAACAAGGATCACTTAAATTGTACAGTCATTCAAATTGCACGGTCAGGAGATAATATCTCCTAAAATGGTGGTGTGTTTCCTTCCATCCATGTAGTTTGCTTTAAGTAACTAATTTGAATTTTTTTTTTTTTTTTTGGCTGGGCGTAGCGGCTCATACCTGTAAATCCCAGCACTTTTGGGAGGACAAGATGGGAGAATCACTTGAGGCCGGGAGTTTGAGACCAGCTTGGGAAACATAGTAAGACTCCCATTCTCTATAAAAAATAAATGAATAAATAAATTATCTGGGCATGAGGCACATGCCTTTAATCCCAGCTAGTTAGGAGACTGAGGCAGGAGGATTGCTTGAGGCTGGGAGTTTGAGGTTGCAGTGAGCTGTGATCATGCCACTGTTCTCCAACCTGGGGACAGAGTGAGACCCAGTCTCTTAAAAAGCAAAAAGCAAAAATATTTTTAAAGCAGTGTTATGTTTCAGTTCTAGTAAACATTTAGCTATTATTTATTTAAACGTTGTTCCCTTAAATTTTCTCATTTCTCCTCTTCTGTAGCTCCCTCTAAAAGATAGATTGAGACACATCTTGATCTGCCCTCCAAGTCTCTTCATTTTTCTTTTATTTCCCCTCTCTGCTATTTCTGGAAGCATTTTTTAACTCAGTCTCTTAAGTCACGGATTTATTCCTCAAGGTCTACCCAGCTCTTTAGCTCACTGAGTTTTTAAATTTGAGTTTTTGCCCTCAGTCTGTGGTTGCTGTTTTTTCATGACTGCTTCTTCATGTTTTATGGTTGCAGCTTACTCCCTTATCTTTTTGAGAATATTAATTATACTCACTTTAAAGTCCTATTCTGATTGCTGTTTATTAAAAATACTCTTTATTGAATTATAAATGCAGTCAGCAAAGTGTACAGAATCCCCAAGTGTACAGCTTGATGAATTTTCCTCATGCTCCCATGTAATCACCACCCAAATCAAGGCAGAACATTTCCTGCATTCCAGAAGGCTGCCTTGGGGCTATTCACTGTTTTTTAGTATTTTTAACATTTTTACAGCAATCTTGAAGGGTTTTCATAGGGTACCCCTGTATATCCAATGCCTGTATTTTATATTAGCATTTTACTGTACATGCTTTATCACATATATCTATGTTTTCATTCTTCTACCTATCATTCTCCTTTTTCTTTGATATATTTTAAAGTAATTGCAAATGTTAGTATACTTCCCCTTACATATTTCAGCATGAGTTTGATATATATTTAGGTTTTTTCCTTTTGAGGCAGCATTGACCTGCAATGAAATGCACAAATATTTAGTGTATATTTGCTGAGTTTTGACAGATGTGTACCTCTATGTAATCCAAACCTCTGTGAAGTTATAGAACATTATTTTTACCCCAGAAAGTTTCATCATGCTCCTTATTGGAGAATCTCTTCTTGCAACCACCCTTCTGATTTTTTTTTTCTTCACCATAGATTAGTTTTGCCTGTTATAGAACTTAATGTAAGTGGAGTTATACAGTATAGACCTTTTCTCTTTCTTTCTTTTCTTTTTTTTTTTTTTTTTTTTGAGGTAGGGTCTCCCTATGTTGCCTAGGCTGGAGTGCAGTGCAGTGCTGTGATCATAGTTCCTGCAGCCTTGACTTCCCTGGCTCAAGTGATCCTCCCATCTCAACCTCCTGAGTAGCTGGGACTATAGGTACTCAGGGTCTCACTGTGTTGCCCAGGCTGGTCTCAAACTCCTGGCTCAAGCAATCCTCCTGCCTCAGCTTCTCAAAGTGTTGGGATTATAGGTATGAGCCACCGCACCCAATGTATATACTCTTATATAAGACTTCTTTCCCTTAGGATTATGTTTTTGAGATTCATCTATGTTTCTTGTATCAGTAGTTCATAATATTACATGATCAACTTTTAAAGGTCATGATAAATATTGTTAAATTGCCCTCCAGGAAAATGTGATCAAATTTTTTAATTAAAAAATCCCCAAGTGGCTGATATTATAGGCATTCACTACTTTACCCTGCCCGTGGTCAGATTTTTATTTCATAGCAGCATGTGAGAGTATTTGCGGTGCTTTCAACAATCTGACTGTGAGAGGTGGTATTTTATTGGTATTTTAGCTTGAATTTATTCATTTATTATTTGTTGTTCTTTATTTCTCCCATGTATGTTTTGGACATTTTAATTTCCTCTTCTGTGAATTTTTCATGTCTGTTGCCTATATCTCTATTTGGGGTTTGGAGATTAAATTATTACTTAAAAGAACCTTTTAATAAGTTTGAATGTTAAATTTGACCTCTCATGTGCACTGCAAATTTTTTTCCTCAGTATTTTTTTCTTTTTTTGGATTTGTTTTTAAAAATTTTTTGAATTTGATTATTTTTAGAACTAGAGTCTTGCTCTGTTGCCCAGGCTGGAGTGCAGTGGCAACCTCACTGCAGCCTCAAACTTTTCAGCTCTAGTAATTCCCTCACCTTAGCCTCCTGAGTAGCCGGGACTTCAGGTGTGTGCCACCGTGCCTGGCTGATTTTTAAAGAGAGGGTCTCCCCATGTTGTGCAAGTGGTCTTGAACTCCTGGGCTTAGAGGATCCTCCTTCCATAGCCTCTCAAAATGTTGAGATATAGGCGTGAGCTACCATGCTTGGCAGGTGTTTGTGTATCTAAATATAGAAAAGCTACAATAAAAATGCAGTATAAAAGATAACAAATGGGCTGGGTGTGGTGGCTTATGCCTGTCATCCCAGCACTTTGGGAGGCCAAGGCGGGCAGATTACTTGAAGTCAGAAGTTCAAGGCCAAACTGGCCAACATGGTGAGACCTCCTGTCTCTACTTAAAAATACAAAATTTAGCCAAGTGTGGTGGCACATGCCTGTAATCCCAGGTCCTCGGAAGGCTGAGGCAGGAGAGTCGCTTGAACCCAGGAAGCAGAGATTGCAGTGAGCCAAGATCCCACCACTGTACTCCAGCCTGGACAACAGAGTGAGACTGTCTCAAACAAAAAAGATGAAAAATGGTACACCTGTATAAGGCACTTACCATGAATGGGGCTTGCAAGACTGGAAGCTGCTCTGAGTGAATGAGTGATGAGTGAATGTTAAGGCCTAGGATATTACTGTGCACTGCTGTAGACCTTATAAACACTGTACACTTAGGCTATACTAAATTTGTTTTAAAAATTTTTATTTAATAATCTCAGCTTACTGTAACCTTTTTTACTTTATGAAGTTTTGTTTTTTCTAACTTTTGACACTTCTGAAGTAATACTTAGCTTAAAACACAAACACATTGTATAGCTGTACATATTTTCTTTCTTCACATACTTATTCTATAAGCTTTTTTCCATTATAATGTCTTTTTTCTTTTTGAAGTGTCTCACTCTGTCACCCAGGTTAGAATGCAGTGGTGTGATCTTGGCTCACTGCAACCTCTGCCTCCTGGGCTCAAGCAATCCTCCCACCTTAGCCTCCTAAGTAGCTGGGACTACAGGCATGCACCACTGTGCCTGGCTAGTTTTTTTGGATTTTTTTTGTAGAGTTGGGGTCTTGATATGTTGCCCAGGCTGGTCTTAAACACCTGGCCTCAAGCAGTCCACCCACTTTGACTTCCCAAAGCGTTGGGATTACAGGTGTGAGCCACCACGCCCAGCCTTGATATTTAAATTTAATAATAAATTGCAACCATTTTCCATGTTATTAATTTCTTCACAACATTTATATGGTGTTACTAATGCTGCCATGTACATCTTCTTGCAACAGGTGTAAGATGGGCACAATTTTATAAGCCTTTGTGCACGAAGACTTGGATTTATTTTACTTCTAAGTTTTCTAGAAACAGAATCTACTTTTAAATTAGGTTTCAAGTTTTAAAACATTTTAGGGTAGTCTGTAATGAAAAAGCCCTATATTTTATTTAAAAAATTTTTATGTATAAACTTGGCTTTAGATAAGTTACATTTACTTATTGAAATCTTCCATTTTCTTAAGAATTTAATTCCTTAGTGGGACCTCTGACTTTGCCATATCCAACTTACTTCCCCATTTTATGGAGGAGGAAATTGAAACCCTAAGGCATTTGGGAGACATATGCAAGATTACGCTGCAAGTACTGGTGAAGCTGGGACAAGAACCCCAAGCTAACTTTTGTCCTTTATCCCGTGGCATCTTTTATATTCATGGGAAGTAAACCAGAGTTACTACTTCACTCCCTTTGGTCATTTCACTGGGATTGCCTAGCACCAAACTCAGCATGCTCTTGTAATTCTGGTTTGCAAAGTGTACCCTTGCCCGGCAGGCTTTACTGTATCAGAAGCAATAAAGAAGTTAAACACCTGGAATTTCTAAACTTGGATATCATTAGGGGAGTTGCTAGATTATTGCAAAATGGCTCTGTTTTCATTTTAAATACATGTACAGATACCTATTTTTTCTTCTCAGTTTGTAACCCATACATTTGGAGCTGGAGTTGGCATGCAATGAAACCTACAGTATTTATTAATACGTAGTCATTAACTGTATTTTGATCAACTTCCTTTACTGCCGTAACATTTTTAGATAAAAGCAGGAAGTCTTGTTCTCCCTAAATCATTAGGCCCTTTTTGTTATTCTAGAATTAAGAAATAGTCTTAAAAAGCCAAAAATTTCCCATGAGGAGTGTTATAGTAGAGCTTTGCCTTGGGTTGAAGAAGGCAGGAATAATACCCTGTGGGCCAGCAGTATTTTCAAAAGGCATGGAACACCTCTATGAAGATTATTGATAGTTGACTGTATGCGCAAACATATACTCATTTTCAATATTGGCAAAAATTAGTTCTTCCATTAGACACTAATCTCTAGTGATATTAGTTTTCAGAGACTATGAATTAGAAATTGTTTTAGTGGTTTTTCTAGTCTGACTTCTTGAACTCCATTGTAGATATTTTCTTGTCAATTTTCCATCTACACAGAGAACTCCAGTTTGGTAAATTTTCCTGATAGGTCACTTTTTTATAGATGGTGTCTCACTCTGTTGCCCAGGCTGGAGTTCAGTAGTGTGATCTCGGCTTACTGCAACACCTGCCTCCTAGGTTCAGGCGATTCTCCTGCCTCAGCCTCCCACATAGCCGGGATTACAGGTGCCCACCACCATGCCTGGCTAATTTTTGTAATTTTAGTAGAGATGAGGTTTCACCATGTTGGCCAGGCAGGTCCTAGAGCTCCTGATCTCAGGTGATCTGCCTGCCTCGGGTCTCCCAAAGTGCTGAGATTATAGGTGTGAGCCATCCCACCTGGCCTACATTCTTTATTAACAATAAAGTATTCCCTCATTCATTCAACAAACATTTGGTGCTTACTGTGGGCTAGGAACTGCATTAGACATTTGCTGGTAATGTGATGATGAATAAGATGTGGTCTCCCTTTTAGGAAGATAAGCTCACTAGATAGACTTGCCTCTAATTGTGTGTGTGTTTCCACTGCCCCCTTGATTTTATAAAACCTGTTCAGAAATAAGCATATTGTTCCTGCAATACAGTTAAAAAGAGCAGGGGAATTGAAATCTGAAAACTTGGGCTCAAATTCTGGGCTCTCTCTTTGGCTTTGATGCTTATTTAGTTGTGTTAGCTGGGGCAAATTGAATAACTTGTCTGTGAGCCACAGTTCCTTGTATGTAAAATGTGGACATGAGAGAAGACACCTTTTAATCTGTTAATGCACCTTAGAAGTGATAGACTTTTCTTGTTTTTCTTTGCCTATTAACCAGAATTTTGTTTTCTCACCAGCGGGTCACTGGAGAAGGAAGCTCTGTTATGATCCTTTTAGTGCTGCTGAATATACTGATAATGGAAAAACAAACAGGGGCTCACTGGTTTTCTGGCCTGTAAACCAAAAAACAGTTTTCAGTGCCAAAAGCTGTGTTTGTCTTGCAAGGCCAAGAATGTTTCTGCAATGTAGGACAGCTTCAGATCCCACTTGAACTTCTTGGGTAATCACATGATTTTGGTTTAGGTTCAGTTGTTTATAGGGCTAGCTTTACTTACTGTGCTCAGTTTCTGGTGTAGTTAAATAATGTAGGCTGGCTGGAAGTGGTCTCTGGTCAGGACTATTATGAACTGAGCTTGTTCTTCCAGTGTGCAGGCCCTGGCTAATCAGAGAAGTGTACCTGTCCTATAATTAGGCTCTGGAAAGACCCTCGAGCATGGCCTGTGAACTGGGCCCTGGCCTCTCCCCTCCAGGTCCATTTGGAGTCAGTAGTTTCTAAACGGTGGCAGTGAGAGCTTTGCCCTGGCCCTCAGCTTTCATAGCTTTCTCTACCACTGTAGAGCCAGGTAGCTAAAATAATCTGCCTTGTTTTCCTTGCTCCTGAGGAAATTTTCTGGAATTTATTTATTTATTTATTTTTGGTCTTTTCTTTTTAGAGACGGGGTCTCGCTATGTTGCCCAGGCTGGAGTGCAGTGGCTCTTCACAGGCGTGATCCCACTACTAATCAGAATGGGAGGTTTGACCTGCTCCATTTCCAGCCTGGGCCTGTTCACCCCTCCTTAGGCAACCTGGTGGTCCCCCACTCCTGGGAGGTCACCATATTGATGCTGAACTTAGCGCAGACACCCTATCGGCATAGCGCACTACAGCCCAAAACTCCTGGGCTCAATCGATCCTCCCACCTCAGTCTCCCGGGCAGCTGGGACTACAGGCATGCGCCACCGCACTCGGCAATTTTCTGGAGTTTGAATCCTACATTATCCATTCTTCTGAAAAAAACATGTCTTCAGACCTCATTTTTCTAATTGCCAGATAACCAGAACCCACATGCATAGGTCTAGGAGATCTCTACCCTGCAAGCAGAGGTTCAGAAAAGGAGCAGAGTGAGCAAATGGAGACATGATTGTTCTATTCTCCTGCCTAACACACCCTGTAACTCTCAGTTGCCAAATTCAGACTCCTTTCTTTGGTCTGTAAAGCCCAGCCTGGTGGGTTCCTGCCCCCTCTCCAGCTTCTTCCTGTGCTTCACACACTGAATACCTCAAGTACTCACATTTCCAGGGGCTTGATAACCTCTGGACTTTTGATAGTGTGGTTTCCTTGCCAGTACTCCGTGAGAATTTCTTCCCAACTTAATCAGTGGAATTAACAAAAAAAAACCTAGGTGAAGGCAGAGCATTAAGAAGGAAGTAGGTAAGTGTTAAAAGAAGTGTTTTTTATCTGGAAAAGATGCCCTCTTTTTCTGTACATGCAATATTCCATTATAAAAACAAGGCAAGACTAAGGATAAAAGGTTTCAGCTGTCAAGGTCATGCATACTGAGAGGATGCAGAGGTTCCTGTGTTCTGCTGTGGGACAGCTGTTGCCCTCCTGGCTGTTGCACTATAGTCTTGAGGACCCGGAGAATGGGAGAAGGCTGCAGAGAATGGATGGATATCCTAGTGACTGGAAGAGCATGGTGGCTGATACTGTGTATGCTTGTTGAACTCCAGGGGGGGTCTGAGGTTCTTGAAGTGACTTCACCTTGTTGGGTACCTGAATGAATTGTCATTACAAATCAAAGGTCTTCTGGATTTGATGGTGCACTGCTGAGTGTTGGGTTATGAGATCACAACGTGAGTGTGTGGCACAAACACACTTTTTATGATCAGCTCTAGACATTTCTAGCTATGACATCTTAACTTATTAAAGCCTGGGTCATTAATCTGGAAATACTAAGATTGGTGTAACAATAAAGCTGTCATGTATTGGCTGTTTACTGCATACCAGGCACTGTTCTAAGTACTTTGTGCATGAGTTAAGTTAATCCTCTGACAACCCAGGGGGTTTGGGGTTACCTTAAAGGTTCACCTTTTCAAAATTCTACCTTTTTTTTTTTTAATTTTAAGAGATGGGGGTCTTGCTATGTTGCCCATGCTGGTCTTAAACTCCTGGCCTCAAGTGATCCTCCTGTACTGGCTTCCCAAAGTGCTGGAATTAAAGGCATGAGCCACCATGCCCAGCCTCAAACCATTCTCACTTCTGCTAGCAGGTGTATGGGAGTTTTTCCCACACACATAAAGCAGCTCTTCAGTTCTCTGTGGATACCAGCTGGGTGCCCTAACATTCAGTTTAATTTTGACGCTAACTGGAATTAGTGCAGATCCTTCAGGCTAAGGACTTGGTCCCATGTGGCTGCCCCCTGCCAAGTTCAGATGCCAATTGCAAGTAGTAGGCCTTTGGTTGCCCCCAATTTTTGTCCGATTTGGCTATGAATTGGAAGTTCTCATAACCCCCTTCTTGGGAATGATGATTTGCTAGACTAGCTCTCAGAACCCAGGAAAACAGTTTACTAGATTACCAGCTTATTGTGAAGGATATATTTATTAAAGGATACAAATGAACAGACAGATGATACACAGGGCTAGGTCTAGAAGGGTCCCAAGCATAGGAGCTTCAATCACTGTAGAGTTGGGCACACCACCCTCTGGCATGTGGATATGTTTTTGTTCACCAACTGGCTGCTCCCTGAAGATACCCTTTTGTATTTTCATGGCGGCTTTGTTACATAGGCATGGTTGATTAAATCACTGGCCATTGGTGATCAGCTCAAGCTTCAACCCATTTCCTCTCATCTTTTCTGGGGTAAGCGGGGAAGGTATGCTGAAAATTCCAACCCTCTAATCCTATGATTGCTTCCTATGGCAGCCAGCACTCCATCTTGTGGTTATCTGGGGGCTTTCCACAAATTACCTCATTAGCATAAACTCTGGTGTTGTGGAAGGCACCTGTTAGGAATAACAGAAGTCACTTTTTCACCTTCATTGGCCTGGAGCTGCCCCAGGCCTGTTTCAGGACAAAAGACCAAATAGTTTAACCAAAGAGCTGTGAGCAAGGAACTGTGGAGGACGACCAAAATTCGTTTTCTTACATCACAGATATACTTTGGTATTTCTGTGTTTTTTATTTACTTTTTTGAGTTTAGGAGATGTCATAAATATTTTTTGTCTTTTTTTTTTTTTTTTTCCCAGACAAGTTACCTGATTATGTTGGTCAGGTTTCTTTTGACTGCAAGTAGCATAATCCAGTCTAAACTAGCTGAGGCCAGAAGTGGAATTTGTGATCACCATACTCTGGCTTACACAACCAGACCAAAGGAAGGACATGGGTATGCTGGCCTCTGGTACCAATGAAACCAGGACTCGTTTTCCATTTTTCCCTCTGGTTGGTGCCGTCTTTGTTTCCGTGGGCTGCTTTTTGCTATTCAGCAGGAAACGATGTCCATCAATAGCTCCTGTTCTCACATTTTATAGCTTCTGCAGTAGAGAGCTTCTTCGCTTAAGTCCAATTTGAAAATCCTAGGGAAAAACCAAGATGGGCCTGACTTGGAACACCTGCCCACCCCTGCAGCCAGTGGATGACCTCTGTGATGGGTAACAACTTTCACAGAACTAGGTAGTTGGAATGAGGGGGAGCAGCCCTCAGAGGAAGTGAGGGTACTAGTTAGAACAATAGCTGTCCCTGCACTGGGGTTCAGCCCCGGCCCTGAAATGCTTTTCAACTTAAGAATTAATACTACTTTTATGTGTAATGATAGTTTTTATTCCTAATCTGACTCTAAGGCGGTTTGTATTCTGAATTATCAGAGAACTTTTCCACTTATTCTATTTGCTAAGAGAAGAATAGGCAATTTGTAGGAAAATTTCAAACAAGGTTTGACATAGAAAGGGCTTCCCAGTTGACCTTCTTCCTTACTTCGTGTAGCCTGCCTAAGAGATAGCTACTCTTCATTGCTCATCACTTCTCATTTTACCCTGTCCGTTATACTTACTACTTGTTCTCAATTCTGTTTTTTGCATACCAGTGGTAAGATGATTATATCCTGTTTTTTGCTTTTTGGTTTTTAAAAAAATTTTTTTGCAAGACACAGTCTCTCTCTGTTGACCAGGTTGGAGTGCAGTGGTGCAGTATGGCTCATTGCAGCCTCAATCTCCTGGGCTCAGGCAGTCCTTCCACCTCAGCCTCCTGAGTAGGTGGGACTACAGGTGCCTACCACCACACCTGGCTAATCTTTAAATATTTTGTGGAGACGGGGAGTCTCACTTTGTTGCCTAGGCTGGTCTCGAACTTCTGAACTCAAGCAATTCTCCCACCTCAGCCTCCTGAAGTGTTGGGATTACAGACGTGTGCCATGGCGTCCAGTCTGCATCCTTGTTCTTGTGTTTCTGTTTCATCAGCTAACCCTGTATCTTGAGCAAATCACCCAACTTTGTGGGTGATTTGTTATGACAGGCTGATTGCTGTAACAAATCAAAAAATATACTAAAGGCTAAACAATTCTGGTAGAAGTTTCCCAGTCATGTAAAATTTCAAATAGATGTTCTCAATCAGTGGAAGACTCTTCTCTAAGTAGTGATTCAGGGACTAAGGCTCCTTCCATCTGTGGCTCTTTTATCTTCAATATATGGTTGCCAAGGTTGTCATGCTTGTCTATATGGACAAGCTCCTAATAGGGGAAGGAGCATGGAAGGTCATGGGTGAGAGGTTTTTAACAGCCAGGTCTGGAAGTGGTCCATGTCAGTTTGTTTACTTTCATTGGCCACATAGCCACACTTAACTTCACTGAAGGCTGGGAAATATGATCTAGCTGTGTGCCCAGGAAGAAGAGGAACTGGGTTTGAATAGCCAGCTAGCCAGTCTCTGCCACACTTCTTTGGTAACATTTGTTCTTCCCCTTTTCCCCTTTGCCATGCATAGTAGTTGTAGTTTGGGTGAGATTTGGCCCATTTCCAGCTCCAGAGTGGGCCCCAGCAACCTCCTTTCCCCATTTATTGGTTCAGTAATAGATACATAACCCAGGCCTAAGCTGAGCAGGACGTGGAATTCCTCTGGTCCCAGTTACTAGTTCAGGGGCAGGCATGTAATAGAAACTGTCCCAATCAGACTATGGAGTGGTTGGGAGAAGATGTTCCTCCCACTCCCCTTGCAACCCCCACAGTGAGGACAAAGCCAACTCCAGGGTGAGAACAGGCTTAGAGAATTGCAGACCCATAGAGCTGAAGTCCTACCAAACCTTTCCTGAAGCTCACAAGAGCTGACCCTGGACTCTGAGTTAGCATGAGGCAGTAAATCTACTTTATCTCCTAATACTTTAAGATTAATTTTCTTGACTTGCAACCACAAGCATCCTGGCTGATACAGCTAATAAAATGGAAGAGGAACAGGGAGAGAGAAAGGATAAAATCTGGATCTCTAAGTTCTGCTTCTGTTTATTGCTGTCATTTCTGTGATATTTCTTTGGATACTTGAACACAATCAGGTGGGCTATCCTAGTTTCACTTCTCCATTCCCTGGAATTAGAGTGGGGATAATTAGATTTTTTTTCTACCTCTTTGAATTGGCTAATAATTAGATTTTTAAATATTCTTTTTTCTACCTTTAGACAATGATTTCTCTCTGGATTGAATGTTATATAGTAACTTTGAAGAAGACATTATGACATTTTATTTATTTTCCACCAAAATGGAATCATAGGTACTGAATATAGTCCATATGATTTCTTTTCTTGCTTTGTTTTATTGACTTTTCTAAAGTCTGCCTTTTCATCCAGGAAATAGAATTCTTTTATCATACACATTGCCAAATGCATTTGGTTTATAGCTGTGTATTATTTCTGTACTATAGGAAGTTGTTTTTTGTTTTTTTTTTTGAATCAGGGTCTTGCTGTTTCAGGGTCACCCAGACTGGAGTGCAGTGGCATGATCACAACTTGAGCTCCTAGGTTCAAATGATCCTCCCGCCTCAGCCCCCTGAGTAGCGGGGTCTGCAGGCACTCACCACCACACCTGGCTAACGTTTTAATTTTTTGTAGAGAAAGTCTCACCGTATTGCCTAGCCTGGCCTTGAACTCCTGGACTCAAGCAGTCTTCCTACCTTGGCCTCCAAAAGTGTTGGGATTACAAGTATGTGCCACTGTGCCCAGCTATTACTATAGGAACTTTTTATATTTTGAGTTAAATATTCCAAGCCGTTCTAGAGTTTGAATAACTTGTCAAATTTGTTGATTTTATAGTACCTCTATCTTGAAAAATATGCCCCATGGTGTTCCTGAAAGAACATTTTGAGAGAAGTATATGGTATTTAGTAAGGCAATGAAAAATAACTGGTATTTAGGACTGTTGCTCAAGAAGCTAGTTTGCACAACCAGAATTCATGAGCCCCGCATATAGACCCCTTATACACCTGTGGTGACAAATGAAAACAGTGAAAGTCCAGCCTGACTCATTCTGCTCAGAATATGGAGGGTAGGAGGGTGGGGACAATCTCAGCATTAGGACTGCCCTCTCTCGTTTTGTTTCAAAAAAGAGTTGAAGTAACTTAAAAAATACATGTAATAGATTAAAAAAAAAAAAAAAAAAACAACAAAAAGGAAATCGGGCCAAGGGAACACAGCGAGAACTGACCAGTTAAGTCAGGAGTCACGTCAGCATGTGAAAACGCATGCCATAAGGGCATGCATGGTTGCCATGGGGCTGGATCACATGTTCAGCTCTGAGCTTCCACAGCCTCACCAAATACGAAAAGAGTTCCAGAATTCTGGAGATTTAAAACTAGCAAGTGACTCAGGTGAAGTACAGTTCCTGAGTTCAGACCTAAAGAAATTACTCTCGTTGAGTCCTTTTAGAGGGACAAGGCTCTTAACAATGTTGCCATCATAAATGTGGTGAATGTCTCTCAGTGCAAGCTGAGAGCAGGATACCATACACAGATTCCAGGTGGGGCTAAAGTACATGGTCCAGGAGCTTAGCTAGTTTGATTCGGGAATTAACATTTAGTCTACCTGGAAGAATGTGGTATTACCCATTTTTAATCTTGGCTAATTTTATTTACATTAAGTTGATTTGAAATGAGATATCAGTCTTTCTCCATATGTTTATCAACCATTTGTAATTTTTAAAAATATTGTCTGTTACTTTGGCTGTTTTCCTATTGGAGAATTAGAGTTTTTCTTCTTAATTTGTGTAGGTTTTTTAAAAGTTAAGAACGTTCATCTTTTCATCATGTGTGATAAATAACTTTTTTTTTTTTTCCTGGTTTGCCTTTTAAACTTACGCCTGGTAAACATTTTTGGGATTGCTCACCGAAGTAGGAGGGGATTAGGCTACGGTATTGAGAGTGGGAGGATGGGATTAGGGCGCATGTATATGATGTCCCTTCTGGTGTTAGGGACTTTTGACATGTACTTGAGAAGAGGGAGCATTTGGAATTTGAAATAGTCCCTAGGAGGAGGAGAGACGGAGTGATTGGGAACATGGAGAATGCACCCTCGGCAACACTTGGTGCCCAGCCGTGGTGGGACATTTGTGCATTTAATTGTCATTCTGCCAGCTGTGTGATCCTTTTTTCTTTAGCAGTGTTTGGCCCTTCTTCTGTACATGTGTGAAGGATAGATAGTTGGATTGATTTGGAATTGGAGTTTTGCATCTCGCAGATGTCCAGTAGCTACTGATGAGGGAGCAAGAGTGTGGGATGTGGGTTTGGGTTTGATAAAAGGAACAAGCATTAGAGGGGGACTAGGAGAACAGGTAGGTAAGGGCCAGGCAGTGTCAGTTAAAGGGGATAAATGATTATATGCTTAGAGCAGTGCCTAATAGGTGAAGCTTCTCAACACTGTTCAGTGTGTGGTGGTGGTGAGTAGTGAAGACTGAAGAAGAAGCCAGCCACAGTAGCACAAAACAGGCAAAACTGATCTGTGCTGTTTGAATGCAGGACAGTGGTACTGGGAGAGGACACGGGGTGGGGCGGGGGGGCACTTGTTGCATGCCGATAATATTGCTTCTTGAGCTTCTTGATCTGGGTGCTGGTTATACAGGTATGTTCAGTTTGCAAAAATACATCTATTAGTACAGTTATGCTCTATGTACTGTCTGTGTATGTTCAATAAAATGTAAAAAATGATAAAAGAGCGCACATACTTTGGTGCCACATCACTTGTTTTCCGCTCTCAGCTCTGCCACTTTATAATTGTGAGACCTTGGGCAAATTACTTAACCTGTCTGTGCCTCAGATTTCAAGTTACATAAAATGAGAATAATATGTAGATCACAGGAGTGCTGGGAGGATTAAATGAGTCTCTCAGTAGTGTTTAGTACATAATAAACATCCCCAGGGTGTTACCTATTATTATTTTTAAAATAATGATAATTATTATAGATGAGAATATGTATGAGGGAGAACTGATGAATTGGGAATTTGTGGTCAGAGAGAGCTCATGGACATTCTGCCATATGACATCCTGAGTATGGCCATGCAGTGGTGCCTGTAGTGGAGTGGGGTTGGACTGCAGGTTATAGTCAGAATTAAATGGAAGGAAGTGTGAGGTGGTGGTATTTCCATATGAACCTTGACCTTGCCCAGGATGATGGTAGTACTTGGAGTGAGCTTGAAGCACTGAGGTCCTTAATAAGTGTGAGTGACTTAGAGGTCAAGAGAAGGTGGCAAGGGTAGCATTGCTTTGTGATGTGAGTCTCAGAGCATCTAGGAGTGGCAGCGAGAGAGTCAGAAGCAGGCTCCCTCTGATAGGGAGTGGTCTGGGGAGGGCACCTGTGGCTTTTGCCAAAAGTCCTATTTCCCTATAGTCTCTGTGCCTGCTCAGGTGGCTCAGGGAGGGATCAGAAGCCAGGGGACTTTGCAGTGTTTTGATGGTGAAATATGGGTTAATTATATTTGCTTCAGTATATTTTCAGAATTCACTTTCAGTCTGCTGATACCCATAATGCTCTGTCAGACTCCATTTCTGCCTTTCTCCTTGAACCTTGGCTAGATCTGTTTCCCCTCACCACACCCCTCCTCCATACTGTGTAACTCATCTCACACCCCCAGTTCAGTTGAAGAAAGTTAAAGTCATTGTAGTTCCATACTCTGGGACACATTTCTAATAACTGGCCGTGTGGCTGTGGACACATTCCCGTTTTAAATTCTGCTGCCAGGTATAGGTTTTGCTCTTAAACCTTATCCTGGCTCCCTGCCAGTACTCCAGTTACCCCACAGCTGAGGTCTTCTTTGCATTTGGCCAAGCCCTTTTCTGACTCTGGCCCCAAGGATGGGAGCCTATCACCTGACTTCCTCCCTCCTGTAGTCTGCCTGAATCCTCTCCATCACCACCTTCATTCCACCCTACTCCACCTTGCTCCTGCCTGCCAAGCCATCTGCATTTGCTGAATCTCATTAAGGCATTGTCTGCCCACAATGTCTACTGGGGATACAAAGGGAGCCTCCCTCTCCCTGTGTCTCAAGAGTTCAGCACCTACTCCACCTTAATAAGCTTGTGAGGCTTCCCAGGTACCTCTCCCAACCTGGTCTGTCCCTTGTGTTCAGGGCTCCTGTTCTGACACTGGGCACATGGGAGGTACAAGTTTTGAGTCCTACAGAAAGAAAAAAGAAGGAAGTGTCCTTCACACAACTTCTACCCTTTTTCTTCACTTCCTTGTGTGTAAGAGAGAGTGTGTGTGTGATTTGTTATTTAGGGTCTGAGGATATTCAAGGTGGAAAAGGGTAGAATAGAGTTAGGTAATTTTTATTTTGTGACTAGGCAGTTTAACAAACTCACCTATAGAAACAACTTTAGTTCTCTTCTACGTATTAATATTAATATATAAGTGATGTAAAAACTAAAAACTCTTTTTTCAAAGTGACTGCTAGAAAATCCTTTTTGACTGTAGGTAATATAGAATGTTTATAATCAGACCAACAAAATACTATTCCTACACATTGTTTTCCATGACCTAGAAATAAGGATGTTACAGATCATTTGTTGTAATGGAATTTGTTGTCCTAAGAGCATACCCATTGTAAAATTTAGGAATTTTGGTTGGTAAATAAAATTCGTGGAAAGAAGTACACATAAGGATTTCAGGCTGGAGAAGGGACCATTGGTCATTGTATTTTTCCTGGCCAGTTTTCATCAAAAGTTTAGATTTTCTCTGGACTGTGGTAGGTTATCTTGTCTGTTATGACAAAAACCAACCAAATAAAAAACAAATGTCACATGCTGTTAGTAGGAATGTAAATTAGGAAGATTACTTTGGAAAACTGTTGGCAATATTTACTGAAATTTAAAATATGCATGTTCTCTCACCACCAGTTCTACTTCCAGTTACATAGCCAGCAGAAATGTGTAGACATGTTCACCAAAAGTCACTACTAGAATGTTCACTGTAGTATTAATTATACTAGCCAAAAACTAGAAATAACTTCATAGTTCATCAAAAGCAGAATAAATTATATGAGCATACAATGAAATATTTTATAGCAATGGAAATGAAAGAATCATTTGTTACATGCAGTACCACCAATGAATTTCGTAAGCATAATATTGAGTGAAAGAAGTCAGACAAAAAAAGATTACATACTATATGATTTAGTTTATACAAAGTTCAAAATCAGGCGGGACTATGGTGTTGGCAGTTAGGATGGGGCTGACCTTTGAGGAAGGGGAGGGGTAGTGATTTGAAGGAAGGTTTGAGGGCTTTTGAATGTTCTATTTTTGACCTAGATGGTAATTATATGGGTGAGTTCACTTTGTGATAATTCACCACTTATGATTTATATTCTTTTCTGTAAGCATGTTAACCTTCAATAAAAATTTCGATCAAAAAAACTTTCGATGTTTGTTACACTTGAGCCACATGTTGATATGCACATGTCCCTTCTGGTCTTGGGGACTTAGCTGTGCTTTTGCCTCACTCTCAAACAGTTTGACTTCCTTTTCATGAGAATACTACTCATCCTTTTGGAAATTTTCTCTGATAAGCTGCTTCCCTCTCTTTCTTACACACGGAAGAGAGTGCATAGTTTCCGTATTGTATCCTTTGTTGGCACCATGTCCTGAACCACAGCTAGGAGTTCATTCTGTGTATATTTGATTGCATCTCCTGATCTTTAAGCTTCAGGAGTGGAGAGAAGAGGCTGGGCCTATTTATGCCAATCATTATGTCTCTAGGGACCACGACAGTGCCTACGCCCATTGGTGCTTGTCAAATGAATAAACTGACTTCAAAGGAAACAGTCTTTTTTTCCTTCATCCATTTCAACTTTTAATTATGGGTAATAGGAAGTTGGAGCCCTTGTGAGGTTGCATGGAACATTTTTGAGATAATAGTGACTTTAATAGCCTTAAAGTATGACCTGTAGGAAAACTCAGCCGAAAGAGGGAAGTAGTTATTGGGTAATCAGTGTTTCTTAACCTAGTTCTGTGTCGTGTTCCTGAGAGTGAACAGTTTATATATGATGACTTCATTTGTTCTGGCTTTTCTCATGACAGTCCTAAGGTCAAGTCTATTTTAAGTCTGAGAAATACATCCTGGAAGTTAGTTTCAGAGTCCCTATTTCCTTTTTCTCTCCTTTGTACTGAAATCTTGGCTGTCCTCCCCATCCCTCCTCCCAAACTGTTCTTAGAACCCAGGAGGTGGAGGTTGAGGTGAACCGAGATCGCGCCATTGCACTCCACTCCAGCCTGGGTAACATGAGTGAAATGAGTGAAACTCCGTCTCCAAAAAAAAAAAAAAAAAGAAACAACTTTGCAAGTATCATAAATATCCTCTATGTTGATTTTCTCTGAACTTCAGTTGTTCTTTTTCAGTTAGATATGGGGAAGTGGCACCTTCTTATTTACCATCCTAACGTGACAGAATTAAGCCAAAAGCAATGCTCAGATTGGCCCAGTAGGAAGACAAATTTAAGATAAGACATTTACACTTTATTTGCTAGATGATTTTTGTAGGGTTTTTTCCTTGTGTAATGTGGCTAGAAGACAGGTTTTGGAGCCAGACAGTACTGGTCCGCATCCCAACCTTGCCTCTCCCTGCTTTTTGACCTTTGGCAAGTTTCCTAACCTTTCTGGGCCCCAGCTTTTTCTTATTTGTAAAATGGTGGTAGTTGTCACGGTTTAATTAACTTTTGAATGTAAAATGGTCTGTCAGTGGCTGAAAAATTATAAATACTCAATAAATTACAGTTGCCTAAAATGGAAGCTTCAGCTTTATTGTTAGAAAATAATGGTTTTAACATATAATATTGTTAGACTCTGAAAAGTAGATTAGAGCTTTCTTTTTAAGAATGTATTTGGAAATTAATTTTGATTTATAAATGATTATATAATATCCAGTTCAACAATTTACCCTTGGGAACAAAGAAGGAAATATATTATTATATTGGCTTATATAATCACTTGCATACTTCTACTCTGGAAACAAAAGAGTGGGAGTGGGAGAATTTTGGAGACCCCGATCCACAGTGAACTCTAATAATCATTTCCTAAAGAACAGCCCTATCCACAGTTAAACAGAAATCTGGGGATTTTGAATGGAACTTTGTACTCTTGCCACTTTTTTCTTTCTTCAGCCATTTCTAGTTGCTTAGAATTAAGGGCTACACTCAATGACCCTGCATTTGTTGGTGAGAAAAGGGGAAGCAGAGATAGATTTTGCAGATTTGGACCTTAGCAACTTTGGTCCTGATGGGCTTGGTAGAGAAATTACAAGGTCAGAAGGGCTTTGAGATGTGGTGGAAAGAATAGAGACTTTCCATACTCTGCCTCTACCACTGTGCACTTTTAAAAAAGTTAATTAACTTCTCTGAGCATCACTTTTCTTATCTGCAAAATGGGAATAATGAATTCCATCTTTAAGAGTTTTTGAGATTAACTGAGATAACGTAATAAATGATATTTAAGAGGCAGTGAGATAGAAGAAAAGGAACAAATTTTTATTAGCTCTTTCTTCCTCTCCTTCAATTTAATCTATTATATGTGCTGGAAAGAGTAAGGGAATTCTATTTAAAGGATTGTCTGTAATTACTCAACTTAGTATTTTGAAATACTTTATTGTGGAGAATTTGTAACATACAAAAGTAGAATTATGTTGTATTTGTTGCATAACACATTACCCCAAAATTTACTGGCTCAAAACAGTACTAAGCATTTATTTCTCACTGTTTCTTTGGGTCAGGAATTTGAGAGAAGCGTGGCTCAATGGTTCTGGCTTATAATCTGTCTCCAGGTTGCAGTCAGGTGTTGGCTGGGTCTGTAGTCATCCAAAACCTTATGCCAGTGGATTCACTTCCACGGTGATTCACTCTTGTGATTGGCTAAGTTAGTGCGGAATGTTTTGGGGTTTGGGGAAAGGCTCAATTCCTCTCCATGTGTGTCAGCTTCATAGGGCTGCTCAAATACCCTGTGGCTTCCCATGGAGAAGTGATCCAGGAGGTCAAAGCAGAGACTACAACGCCCTGATTGGCCTAGCCTAGACTGCATATTGTCAGTTTGACTGTGTTCTATGCATTACATAGACCAGCTTTGACTCAGGGTGGAGATGATAGAAGATCTTGTGATCATGATCACATATTTTTTTTCTTTTCTCTCTCTCTCTCTCTTTTTTTTTTTTTTAATGAGTCAAGGTCTTTACCCAGGCTGCCAGACTGGAGTGCTTGGCATGATAGTAGCTCAGTGCAGCCTTGACATCCTGGGATGAAGCTATTCTCCTGCTTCAGCCTCCCAAGTAGTTGGGAGTACAGATGTGGGCCACTGCTCCTGGCCCCAGTCATCACATCTTTCATTCATTAGTGGTGATATGGTGGCAAATGATGATATTCTAATTCTATCATTACGTTTTCATTTAATACTGAATACTTCTAAAAAGAGAAACTCCTCTCACTATGTGATGAAGTTTGAATAGCATAGGCAGGATAAATGCTTGTTTCTTGCCCTCCATTTACTATACCAGTTTTCAGAATAATGATTCGACTTCCTAGTATCCTCTTCAAAGGAAACCTGTTAAATTTTATTAGTATCATTATGAAGTTAAGGATTTTAATGTATTTGATATATTTCAGTCAATTGCACTTGTTACCTATATTGATATTTATGTATTTGTACCCCTTTTAGAGAAATGGTAGCATACTGTACATAGTACTCTTGATTTGCTTTTCTCACTTCATAGCATATCCTTGAAATCACTCCATAGTTGTCTGTGGAGGAATTCTTCATTCTTAAAAAAATTTGAGATATAATTCATATACTCAGTCTTACAAAGTAGACAGTTCAGTGGTTTTTTAGCATAATTACAAAGTTGTGCAACTATTGCCACTAATCCTAGAATATTTTCATCAAAGAAACCCTGTACCCATTAACAGGCCCTTCGCATTACCTCCTGCCCATTTACCCTCTACACTCCCAGCCTCTGGCAGCCACTAATCTATTTTCTGTCTCTTTGAATTTACCAATGAACGTTTGATTTAAATAAAATAATAATTTCTGGCCTTTGTTTCTGTTTTTTTTCAGTTAGCATAATGTTTTCAAGGTTCATCCATGTTGTATTAATAGTTTGAATCAGTTCCTCATTCATTTTTTAGCAGCACAGTGTTCCACTGGCTTGATCTACCTATACCTTAGTTAACTAGCTCATGCTGGTAAACATTTGAACGTTTGAGTTATTTCCCTACGTTATTATATGACCTTGTGCGTAAGTCTATTTTGAGACAGAGTCACCCAAGCTGGAGTGCAGTGGTGAGATCAAAGCTCACCGCAGCCTCAACCTCCCAGGCTCAGGTGATCCTCCTGCCTCAGCCTCCTGAGTAGCTGGGACCACATCACATCTGGCTAATTTTTGTATTTTATGTAGAGACGGAGTCTCACTATGGTGCCTAGGCAGGTCTCAAACTACTGGGCTCAAGCAATTCACCTGCCTCAGCCTCCAAAAGTGCTGAGTCATCTTTTTTTTTTAAATGTGAATTTTGCTAGGTATTGCTGAATTTCCCTCTGTAAAGGTTGTACCATTCTGAATTTTTACCAGCAATGTATCAGAAAGTCTTATTTCTCTACTGCCTTACCATAGAATATTTTGTGATATCTCAAAATAGTTTTAGTTGACATTTTACTTTTACTTCTCGTAAAATGACTGAGATTGATTGAGCATCTTTTCATATGTTTAAACTCTGCCTTCCTTTTTGTATAAATTATCTGTCCATATTACTCTGGACTCTCTCCAAAGGGTTGTTTGTATTTCCTTCCATTTTTGGCATGTCTTCCTGTATTTCAAATATTCTTTTCATATTGGCTGGGTGTGGTGGCTTACACTTATAATCCCAGCACTTTGGGAGACCGAGGCACAACAATCACTTGAACCCAGGAGGTAGAGGTTGCAGTGAGCTGAGATTGCATCACTGTACTTTGACAGAGCAAGACTCTGTCTCAAAAAAAAAAAAAAAAGACTTGTCATGCAAATTTAATTTTTTATGTAAGTATTTCTAGTAATATTTTTCTTAAATATCTTCTGGAGTTTGTGTCGTAATGGGAAAGCTTTCCTGACTCCATGTTATAAAATATTTACCTTTGTACTCAATGGTTTTACTTTTCACACTTAAATCTCTGACCCATTTGGAATTTATCTTGGTGTATGGTATGAGGAATACAGTTTAATCTTCTTTTTTCATATGGCTGTAGAATTATTCCCAGCACCATTTACTCTGTTCATTACCCCTCACTGATTTGATATGCTATCTTTATGATAAATTCCATTCATAATTGAGTTATTTCTGGATTTTCTGTACTGTTCCATTAGTCTCTGTTTAATTATGTGCCACTACCACGCTGTTTTAATTATAAGGCTTTATAAGAATATCTTATAAGGCTAGCCCTCTATTTTTTCTTTCCCTTTTCAGGGTCTTCTGGCTGTTCTTGCTTGTTTTTAGAGATTAACTTTATAATCAGCTTGTCTAGCTGTGGGAATAAAACTCAAAGATTTTTTTAATTGAGGTTGTATTAAATTTACAAATTAGTATAGGGAGAAATGACATCGTTATGTTGTTGTATCTTATACAAGAACATGGTATGCCTTTCTACTTGTTTAAATCTCTTGTGCTTTTTGGGAGGGTTTTTATGCCTCTCATCGAGTTCCTTATTGAGTTTATGCCTAGGTATTCCATTATTTTTTGCTTTCATAAGTAGGATTTTCTCTTCCATTATGTTTTCTAACTGAATTTCCTTGTTAAAAAAATAAACAAAGCCTGTTGATTTTGATATTGGTCTTATATAGCCTGCTAAATTCTCTGATTTGTAATACAAAGCACATAAATTCTTTGGGGTTTTCCAGACATATCATTATTTGTTAATAGAGAGAGTTATACCTCTTTTCCAATTTTTAGACCACTAATTGCAGTCTCTTATCTAATTGATTGGATAATATCTCTAATACAATGTTAAAATAATAGAAAAGATAGTGTTTTAGTACAAACTAGTGTGTCTTGTTTCTTTGTCAGGAAAGTTCTAGTTTTTCCCCATTAATATTTAGCAGACTTTTACACTGAATAAAAGGAATAATGGGAAGAAATTATGTGGGGAAAGTTTTTGTGTTCTTTTCAAAGTATGGGTGAGATATACACAGGATGGTGGTGGTAAATATTGTGAATTTTTCTACTCTAAATTCTATGGTTATAATATCCAGAATAAGTATGGTTTGATGGGCATTTCAAAACAACGCTTTGTGGTACTAAGTGGAAAATAGATTGTAGAGGAACAGAAGTGACAGTAGATTAATTAAGTACAGGACTTTTTTTTTTTTTTTTTTTTAAACTCTTCAGAGAGGTAGTTTGGATTTCATGGTAGCAGTAGATGTAGAGGGTTACAGGCAAACTTGGGTTATATTTTGGAAGTAGAGTCTGTAGTGGGACTATTTAAAATAGCCATGTAGATAAACTGTTTCTTACTGTTTCAGGACAAGATGAGTCTATGCCAGATGTAAGTCAGCACACTTATTTACAGATTTCTTCCTTGAGGATTTCTTTTTGTTAAAAAATTTTTGTGGTTGATCTGGATTCTGGCCTAAACTCTTTATGTCATTGCTGATCCATAGGCCACACTTTAAGCAACATCAATCTCTAGTATCTGTCTTAGGGGCAAGCCATGATTTATTTAACCAGTCTCTTACTATTGGGTAGATGGTTAGCCTTCACATTATCTTTTTTTGATATTAGGAATAAGTAATATTGCCATGAAATGCTTGTTTCTATAATTATGTGTATATATCTTGTAATTTCTTTAGGATAATTCCTGGAAATAGGGTAAGGACTTTGGAGCATAATGACAGATTGTTCTCCAAAAAGCTTTTACCCACTTGCAGAGTCACATTTTTACTAGTATGAATTCTTTTTTCAAAAAGACCTTTGCTAATTTGGATGACAAATAGCAAGTCATTTTTTGAATATGTACTTCTTTGATTAGTAGTAAGAATATTTTAAATGTATTTTTTGGAATGGACATTTCCATCTTTGCCATTTTTAATCCTCTGATCATTTTTATTTTGGGGTGTAAGTACCATTTACATTAAGGTGATTTACTCTTTGATTGTATAATGAAAATATTATTTCTCTGTTTAAAAAATAGATTTTGGTGTTTTTGCATCATGTAGAAATTGTCTGTTTTATAGATTCTCCTAGCAGCATAGTTACTTGGCGGCGGGGGGGGCGGTGCAGTTGGTCAAGGCTTGCTGCCTTCCTGCTTCCATCTCTAACGAGGTTGCCCTTCAGAGGTAAGGACAGTTCACTATTGTGAACTTCTGGGGTAAAAAGTTTTGGGTGTGAGGAACTTAGGAGTTAAAAACTCCTGTGTAAGGGAAATTTATATGGGTGATAGATGATATTAAGAGGTTATTTTTAAATTTTGTTAGATGTGAAGATGGAATTGTGGTTGGGTTGAAAAATCTACATACATAGAAGTATTTAGAGATGAAAAATCTGAGGGATTTTCTTGAAAATACTGTAGCCGTAAATGATAGATTTAGCATTTGTGTCAAAATTTTGAAAGTTTTTGATTTGCATGGTGGGTTTATGAGTGTTCTTAATACTTTTAAAATTTCATTTTAAAGAAATGGGGTCCCACTGTGTTGCCCAGGCTGGAATAGAACTCCTGGGCTCAGAAGATCCACCTACGTTAGCCCCTGCTGAGTAGCTGGAATTACACGAGCATGCTACCATTTGGCTGCTGTTGCTTTTTTTTTTCCTTTTCTTTTTCTCTCTCTTTTTTTTTAATACTTTAAGTTCTGGGGTAAGTTCTGGGGTACATGTGCAGAATGTGCAGGTTTGTTACATAAGCATACATGTGCCATAATGGTTTGCTGCACCCATCAGGCCATCATCTACATTAGGTATTTCTGCTAGTGCTATCCCTCCCCTAGCTCTCTCCCACCAGCAGGCCCCGGTGTGTGATGTTCCGCTCCCTGTGTCCATGTGTTTGCATTGTTCAACTCTCACTTATGAGTGAGAGCATGCAGTGTTTGGTTTTCTGTTCTTGTGTTACTTTGCTGAGAATGATGGTGTTTCCAGCTTCGTCCATGTCCCTGCAAAGGACATCAACTCACCTTTTCATGGCTGCATAGTATTACATGGTGTAATATGTACCACATTTTATTTATCCAGTCTGTCATTGATGGGCATTTGGGTTGGTTCCAAGTCTTTGCTATTGTCAGCAGTACTGCAGTAAACATATGTGTGCGTGTGTCTTTATAATAGAATAGTAGAATGATTTATAATCCTTCGGGTGTATACCAACTAATGGGATTGCTGGGTCAAATAGTATTTTTTGTTCTAGATCCTTGAGGAATCGCCACACTGCCTTCCACAATGGTTGAACTAATTTACACTCCCACCAATGGTGTAAAAGCATTCTTATTTCTCCACATCCTTTCTAGCATCTGTTGTTTCCTGACTTTTTAATGATCACCATTCTAACTGGTGTGAGATGGTATCTCATTGTGGTTTTGATTTGCATTTCTCTAATGACTATTGATGATGAACTTTTTTTTTTTTATATGTTTGTTGGTGGCACAAATGTCTTCTTTTGAGAAGTGTCTGTTCATATCTTTTGCCCACTTTTTGATGTTTTTTTTTTTTCTTGTAAACTTAAGTTCTTCGTAGATTCTGGATATTATCCCTTTGTCAGATGGATAGATTGCAAAAATGTTCTCCCATTCTGTAGGTTGCCTGTTCACTCTGATGATAGTTTCTTTTGCTGTGCAGAAGCTCTTCAGTTTAATTAGATCCCATTTGTTAATTTTGGCTTTTGTTGCCATTGCTTTTGGTGTTTTAGTCATGAACTCTTTGCCTATGCCTATGTCCTGAATGGTATTGCCTAGGTTTTCTTCTAGGGTTTTTGTAGTTTTAGGTCTTACGTCTAAGTCTTTAATCCATCTTGAGTTAATTTTTGTATAAGGTATAAGGAAGGGGTCCAGTTTCAGTTTTCTGCACATGGCTAGCCAGTTTTCCCAACAGCATTTATTAAATAGGGAATCCTTTCCCCATTGCTTGTTTTTATTAGGTTTGTCAGAAATCAGATGGTTGTAGATGTGTGGCATTATTTCTGAGGTCTCTGTTCTGTTCCATTGGTCTATATATCTGTTTTGGTACCAGTACCATGCTGTTTTGGTTATTGTAGCCTTGTAGTATAGTTTGAAGTCAGGTAGTATGATGCCTCCAGTTTTTTTCTTTTTGCTTAGGATTATCTTGCAGGCTCTTGTTTAGTTCCATATGAAATTTAAAGTAGTTTTTTCTAATTCTGTGAAGAAAGTCAGTGGTAGCTTGATGGAGATAGCATTGAATCTGTACATTACTTTCGGCAGTATGGCCATTTTCATGATACTGATTCTTCCTATCCATGAGCATGGAATGTTTTTCCATTTGTTTGTGCCCTCTCTTACTTCCTTGAGCAGTGGTTTGTAGTTTTCCTTGAAGAGGTCCTTCACATCTCTTGTAAGTTGTATTCCTAAGTATTTTATTCTCTTTGTAGCAATTGTAAATGGGAGTTCACTCATGATTTGCTCTCTGTTTGTCTGTTACTGGTGTATAGGAATGCTTGTGATTTTTGCACATTGATTTTGTATCCTGAGACTTTGCTGAAGTTGCTTATCAGCTTAAGGAGATTTTGGACTGAGACAGACGCTGGGGTTTTCTAAATATACAATCATGGCATCTGCAAATAGACACAATTTGACTTTCTCTATTCCTATTTGAATACCTTTTATTTCTTTCTCTTGCCTGATTGCCCTGGCCATAACTTCCAATACTGTGTTGAATAGGAGTGCTGAGAGAGGGCATCCTTGTCTTGTGCCAGCTTTCAAAGAGAATGCTTCCAGTTTTTGCCCCATTCAGTATGATATTGGCTATGGGTTTGTCATAGATAGCTCTTATGATTTTGAGATACATTCCATCAATACCTAGCTTATTGAGAGTTTTTAGCATGAAGTGGTGTTGTATTTTATTGAAGGCCTTTTCTGCATCTATTGATATAATCAAGTGGTTTTTGTCATTGGTTCTGTTTATATGATGGATTACATTTATTAATTTGCATATGTTGAACCAGCCTTGCATCCCAGGGATGAAGCCAACTTGATTGTGGTGGATAAGCTTTTTGATGTGCTGTTGGATTTGGTTTGCCAGTATTTTATTAAGGATTTTTGCATTGATGTTCTTCAGAGATATTGGCCTGAAATTTTCTTTTTTAGTTGTGTCTCTGCCAGGTTTTGGTATCAGGGTGATGCTGACCTCATAAAATGAGTTAGGGAGGATTCTCTCTTTTTGTATGGTTTGGAATAGTTTCAGAAGGAGTAGTACCAGTGGTACCGGCTCCTCTATGTACCTCTGGTAGAACTGGGTTGTGAATCCATCTGATCCTGGACTTTTTTTGGTTGGTAGGCTATTAATTACTTTCTCAGTTTCAGAACTTGTTATTGGTCTGTTCAGGGATTGATTTCTTCCTGGTTTAGACTTTGGAGGCTGTGTGTGTCCAGGAATTTATCCATTTCTTCTAGATTTTCTAGTTTATTTGTGTAGAGGTATTACAGAATTCTCTGATGGTAGTTTGTATTTCTGTATTAATACACCCTTTATCATTTTTTATTGCATCTGTTTGATTCTTCTCTCTTTTCCTCTTTATTATTCTGGATAGTGGTTTATCTATTTTGTTGATCTTTTCAAAAAAACCAGCTCCTGGATTCATTGCTTTTTTTTTTTTTTTTAAGGGGTTTTCATGTCTCTACCTCCTTCAGTTCTCCTCTGATCTTAGTTATTTCTTGTCTTCTGCTAGCCTTTGAATTTGTTTGCTCTTGCTTCTTTAGTTCTTCTAATTGTGATGTTAGGGTGTCAATTTTAGATTTTTCCTGCTTTCTCTTGTGGACATGTAGTCCTATAAATTTCTCTCTTGACACAGGGTTAGCCGTGTCCCAGAGATTCTGGTATGTTGTGTCTTTGTTCTCACTGGTTTCAAGGAACTTATTTATTTCTGCCTTAATTTTGGTATTTATCAATAGTCATTCAGGAGCCGGTTGTTTAGTTTCCACGTATTTGTGTGGTTTTGAGTGAGTTTCTTAATCCTGAGTTCTAATTTGATTGACTGTTATGATTTCCATTCTTTTGCATTTGCTGAGGAGTGTTTTATTTCCAATTATGTGGTCCATTTTAGAATAAGTGCGATGTGGTGCTGTTGATTTGGAGTGGAGAGTTCTGTAGATGTCTGTTAGGTCTGCTTGGTTCAGAGCTGAATTCAAATCCTGAATATCCTTGTTAATTTTCTGTCTCATTGATCTGTCTAATATTGACAGTGGGGTGTTAAAGTCTCCCACTATTATTGTGTCGGAGTCTAAGACTCTTTGTAGGTCTCTAAGAACTTGCTTTATGAATCTTGGTGCTCCTGTATTGGGTGAATATATATTTAGGATAGTTAGTTCTTTTTGCATTGATCCCTTTACCATCATATACTGCCTTTCTTTGTCTCTTTTGAACCTTGTTGGTTTAAAGTCTGTTTTATCAGAGACTAGGATTGCAACTGTGCTTTTTTTTTTTTTTTTTTTTTTTTGCTTTCCATTTGCTTCGTAAGTCTTCCTCTATGTCTTTATTTTGAGCCTAGGTGTGTCTTTGCACGTGAGATGGGTCTCCTGAATACAGCACACCGATGGGTCTCAACTCTTTATCCAATTTGCCAGTGTGTGTCTTTTAATTAGGGCATTTAGTCCATTTACATTTAAGGTTAACATTGTTATGTGTGTATCTGATCCTGTCATTACAATGCTAGCTGGTTATTTTGTCCATTAGTTGATGCAGTTTCTTCATAGTGTCAGTGGTCTTTACAATTTGGTATGTTTTTGCAGTGGATAGTACTGGTTTTTTCTTTCCATGTGTAGTGCTTTCTTTAGGAGCTCTTTTAAGGCAAGCCTGGTGGTGACAACATGTCTCAGCATTTTGCTTGTCTGTAAAGGATTTTCTTTCTCCTTCACTTATGAAGCTTAGTTAGCTGGTTATGAAATTCTGGGTTGAAAATTATTTAAGAATGTTGAATATTGACACCCACTGTCTTTTGGCTTGTAGGGTTTTTGCAGAGAGATCTGCTGTTGGTCTGATGGGCTTCCCTTTGTGGGTAACCCAGCCTTCTCTGGCTGTCTTTAACATTTTTTCCTTCATTTCGACTTTGGTGAATCTGATTATGTGTCTTGGGGTTGCTCTTCTTGAGGAGTGTCTTTGTGATGTTCTCTGTATTTCCTAAATTTGAATATTGGCCTGTCTTGCTAGGTTGGGGAAGTTCTCCTGGATAATATCCTGAAGCGTGTTTTCCAACTTGGTTCTGTTCGTCCCGTTGCTTTCAGGTACACTAATCAAATGTAGGTTTGGTGTTTTCACATAGTCCCATATTTCTTGGAGGCTTTGTTTGTTCCTTTTCATTCTTTTTTCTCTAGCCTTATATTCATACATTATTTCATTAAGTTGATCTTCAGCCTCTGATATCCTTTCTTCCACTTGATCAATTTGGCTATTAATACTTGTGCTTCACGATGTTCTGGTGCTGTTTTTCAGCTCCCTCAGATCATTTATGTTCTTTTCTAAACTGGTTATTCTAGTTAGGAATTCCTCTAACCTTTTTTTAAGGTTCTTAGCTTCCTTGCATTGGGGTAGAACATGCTCCTTTAGCTTGGAGGAGTTTGTTATTACCCACCTTCTGAAGCCTCCTTCTGTCAGTTCATCAGACTCATTCTCTGTCCAGTTTTGTTCCCTTGCTGGCGAAGAGTTATGATCCTTTGGAGGAAAAGAGGCGTTCTGGTTTTTGGAATCTTCAGCCTTTTTGTGCTGGTTTCTCCCCATCTTTGTGGATTTATCTACCTTTGGTCTTTGATGTTGGTGACCTTCGGATGCGGTTTCTGAGTGGACGTCCTTTTTGTTGATGTTGATGGTATTCCTTTCTGTTTGTTTGTTCTCCTTCTAACAGTCAGGCCTCTCTGTCGCAGGTCTGCTTGAGTTTGCTGGAGGTCCACTCCAGACCCTGTCTGCCTGGGCATCACCAGTGGAGACTGCAGAACAGCAAAGATTGCTGCCTGTTTCTTCCTCTGGAAGCTTTGTCCCAAAGCGGCATCCAACAGATGCCAGCCGGAGCTCTCCTGTATGAGGTGTCTGTCAGCCTCTGCTGGGAGGTGTCTCCCAGTCAGGAGACAGGGCGTCAGGGACTCACTTGAGGAGGCAGTCTGACCCTTAGCAGAGCTTGAGCACTGTGCTGGGAGATTGCTGCACAGAGCTGGCAGGCAGGGACATTTAAGTCTGCTGACGCTGCACTCACACATGCTTGGTTTCTTAATACGATTCTTTTGTTTTGTTTTTTGGAGTTGGAGTATCGCTCTTGTCACCCAGGCTGGAGTGTAGTGACACGATCTCGGCTCACTGCAACCTCTGGCTCCCAGGTTCAAGTAATTCTCTAGCCTCAGCCTCCTGAGTAGGTGGGACTACAGGTGCCTGTCACTACATCCAGCTAATTTTTGTATTTTTTTTTTTTTTTTTGAGACGGAGTCTCGCTCTTGTTACCCAGGCTGGAGTGCAATGGCGCAATCTCGGCTCACCACAACCTCCATCTCCTGGGTTCAGGCAATTCTCCTGCCTCAGCCTCCTGAGTAGCTGGGATTACAGGCACATGCCACCATGCCCAGCTAATTTTTTGTATTTTTAGTAGAGACGGGGTTTCACCATGTTGACCAGGATGGTCTTGATCTCTTGACCTCGTGATCCACCCGCCTCGGCCTCCCAAAGTGCTGGGATTACAGGCTTGAGCCACTGCACCCGGCCTAATTTTTGTATTTTTAGTAGAGATGAGGTTTCACTCTGTTGGCCAGGCTGGTCTCAGACTTCTGATCTTAAGTGATCTGTGCTGAGATTACTGGCATGAGCCACTGACCCTGGCCACTGTGTGTATTTCAGAAAGACTCTTGGGTCTTTGGAGAACTTTGGGGGAGTGTTTTTTTTTTTTTTTGTTTTTGTTTGCTTTCTATGACTAGGATTCTCTTCTTAGTCTCTCTCCTGGCACTTTGCAGGCAGGGTGGTTGGTGATCTACATTATAAAGGGAGCCACCAGTAAAGTCAGAAATTAGTCAATTAAGGAGGCTCATGGTTGTCCCTTTATTTAAATGATCACAATCTTTGGCACATAATAGGTGTTCTCTCTTGGGCTCAAGATTACTAATCTTATCAATTCTCTGTGTTTATTTTTTATGTGCTCTGTCTGCCAAAGGAGGAGAGTAGTGTTTTGAAGTCCTTCACCACAGTTGTGGTTTTGGAGAGGTTCTCCTCATACTTCTCACAGCTCTGGGCTTTAAGAAAACAACAAGGGTCCTGTACAGTGGCTCACGCCTGTAATCCCAGCACTTTGGGAAGCTGAGGCAGGTAGATTACCTGAGGTCAGGAGTTCGAGACCAGCCTGGCCGACATGGTGAAACCCTGTCTCTACTAAAACTATAAAAATTAGCTGGGCGTGGTGGTGCATGCCTGTAATCCCAGCTACTTGGCAGGCTGAGGCACAGGAATTGCTTGAACCCAGGAGGTGGAGGTTGCAGTGAGCGAAGATCACCACTGCACCTGAGCGATACTCTGTCTCAAAACCACCAAACAAAAAAAGAAAACAACAACATTAAACTTTAAAAATTTTGAAATAATTTTAGACTTAGATAAAATTTACAAAAAAAGTACGAAGAATTTCTGTATAGTCTCTACCCAGATTGCTCAAATGTTATTAATCATATTTTATTGTATGCTTCTATTTATTGTCTGTATGTATCCATATTATTATTTTCTTAATCATTTAAAGTAAGTTGTATACCCGATGCCCCTTTACATCCCTTCATTGTGTGATTCCTAAAAAGAAGGACATTCTCTATTAGCAATACCATTGTTAAGATCAGGAAATTATCGTTGTTACAGTGTTGTTAGGTAATCCACACACCTTATTCGTGTTGTCCCACTAATTTCCTTTGTAGCTGCTATGGTCTCTGTTCGTGTTCTCCCAAAATTCATCTTGAAACCTAATCACCAATGCAATGGTATTAAGAGGTGGGGCTTTTGGGGGGTGATTAGGTCATGGGGGTAGAGCCCTTGTAAATGGAATTAGTTCCCTTATAAAAGAGGATTGAGGGAGCTTGTTCTTTTGTCTGCCTTGTAAGAATGCATAGCAGGTGCCATTTATGAAGAGCAGGTCCTCACTAGACACACTTGGACTTCCCACCCTCCAGAACTGTGAGAAATAAATTTCTGGTGTATAAATTATCCAGGTCTGGTATGGTGGCTCACACCTGTAACCTGAGTAATTTGGGAGGCTGGGGTGGGAGGATTGCCTGAAGCCAGGAGTTCAGGACCAGCCTAGGCAACATAATGTGACCCCATCTCTAAAGAGAATTAAAAATTTAGCTGTGCATGGTGGCCTTTGCCTGTAATCCTAGCTATTGGGGTTGGGTGTGATGGTAGTGCTGAGGTGGAAGGATTGCTTGTACCTAGGAGTTCAAGGATGCAGTGAGCTATGATCGTGCCACTTCAGCCTGGGAAGCTGAGCAACACCCTGGCTCTTAAAAAAACAAAATTACCTAGTCTAAGGTATTTTGTCATAGCAGCCCAAATGGACTAAGACCATACCAGAAGAAAAAATTATTTTCTGATCTAGTATCCAATCCAGGATCACACATTTAATTGTCATGTCTCTCTAGTCTTCAGCCTGAGGCAATTCTTCATTTTTTGTCCATTGAGAGTTAGTTGTTTTTGAAGAGAACAGGACAGTTATTTTGTAGGATTTTTCTTATGTTTGCTTTGTCTCATGTTTTGTTGTGATAGATTCAGCTGTGCACGTTTGGCTGGAATATCACAGAAGGGAGGTTGTGTCCTCCCCAGTGCATCATATCAGAAGGCACATTCTGTTTGTTCCATTACTGGTGATTTTCACTGTGATCACTTAAGGTGGTGCCTGCCATTTCCTTATTATTTTTTGCTTTGAAATGAATAAATATCTTTTGGGGAAATACGTTAAGACTATATACATATTTTCTTACTCATTAAGCTTTCACCAAACTAGTTTTAACATTCATTTGTCATTTTTGTCTGAAATAGCGAATGCCAAATTTTAACTCATGGGTAGCATGTTTTGACAGCTTGTTATTCAGCCACTTGGGGTTTGTCTTAGTCCTTTTCAGCTGAGATGTACAGCAGCATTGTAGAAAAGGGCAGCTAGATCTCAGCATTGGTCCAAAGACATGGGTGCTTCGCATTTCTGTTCCAGCTACTTGGACAGGACCTGGGTGAGTCAAGTTCTCACCCATGCTGGATAGGGCACCGTGCCTCTGCCTGTCTGCTCTCCTCTAGCTCTAGCACTAGTCCATCCAGGTAGCTTTGTCTGGGTATTGGAAGTGTTTTTTTGTGATGTCTGACAGAGAACATATCAACTAGAATAAAGGCTGCATTTTTCATAAGGGGCTGTGGCATGGTAGTATAGTCTTGCTCTGTCACCCAAGCTGGAGTACAGTGGCATGATCTTGGCTCACTACAACCTCTGCCTCCTGGATTCAAGTGATTCTCCCGCCCTAGCCTCCAGACTAGCTGGGATTACAGGCACATGCCACCACTGGCCCTTTTTTTGTTGTTGTTTTTGTTTTTGTCTTTTTAGTAGAGATGGGGTTTCACTACCACCAGTAATTGAACAAACAGACATGTTGGCCTGGCTAGTTTCAAACTCCTGACCTCTGATAATCTGCCTGCCTCAGCCTCCCTAAGTGCTGGGATTATAGGCGTGAGCCACCGCACTCGGCCAGATTTATGTCTAATGGGATCAAGAGAATATTTATTTTGTTGAATGGAAGATGAAGATATATGAACATGTTTACATGCTAAAGAGACATTCAGTAGGGGAGAGATTAATGATCAGGACAGAGGGGGACTGTTGAGGGGGCTCCCTGAAAAGGTAGACCTAGGTAATGGGATTAGCTCTGGGCAAGAGAATGGACACTCGGGAAGAATTTGGAAGGAATGAAGAGAAGGGAACATTACTGTTTTTCAGGTTATGAGTAGGCAAATATTTGAAGGAATTATTGCCTAATTGCCTCATTTTGCTTTGTGAAATAGTGAGATTATGTCGTAAGCGTGAGTGGGTGCAGACCTTGAGGACATGGTTGAATAGGGAAAGTCTTGTGGGAATGAGTGCTGCCTGGGGTTCACGAAAGGATTTCTAGGCTGCCGGTGGTAGAGATCATGAATTCTTGGTGGCTTCTGTCTGCAAGGCTCTGTTATTTTCTCTAGCAGTGGCCATCAGCTCAGGTGGAGAAGCATAGGAAATAATTGGGTTGACTGGGGACAGGATTTTGCCACATATTGTGGTGGAAAGGCAAGGGAGGTAGGAGACCAGAGGGTGGGACAAGAGGGTAGGACTTTGTTTGGAGAGGTGATTTGAAACTCCATGGTGGTCTGTACAGGACTGGGGAGGTGGGATTGGAGAGAGGGTAAAAGAGTGAAGTTCTCGAGGAGGTCAGAAAATTACTGGAGGAGGAATTAGGTTCAAGATTGCTAGCAGAACAGGAATATTAGCGAGTAGGATATTGGAGTTTAGTATTTTCATCATGGGACCCTTCTGGTTGATGAGGGGCTGGAGTGGAACAGGGTGAGGTGAAGATCACTGGGTTATGAGGAAACTTGAAATTGGTGGATGGGTTATTTATATGGATATGACACCACCAGGTTGATGGCAAGACACTTGTGGAGGGGGGTGACAGTGTTCCAAGTGTTCAGGGAAGGAGTGAGAGTTGAGCAGGAATGAATTATTGATGCCAGATGGCATGAACATCGTTAAAATGGGGACTTTTGGTTGCCAAGGGATCAGGGATGGTTTGCACCTGGAGGCTTGATGGAACTGGCTGTATGCAGCCTCCAAAGATGCCTTGATGCTGTGGAGAGTGGAATTTGCTCAGATTTCCAAAGAAAAGTTGGTCCTTGGGTCTTTGCTTGTATTTCTTCTTCCTGGAGCTCCCTGGCCTAACTTCTCTACCTGGCTAACTCCTGCTGGCCCTTTAAGAATGAGTTCTGAATCACATCTTCCAGGAAATCTTTCTTGAACCCTCTGATCTGTCTGTCCCTATTACTCTTGGTGCTTTTCTCTAACTTAGCAGGTATCATACCATGTCATCGCTGTCTGATGTCCTTCCCTCCCCTAGACCATAACTTCCTTGATGAAGGCAGGGACTGTATCTTTGCATCCTTGGCACAGTACCTGGCATTTATTTGGTTGAACTGTATGAAGTTGCCATTTACGAAGTGAATTTGGTCTAGTTTGTAATTTCTCTCCTTAGTAGGTGACTTTCTTTTGTCAACTCATCTTGACTCTTTTTCTGAAGTTACAAGCCCCTTTTATAGTTTGACCTTAGACAGGTTCCATGAAGGTTGTTTCTCTCTTAGTGACCAACTAAATTTCTATGTGGGCCAGTCAGTCTTTCATCTTGCTTAGGCTTTTTTTTTAGTTTATACCTTCTATTATTCCTACTGCCTAGACTTTTTGTTACTCTGCTTCTAGTGTGTCTCCTGCTGGTGTTTGTGGTATTGTCCTTTTGAACAGTAGCTTTAGCTTAGCAATGCTTCAGATATAGCTTTTCAGAAACTCAGTGATCTTGTGTGTTACACATTAAAGAGTGCATTGAACAACAGCATATCCAGATTAAAAACAAACAAATCAGATTTATCTGGTGTTCTTTCATTATGGGTTGGGGTAGACATACTGTGTATAAATCAGATTCACTGTCTCAGATTCAGAGTTGTTTGTTCTTGCTTTTGTGGTCACCAAGAATGTAATATAACTATGCTCTTCACATCCCAAGGCCACTGTAAGTCCTGGATCAGACCTGTGTTTTTTTGAGGTCACCTGAATTCTGACTTCAGGCGCCCCCAGCCCTTACTCCCACTACCCCTTTGAACTGGACTCCTTTCCTTTTAAGGGGCACTCCCTTGAAGCCAGTTCCCTGAGATGACCTACTTTTTTGAGGTGCTTAAACAGATTCCCCTGCCTTTGGGAGGTTTCCTCAGTGCCCTGATTCCCAGCATTATTTCTTCCTGGGAGTCCCGTCCTATTCATGAATTTCCAGTTTTTTCCAGGGGGTGGGTGAGGGGTGTGGGGGCAGGCAGTACTATGTTACTAGCATAAATAGTGACATTTAAAGCAAGAAACCCAAAGTCCAGTTAACCAATTACACTTAAATTCTCTGGTCCTAGGCCTGCTAGACACTTTCCACCTACCAGAAATGTTTCTTATCATCCCCCACTCCCTGTTTTTTAAACTGCTAATCCTTAATGGATTAATTTGAGTTTATATTTAGATGAAAGTTATTCATTAACAGAAAAGTCTGAAACTGTAGACAGGGCTGACAGTGTTGAAGCGGATAGAGGTACATAGGTAACCTTTAGACCAAAAAGTCTTGGTGATGCACTTTGGAGTCTTTAAGTGTCTGTTTTGGCAGAGATATCAGATCATCCTTAGGAAGCCAGAAACATCTTGAGACTCCGGCCAGAACAATGTGGCCCACCTTTGAGCTTCAAGGTTTGGTCCCAGTGAGTCTGAAGCCTTTCTGGTGCTGACCCATATGTATAGGGCAAAACACTCTGCAGTCTACCCCACTACACCCATCCCGTCCATCCTAGTTGCCAAAATTTCAACTTGTCTGAATATGCGCAGATTCAGTGGGAACTCAGCACCGTTGAGTGACAGGCTTCAAATGTGGAATTAGTGACCTCTGAACCCATGTTTGTCAAACTGCCTACTAATGGGTCATGACATCAGTTTAGCAACTTATGCCTAGCACAATTGTTCCAGTTAAATTGCTGTGAAACAAACCATCCCAAACTTAGTGACATTAAACAGTAACCATTTTATTATGCTCGCGGATTCTGTGGGTCAGGAATTGGACAGGGTACAATGGGAGGGTGGCTTGTCTTTTTGTTCCATGATGGCTGGGGGTTGGGATCATTTGGAGGCTCCTTTACTCCACATCTGTTGCCTGGGCTGGGGTGCCTTGAAGGCTAGTGGAATCAACTGGGACCAACCAATGACCATAGCACCTATATGTAGACTCTTTGAGTGGTCTTGGCTTCTCACAATGGTGGTGGCTGGATTCTAAGAGGTTCCCCAGAGAAAGCATCTAGACAGCCAGTGATCCAAGAGAACAAGGACATTAATAACTTTGCCTCTGAAGTCACATGGCATCACTTCTATTGTTCTGGATTTGTGGACACCATCTTGAGCCTGCCCAGATTCAAGGGGAGTGGAGATGAAGAGATGGGAGATCTATATCCCTATCTTTCAATGGGTAGAGGGTCAAAAGATTTCTGGCTGTTTGTAAAACTACTATAACTTCATTTTAAAACAAGATAGCCCAAAAGTTTGAGGCTGCAGTGAACTATGATAGTACCATTGCATTGTAGCCTGGCCCTGTCTCTTAAAAACAACAACAACAACAACAGCAAAATCTAACTAAATTTAAAAAGTAAAACAAGATAGAATATAGAATAACAGTGCCTCATATAGTCAAAAAAGACATTGTGAAACTTGTGTTTCAGTTATGTGTGTCTGTGTGTTCTGGTTTATGAGGTAACGTTTTTCTTTCTGTGGTCTACAAAAACATTTTTTAAAATACTGCTTAACTGGTAACATCTAATTTGGTTTATGAATGCCAAATTTTATCTCATAATACCTCAGTTAATAGGTTACTACTGTGTGGTTCTTTGTTATAAAGAAGAAAACCTAAGGAATTGATTGTCCTTTGCCTGTAAGAACACAAAGTCCTTTTGGGACCTGTTGTCCTTGCCATCCAGGACTCCCTGAAGTTCCTGTTGGACTCCGGACTAGACTTGGAGAGTCAGTGTACTGCAGAATGGACTGTGGTCTCGGCCAGCAGTCAAAACTTTATTAAAATTTTAGTCTAATCTTTGCCAGTCAGTTTCCTAGAGTAGCAAACAAATGTGAGATGAAGAAGACATACTTCTTTTTAGAGACAGTCAGAAAATATTTAAACATCTGGAAGCTGAAGGACTATTCCTAGTAATAGAGACAGCTACCCTGCCTGAGCAAGGTGGCGTCTGTGGTAAAACAATCTCAGGAAAGGCTTTCTACCTTTGCTGTTGAAATCAAAAGGAAATACCGAGATTGGGGTCTACTAGAGAAGACATACTACGGGTGTTGCCAAAATAGTCTGCCTTTCTCCCCTTGCTGTGACTTACACTGCGTTTAGTTACTCCAACCCTTTCAAGGAAATGTACAAAGATGTTTGAGCAATGGCATTCACTGTCATCCTATAAAACATTGCATTGCAAAACAGTTTTTGTGGAATAGGGCCATTAAATGATACATTTTTGCTCAAATATTTTAGAAAATTTACACAATTCCGTGCTTTTGTTTCTTATTAAAATGATACATGTTTACTCTAGAAAACTAGAAAATACAGATAAGCAAAATTAAAATCCTGTTATTTTACCACAGAAAGGGTATTATTTACCACTGTTGTTTTTTTTTAATTGCATATCCTTCCTGTCGTTTATCTGATATGTATACATTTTAAAAAACAAATAATGAGCTGTTATAGTGCACTATACTTTCTTCTAGAGACAAGATCTTGCTTTGTTGCCCAGGAGGTATTAGGCAGGGGAACACAATGTTACGATTTTTCCTTAGGAGATACTCCTGTAGTTTGATCTGCTAAATCACAGTTTATTTATTTATTTATTTTTTGCTCTTGTCGCTCAGGCTAGAGTACAGTGGTGTGATCATAGCTCACTGCAACCAGGAACTCCTGGGCTCAAATCATCCTCCTTCCTTAGCCTCCCAAGTAGCTGGGACTACAGGTGTGTGCCAGCACGCCTGGCTAATTATTTTATTTCTTGTAGAGACAAGGTCTTGCTTTGTTGCCCAGGTAGGTCTTGAGCTCCTGGTCTCAAGTGATCCTCCCTCCTCAGCCTCGCAAAGGGCTGGGATGACAGGTGTCACCCACGCCCGCCCAGCATGGACATTTTTAAGCATTGTGTCTGACTCACTTTTTAATCTTTTGCATGCAGCATATTTTATTGCATATGTTTAAGACTCAGTAAATATTGAGTTAAATTCAAGTCCACCAAAAAGGATTGATGGCAGCACAAAGTAATGTGTTGAGAGAGAGATGTAAAGAAAAGATAGATTCATCAAGCTGAAGATCATGCATAGCTGCTTTGGAGAGGCATTTAGTATTTCATTTAGGAATTGATTGTCATTTGCTAAAAGAAGGGCCTCTCCTTTCTGAAACATTTTCATTTATAGCTAACACTTCCTTTTGGCAGCCCAGCCCTGAAATTCTTGGTTAATAATAGCTGATACAGGCCAGGCACAGTGGCTCACGCCTATAATACCTATAATTTGGGAGGCTGAGGCAGGCGGATTGCCTGAGCTCAGGAGTTCACGACCAGCCTAAGCAACACAGTGAAACCTTGTTGCTACTAAGATACAAAAAATTAGCCGGCATGGTGATGTGCACTTGTAGTCCCAGCTACTTGGGAGGCTGAGGCAGGAGAATTGCTTGAACCTGGGAGGCAGATGTTGCAGTGATCATGCCACTACACTCCAGCCTGGGTGAGACTCAGTCTCAAGAAAAAAAAATCATCATCATCATAATAGCTGATGTTTTGCCAATATTCTGCTATTAACCATAGGTAGTAGGATCCTCTGAAGCCAAGACTTTTTTTTTTAATGACCCAACTTAACATTAAAAGGTATTTCTCAATAAGTTAGTATTGGCTACCATTGAAAACTTCCATCTTTTCCTATTTTCAGTGCCTTTCCCTTCTCCCATTGTATTTGCTTCAGACCCCTTTAGATCTGTTCTTTTTTTTTTGATGACTTTTTAAACTTTGGAACTTCAGTCACAGATTTGCAGAGACAATGCTATTTTCTACTGAAGGCTTTTTTCTGTGCTTATTACCTCTGTTATGTTTGTCTTATATCCATCTTCTTCCCAAATATACATTTTACTTCTATTTATTTCTTTTTTCTGCTTGAATTTGTGTATGTGTGATGCTGAGTGAAATTACAAGAAAGTGCAATAGTAACACACAGTCTATAAAACCCTGCAGATAGAAACATTTTCTGGTGCCTGACACTGCTGAACTGGACTTTTCTCTGAAGCTGCACATTCTGCCATTATTCATTTCTTGAGTGTTAGATGATATCAGTTCGAACCCTTCAGCTGCAACTAACAGCATTCAGAACTAAAAAGCGACTTACTTTTCTCACATAAGAAATCTAGAGTCTAGAAGTCAAGTGTCACTCAGATGACAATGTTTAGGGCAGGTGGGAAGGGACACTCTTTTAACAGGGAGAAAGAAGTCTCCACCTCTCCCCAGAAGGCTTCCCCTCAGGTCCCACTGGCCAGGGGTTCTGTGTGTCTCTGCTTTACTCCAAAGAGGGTTGCAGAAGGAGCATCTGGTGGCTTCTACTGCTGTTAAGGGGGAAAAGGGAAGATGCTGTTGTGAATGTGACCAACAGATGCTATCAGAGGCATAATTCTCACTTGGATTGAGCTCTCACCTCCCCTCGGTTACTTCCATAGGTCAGCTCTAGCTGTACTCTAATTAGAGTCCCACAACCATTTTCACATTCTTTTTGTAAAGTCCTAGAAGTGTTGAAAACAGAGGGTATGATTCTGCCTGAGTTTTGTCTCCTGCTTGTGTAATGTCTTCAGTTCTGGGAACCTATGGTTGTGTCTTGCCCCTGTAGCCTCCATTGAATCTGCCCCAGTTTGGTGTGATCTCCTAGTCACAGCCTCTTTGTCCTCCAGCCACAGTCACCAGTTTCCTTTTCCTGTGAGAAGCGAGAATTAGTCATACTTCCAGTGCTAGCCATAATCAGAGTGGTGAATGTGGGAGAAGCTCTGAAAACCTGAGAGCTACTGGTGTCTGGAATTAGTTTTATTGTTTTTACCTGGTATTTGTGCCTGGGCACTTGAGTGCTTGCCTGGCTGCAGCACCGTTAATTGCTGAGACCCAACAAGGCCCTCTGTCATCTGACTTTGACCCCTCTTTAGCCTCATCTACTGTGGAATCTTCCATTTCAACCATACTTAGTCATTTACTTTTCCTGAACGTGCTCGGTGGCTTCATACTTCCATGTCTTTGCACGTATTATTTTCTCTTTCTAGAATGCTCATTTCTCCCTTCTTACTTGGCAGAGCCCTACTTTTCCTTCAAGATTTAACCTCAGCAGGCATCACTCCTTTGGAAAACTTTTGTGATTTTTCCCTTGGGCAGAGTTAATCAGTCACTTTTCAGTCACACTCTGTACAAGTTTCTGTTAAACATTCACAAAGTGTTGTAATTATCTGTTTATATTTTTCTATCCTTATATATTTAGCTTCTGAAAGATGGGATTTATATTTTTATTTCTGTAACATCAGTACTCAGTGTAGGTTTAGTGCATAAAAGGTGCTTTATAAATGTTGAATAAATGAAAATTTTGCATCTTAAACCTGCTGATTAATATCAACTTCATATCCTTCTTGTAAGCAATCTGTATATATTAAAAGATTATAAAATACACAAGCTACTGTTATCTAAAACTGAACTTGCTAGCCCATCATCACATTTCTTCTTTGGCAGATTAGACTGAGGCCTGTAGTGGATAGTGACTAGCTTAGGCCACATCATGATGAGAGACAGACATGGGACTAGACTTCTATATATTTTCCTCTCATAGCTTGTCTTCTAGTTTCTATAACACCACCTACCAGATAGGTGAGGGAGATTTGGGATTAGCATCATTTGTGTGTCATCAAAAACTCCTCCGTTGCTCTCTTTGCCTGTATTCTTTTCTTCACAGGGACCTTCCTCTGCCTCTCTGCTTGCCTGAGTCCTGCCCTGCTGCTCCAGACCTAGTCTGATTCTTGCCTTTTCTGACCATCTGAGTCAGAATCACTTACCCTGTCTTCTGAGTTTGCATAGCTGTTTATAGCACATGTGGCAGTACCATGCAGTGACTGAGTACAGCCCCTGGTCCACAGCCCTGCTTCCTAGCCGTGTGACTGACAAGTAGATTAACCTCTGTGAATCTGTTTCCAAATCTGTAATTAGGAATAATAATAACACTTCCTACTTTATATAGAGTTGATATAAGGATTAATATGTTCTCTGGTACATAGTAAACATCCAAATGTTACATGCGGCTGTTGGTGGTGATGGCTTGATTACTATTCATAAATTGCTAGAGGCTGATTACTGGCCACCTCTAGCTCCAGCTCTTCCTGTGTCTGACTGCTTATTGTTGAATCCAGGGTTGCCCAGTCAATTATGTAAGGGGCATATCTTAACCTGCAGGTTACCCTCAAACACTTGTTGGAATATTTTTGCAAATAACATTCGTTTATGATTTTTGTTCCCTGGCACACACCAGTACTTTGTCATGTAGCAGTTTGCTCATTTGTATAGGTGGTGTTACTTTGAAAAGTTGTCTCTAAGGTCAGTTCAGTGAAAGAACAGGATGTTTTCTGTCTACTTCACAGCCACAGCCAGCTTTGAGGTTCAGTGTTTGTATAGCTCTAAGTCTCTGTTAATTAAGGAAATGGACTAGAAAAGACAGTTTAATGAAAACTCACAGACAGTAGGCAATTTGCACACATTCCCTTGTTTGACACCGTAGTACAAGCTCATCTGTAGAGGTAAAAGGAGCAGTCTGTAATTCTCTTGACCCTGTTCCTAATAACCTGTAGAGATTGTCCATCCATAGTATAAGAGTTGGATAGTATTGTTTGGATTTTCTCTATCTTGTAAATAAGAAACCAGGAAAAGAAAATACAGTGTATTTTTTATACTAGAAACAAAGGTCATGGAAACAGTAACTTTTAAAAAGAACTCTTGGTTACCTAGCTTTAAAAGACCCAGACTTCCTTTTTCTATTTCTAAAAGCCTGTGGAATAAACCCCTCATTTTCTCTGATTTACAAGGAAACTAAAATGTGGAAAATTTGATCTTTAAGGGGCATGACTTCTGTTTTATGGGATTGTTTATTTTAAAGCTTAAACATTTCAATGTCTTATGATACTCTTAGTTAAAAGGAAGTTCTCTTGAGTATCATATAACTATTGAAATTATAACTTAGATCTGTATTTTCAAGAAAATATTCAATTTTAAATGGAAAAATGCCTGGGAAAAGGTCAATTTAAATGCATTTTAAAAAGCAAAGAATATATGCTCATGTTAAGAATTACTTTAGGGTAATGAGATTTCAGGTAATCACTTTTTACGGTTTTCCTCTGCAGCCTTTCTATGTTGTCTGGATTCTGGAGTGACCATGTGTTACTTCATATTCAAAAAAAATTTTTAAGTCATTTTGGTTTTGGAGGAAAAAAGTAGAACTTAAGGTGTGAACATGGTAAAGTCAGCCTTTCTCCATCTTCCCCAGGGAAATTATCCCCAGCAACTAGTAGAAAAAGAAACAGAAATGAGAACTCCATCTTTGAAGAAATTGGGACATGTCTGAAACCCTAAGCCAGAAAATAAGTTGGAAGAGTTCTTCAAAGATTGAACCAGGGGTATTAGAGGAAGTAGACTGAAGGCGCTTGGAACTACAGATCTCAAGAAAAGAAGGACATTTTCCAACGTGAAGGACACACCCTAGGATTCAAAACCAAATGCTTCATTTGAAATAGTGGAAATGAGCACACAAGCTGATGGCAGGAGCTTCCCTGCAGCTAGTTTGATTCCAGGTTGCAGAAGAGGCTGGATTGAATGAGAACTTAGACAAGTAGTACTTGTAGGGAGAGGTCTGACCTTGTGGTAGCAGGAAGGAGAGACTATACTGTGAACAGCTCTACAGCTGCCTTCTGCTTTTGGTTGATGGGGTAGAGAGGCTCAAGAATACCTTTCCCCACTCTGCGTGCACACATACACTTGTGAGTAAAAGAAAGAAGACCGCTCTTCTCCTGAATATGGCCCTGGCTCCTCTCCCAAATGAATCTTTAAATAGCTGGTCCAAGCTGGGTGCGGCGGCTCATGCCTGTAATCTTAGCACTTTGGGAGACTGAGGTGGATGATCATTTGAGGTCAGGAGTTCGAGACCAGCTTGGCCAACATGGTGAAAGCCTGTCTCTACTAAAAATAGAAAAATTAGCCAGGCATGGTAGCAGGTGCCTGTAATCCCAGCTACTTGGAAGACTGAGGCAGGAGAATCACTTGAACCTGGGAGGTGGAGGTTACAGTGAACCGAGATCATGCCATGGCACTCCAGCCTGGGCAACAAGAGTGAAACTTCGTCTCAAGGAAAAAAAAAAAAAATCTTGCCCATGAGAAACTGCCTTCAAAAATAAGCAATAAAAGAATGGACCAGGTTGGGATCTAGTCAAGTATAAGAAAAATGATGAAAAAAATAACATGAAAAAACAAAGATGATGAAGAACACTCAGATAAATATTGGCACAGAAAAAATGAAAATCATGACCAAATATTTTACCAGTTCAGAAAGTATCAGCCCACCTGTATTAAAAAAACAAAAAAACAAAAAAACTGGAGCATAAATCAGAAATACAAATGCTTAGGGATGAGATGGCAAGCTGATAGGAAGAGAAATCTGAGTTTAGGAAAGAAAGTGAGGAGAAAAAAAACCACCAGATAAATAACAGCAAAATTAAAAGTAATATGAGACAATGTATCCAAAATAGGAATGAAGTAAGTGAGCTAAGTGAAATAGAAATAGTTAAAACGTGGTAGATGTGATTGAAAAACACAGGAACACTGGGTACGGTGACTCACACATATAATCCCAGCACTTTGGGAGGCTGAGACAGGCAGATCACTTGAGGGCAGGAGTTGAAGACCAGCCTGACCAACATGGTGAAACCCCATCTCTATTAAAAGTACAAAAATGTGGCAGGCTCGTGTAATCCCAACTACTCAGGAGAATCGCTTGAACCCAGTGCAATATCTTCCAGTAGGCTTATTAGATTTCAAAATCATTCGGGCAGCCAGGCCTAAAGATCAAGTCGCTTAGAGAAGGAGAAATTTTGACTCCTCCTTATTATTAAGGATCATGGGAGGACACTGACCTCCCATGTGAGCAACAGTGAGAAACTTCTTAAGAAAAGTCAGTGTGACTCAAAGATTTTATGTTCAATGAAATTGTTTTTTAAATATAAAAACAACAAATGCATTTTTCAATGTTAGAAATCGAGCAAGATTATTCTCAAGAACCCGTCTTGAGGAATCTAGTCAAAGACAAACTTCAGTCTACCAACAGATAATTGGAAAAACTACAGCAAAGCAGGTGGAGATGAGTGTTGACTCTCTAACTGTCGGTTAAAACAAATGTGGGGATTGATGCAATTGAACAGGATGTAAAGGTTATATGACTTGACAGTGTGCAGTGATAGAATCAACCACCTATGAGAGGAGAGGGGAAAGAAGATGGGAGGCAAGGTAAGAGTGCTGTTCCCTCATCCTTAATAGCTAGGGTTCAAAGGGTACCATTTAAAGCTGACAGATGAACTAATAGAGGTATAGGGTATATTTAAAACTACAAAGCTAAACAGTAAGAGATCATATATACCTGACTAAAAATGGTTAGCAGAATGATGGTGCAGGAGAAGAAAATGTTTTATTTAGTTAGTTTTATTAATTTTAACTAGAGACAGGGTCTCACTGTGTTGCTCAGGCTGGTCTTGAACTCCGTCTGGACTCAAGTGAACCTCCCACCTTGGTCTCCCAAAGTGTTAGGATTACAGGCATAAGCCATTGAACCTGGCCCAGAAATATTTTAATTTCATCATTTTCACAGGGGATTAAATAGATATTATCTAAATAAATTAAGCTTGATAGATGTTTATAAAAGTAACCATTAGACAAAAGTATCAATTATCTTAAATATCAAAATACATTCACAAAGCCTCTACAAAGGGTAATGAAAACAATGGACAGATACCTGACATACCAATAAATATAAATGGGAGTTGGGGGTCACGACAGCCTTGGTCGGCAAGGAGTCAGACCTTATATTCTACTAATATGATTCTCTGACAGAAGAGGCAACTCAAAACCTGGTATTTCAGAAGCTTTGGGGTCAGGAGGAGCAGCACCTCACCTCTGGGTATTTACTCTTTTTTTTTGGCAGGGGCTAGGGGATGGAGTTTCCCTCTTGTTCCCCAGGCTGCAGTGCAATGGCACAATCTCGGCTCACTGCATCCTCCGCCTCCCAGGTTCAAGCGATTCTCCTGCCTCAGTCTCCCGAGTAGCTAGGATTATAGGTGCCCACCACCTCGCCTGTCTAATTTTTTTTTGTATTTTTAGTAGAGATGGGGTTTCACCATGTTGGCCATGCTGGTCTCAAACTCCTGACCTCAGGTGATCCACCCAGCTCAGCCTCCCTAAGTGCTGGGATTACAGGTGTGAACCACCGTGCCTGGCCCTGGGGGTTCACTTTAAAGTGATTTTCTTTTTCCACTCAGCCAACTATAGTGAAGGTATTTATGTTTTGTTTAAGATGATTAACTTCACTCTTCTGAAAAAAATTAAAAATTCAAAACCAACAAATGAATGTGAAACTAAAAAAAGACCAAATTATTATTTATTTTGAACAGTTATGTTGGAGGTTTTTGATGAAGTCCTTTTCTCAAGAGCTATTCCTGAGGACCAGAAAATACATTTTGTTTTTGAAAGTTCTTGGAATATAAACAGGCCAACTTCCTGAAGTGTCATAATATGCTGTCTCCTAATGTGTGTGCTTAATGTTCTCCTTTGTTTTACTTTTAGAACCAATGCTGCCTTCATTCCTTGGTTTCATGGAAATAGTGTGCATATGTAACAGACAGTAATGGCACACATGGAGATTCTAGTTTAAATGACATCTAGCAGTTGCTAATGCTACCTTTCCAAATTTTCAGCAGTATTATCTGAGGCCGAAACTCGCAACATTAAAAAACATAGGCCTAGTGGAGTACAATTTGATACACAATTTGATAGAAAATGGGAAGACTTACTGCCTTCCTCATGGTCTACCCCTCAGTAACCCTGACAGCCATCCAAATTCCTTTGTTTATATGGGTGCTACTTTTAACAGCAGTCAGGTACTGCATTCCCTGTCTTCTTCCTGAATCTTCTTGGCACTATTGTATTCTACATCCATTCAGAGACTCAGCTGCCAGCATATATCTGAGTATTGAATGTGATGCTGCTGTCTTAGAGGCTCCCATGATTAAAATGGGGGCATAAACAGGAAACACCCCAGTACTTGACCAAGTTAGAGATACTGAAGGGCAGAGTACATATGCCAGGCAGCAGAGCCACTTTACCATAAAGCCTAGTGGACTTGAACCTGTATACATCAACCCTTTCCTCCCACCAAACAAAACATTCGTTCTCAGAGAGCAAGCAGTGAGCACACATATACTTTGGCTATGGGCAGATGGTGGATCCAGGTAGAATGTTGACATGGGGTCATTCTTAAAAGAGTTCCTGCCCAAGATGTTAGCCCATCAGGCTGAGAGGACTCCAGCAGTAAAGGCTGTGGGATCTATACTTTGGTAGAAAAGGAGACAGGACCATGAAAAGCCAGCTGAAGCACTGGCTCAGCTGCCCATCTAAAGGAAGTTGTGGCAGGAGGGACACAGTAGAAGAATCTCTAGAGAAATCACAAAAATGCTTATAAGAGAAAGAGCTTTAAACATCCGTCAGGCTACAAGAGTGAGAAGTCATCGTCTAATAGCACTGGTCAGCGACTTCTCTGGTCCTTTCCTGTCCTCTCTGCCTCAGAAACAGCAGCTAGCAGGTTGGGGAGGAAGTGAGGGAGACAGAACAGCCCCCAACAACTTCTTCCCCAGTGGCAGGCTGCCCCTGCAACTGGTCCTACTGGTAGAGAGAGGTTTTTTCTTCAAATAAAGATTGCAGTGCTCTTAAGATATTGGACTGACCTCTTTATTTTTAAAGTGAACTCTTTTTATGAAAGTAACAAAGTTAAACTTAATGCATACATCAAAAGTGTACAACTTAGTCGATTTTTGCACACGGAACCACGCAGATTACAAAAGAACATTCCAGGACCCCATAAGATGTCCTTGTATTCCCTTTTGATAACCCTTTACCCCACAAAATATACTATAGATAAATTTTGCCTGATTTGAACCTTATTTAAATGGGTTGATCATTTTTAATTACTGAATTGAGGCTTAAGTATAATGTGAAATCAGCAGAAAGATATTTCAAAATGTTTTATGACGGTTCTTTATGGCCAGTATTTTTGTATATCCTGTAGAAATATGTCATTCCCTTTATTTTCAGACCTCATTTGTGAGATTTTAGGGGTATGAATGCCTTTTTGGGACTAGTGTGGATGTATTCTTCTTATTAATTATTACTGAAGTAAAGAGGAAATGATATCAGCAGATGTGCAGAGCTTTTATTTGCACTGAATACACTATTCATTTAGACAAAAAGATCATTTCTCAATTCAAATTGGAATATTCTAATTTAAGGCTTAAATCAGTTGTGTCATAATCTCTATGGAAACAAAGCTTTCTACTGTGTAGTAGTTGCATAAGTAACTCATTTCCCCTTGTAGATATACAAATTGTAGACGCAAATACTTCTTTTTCTATTTTCTCCCAAGAACACTCTTGAAATAGAAGAGACTTCAGCCAGTGATATTTGTTATGCTTTATAAAATTTTAAATAGCTGTTCAAATTTCCTTCTGACATACATTTTAATAAAATTGTTAAAACTTCATTTTCATGAGTGAGCTCATTGTTGATGAGCTCACTTTCTTTTGCTAGTTGAGTTCAGAAGATTGAGTTATCCTTAGCACTTGGCGTATTAGTATCATCTAACTCTGCAAGGCTCTTTCCAGTTGGGTTGTGTGGTTTTTTTCTTACTAATCTGCAGGCATTCTTTCTGTACTGTGGGTATGAATTCTTTGTCAGTTGTATGTTTTGCAAATACTTTCTCCAGCTTTGTGGCTTACCTTTTCATTCCTTTACATGGGTCTTTTGATGACCTTTTAATTTTGAAATCTAACTTACCAGTCTTTTCCTTTATCATTAGTGCTTTTCGTATCAAGTTAAGAAATCTTTGCCTCATTGAAAGCAAAAATAGACAAATGAGATTTCATCAAACAAAAAAAGTTTCTGTGCACAGCAAAGGAAACAATTAGCAGCATGGAGAGACAACCTACAGACTGGGAGAAAATATTTGCAAATCAGATAAGGGGCCAATATCCAAAATATATAAGAAACACAAACTACTAAGAACAAGAAAACACACAACTGTTTAAAAAATGGCCAGAGGGCTGGGGACCGTGGTTCATGCCTGTAATCCCAGCACTTTGGGAGGCCAAGGTGGGCAGATCATGAGGTCAAGAGATCGAGACCATCCTGGCCAACATGGTGAAAACCCTGTTTCTACTAAAAATACAAAAAAAAAAAAAAAAAATTAGCTGGGTGTGGTGGCGCACGCCTGTAATCCCAGCTACTTGGGAGACTGAGGCAGGAGAATCATCACTTGAACTCTTGAACCCAGGAGGCAGAGGTTGCGGTGAGCTGAGATGGCACCACTGCACTCCAGCCTGGTAAGAGTGAGACTTTGTCTCAAAAAAAAAAAAATGTCAAAGGAGCTGAATAGACATATCTCAAAAGAAGATATACAGATGCCTAACAGGTAAATGAAAAAATATTCAATACCTCTAATTATCAGAGAAGTGCAAATTAAACCACAATGAAATATCATCTCACACCTTTTGGATAGGCTGTTATTAAAAAGATGAAAACTAAGGCTGGGCACAGTGGCTCACGCCTGTAATCCCATCACTTTGGGAGGCTGAGACAGGAGGATCCCTTGAGCTCAGGAGTTCCAGGCAAGCCTGAGCAACATAGTAAGACCTCATCTCTACAGAAAACAAAGTGAAAATTAGCTGGGAATGGTGGCATGTGTCTGTAGTCCCAGCTATTTGGGATTCTGAGGTGGGAGGATTACTTGAGCTCAGGAGATCAAGTCTACAGTGAGCTGTGATCACGCTACTGCACTCCAGCCTGGGTGACAGAATGAGAAATGAGAGCCTGTCAAAAAAAAAAAAAAAAATGTAGGTGAGGATGTGGAGAAAAGGGAACCCTCATACGCTGTTGGTAGTATTGTAAATTTATATAGTCACTTTGGAAAAAAAGTATGGAGGTTCCTAAAAAAAAACTAAAAATAGACTTGTCATACCATCTAGCAATCCCACATCTATGTCCGAAGGAATTGAAGTCGGTGTGTTGAAGAGATGTCTGTTCTGTACTCCCCTGTTCATTGCAGTTTTATTCACAACAGCCAAGATGTAGAAACAATTGACGTGCTGATCCACAGGCAAATGGATTAAAAAATGCAATATATACATGCAATTGAATACTATTCAGCCTTTTAAAATGCAGGCAATTAATTATGTCGTTTGTAACAACATGGATAAACTTAGTGGACTTTATGCTAAGTAAAATAAGCAGGGCACAGAGAGACAAATACCCTACAATTTCACTTATGTGGAATCTACAAAAGTTGAACTCAGAAGTAAAGAGCAGAATGATGGTTACCAGAGACTGGAGGAGAGGAGAGTGGTAGATGGGAAAAGAGGATTCATTGGTCAAAGGGTACAAAGTTTCATTTGGATAGGGGGAATAAAGTTCCAGTGATTCATTATATACCTAGGAGATTATAGTTAATAATAATGACTATTTTAAAATAGCTAAGAGATGGTATTTTAAATGTTCTCACCATAAAGAAATGATAAATAGTTGAGGTGATGGATATGTTAAAGAAAAAAAAAAAAAAAAGGGAACTGAATGTGATGGTGCACGCCTGTAGTCCTAGCTACTTGGGAGGATGAGGTGGAAGGATCACTTGAGCCCAGGAGTTCCAGGCCAGCCTGGGCAATATAGCAAGACTACTTCTTGAACTCCTGACCTCAGGTGATCTGCCCACATCGGCCTCCCAAAGTGCTGGGATTACAGGTGTGAGCCACCGGGCCCGGCCAAGACCTTTTCTCTAAAAAAAAAAAAAAGAAAAATTTTTGCCTTAAGTTTCCTCTTTTTGTTTTGTTTCTTTCTGATTCTGTACTCCCTTTCCCTTTCTGTCTTCTCTAGGCACCTGTTCTAGCATGTTTAATGTATGTAATATTGTTTTTATATGTTCTTATACAGTATATATTATGTGCTTACTTTTGATTTCTATAAATGTTATTATAGATCTCATTGTCTTTTTTTTTTAATTTGGCATTTTTTTAAGATTCATTATATTAGTCCCTCGTTAGATATTCTGAGAATTCTTGTAACTCCCTGCCACCACACATAACCCTAGACAGACATCTTTTCATATGTCCCCTTACAGATCTTTGTGAATAGGCCCAGGCTTGTGACTTCTGGGTTGTAGGGTAATGCAAGTGCAGGCCCTCAGTGATTGGTTCCTGAACATCAAATGCTATACATGAAAATTTCAATCAGAAGTCGTTTCTTTTTATTCTTAATGGGAAAAAATACAGTTCATTACAAGTCAACTCAATCCCAAACCTATTCCTACAGCATAACTGAAACTTAGTAAAACTATACATAAATAACAGTCTAGCCTGGCAGGATGTAAAATGCTTAAAACATCATTTTCTGTTAGCCAGACATTGCTTATTAACAAGTGTTTGCTTTGAATGCACCAACAAGGACTGTTTGCCTGCCCTCTCATGACCTGCCCATAGAAAGGCCAAGAGCAGCCCCATGGAAGATGGTGCTGGATGCCTCTGCACCAGCAGCTGTGGAGATGCACATCCCCTTTGACACTGTGCTTTTCGAAATGTTTATGTACTTATGACTACTACGATATTCTAATAAGTAAGTGTATTTGGATTATAATTGAGACTTTCTGCCCACCATTTTGTTAAAAATGTATTCAGTTTGGGGGACATAGATACACCTTTTTTTGTATATATAAACACCAGGCAACTTCTAGTCAAGATTTTGCCTTTAAACCCTTAGGAAGATACAGCCCTGGGAAGAGACAGACTCGCTTAGGAGAGGTTTAGGTTTCCTAAACCTTCAGTCTGGGCTGTTCCTGCTATTTGCAATGAAGGGTCAGGCAATGATTGTCCAAGGCTAGGGCCTCACCTCTCTCCCCACCCCTAATGTGCCCCATCCTTGATCTGAAGGCCTTTATCTGCCCCAGGAGTTCTCACATTCTTTGTTGATGTTGTTAGTTCTTTTACTATATACTTTCCTCTATTTCCTGTAGTTTCTCCTCTGAAACTCAAAGTTCAGTTTTCTTGGACATAAGAAAATGACTTCCTTGATTTTTCTGAGATGATTATTCGAAATTTAGAATTAGACATAATTAATAGTAAAAAAAGAAATTCCAAAAAGAAACTTTAAAGAAACCAGTGTTGTTTATAAAAAGTAGAATAGGCCAGTTGCTGAGAATACTTGTATAGCCCTCTTAAAAGAAGAGTCAAAGTTTTTTGTTTGTTTATTTTGTTTTGTTTTTGAGGGGGAAGGGTCTTCCTCTGTCACCCAGGCCGGAGTGCAGAGGTGCAATAATAGCTCATTGCAGCCTCAAACTCCTTGGCTCATTGATCCTCTCACTTCAGCCTCTCTAGTAGACTTACAGGTGTGTACCACCATGCCCGGCCAACTTTTTGTAGAGACGGCATCTCGCTGTGTTGCCCAGGCTGGTCTGGAACTCCTGAGCTCAAGTGATGCTCTTGCGTCAGCCTCTCAAAGTGTTAAGATTATAGGCATGAGCCACCACGCTCAGCCAAGAGATGGTTTTAACAGTAGAACCTCAGGGTGGGGACAGCATTCAGAAGGTCTGATAGTTTAACACAGGAAGGAGACTGGGGTAAGCAATTTACTCTTTGTTGCAGTTTTTTTTTTTTTTTTTTTTTTCAGGTAGCTTTCAGTCTCAAAATTCACTTTCTACCAAAAGCTGTGATAGAGATAGCATGTTTAGCCTCCATACCTGCTCAAGGATGTCTTCTTGGTTCTAGAACCAAAGTAGGAGCTTTATGAATGGTTGCACATCCCCTGCCAGTAGTAATGGCTGTACATGACGGAGCACTTAACTGTGTGCCAGGTACTGCACAGAGTGCCTTAGATCTTTACTCATTTAATCTTCGCAATCACTATTTTCCAAGTAAAGCTTAGCAAAGAAACTCACCAAAAGTCACGCAGTTTTTCAGGAAGGGTCAGAGTTCAAACCCTGTATCTGTCTAACCTCCAGAATACTGGTTATGGGAACTGTGGGTGATTCTAGATAATTTGATGATATAGATTGTCATTCTCATTGTAATTCCTTAAATCTCATTTAAAGTTCATTAGCTAACCCAATAAAACTTAGCATCCTGACTGCAAAGGCCAGCCTAGTAGTAAACAGGTAGGTAGGCAAACAGCTATAGAGCCTCCAAACAAGGCTCTCTGCTGTCTTCAGTATACGGTGTGTTACAGAAACGTAATTGACAGATGTAAATATGCCTGAAATAGAGTCATCCAAGTGAGAAGTGGGCTGCTAATTTGTTAATTGATTGATTCTATATCCAGATCATCCATTGCCTGAATTTGGTTTTTCTTTAGGAGAGTGTTAAATAGCACTGAGTTCTCAACCTTTGGCTTCCTGCTCCCTGGGGCAGCTTGTAGACCCTCCTTTTTATTCTGACAGACCAATAGTCAAGTGATCAGTTTTCTCTTTTGGGAGGGTGGAGGGAAGAGGTAGATTCTAATCTGGACTCCATGATGTTATACCTTAGATTGCCACATTGAGTTTGAGGATTCTCAGATCTCAGTGACATGTGTGAAGAAGATCTCATGGATTGGGTTATGTCTCCTATTGTTAACTAGTCCCATTTTTCGTGAGTTGAGTCTTACTAGTTTTACTTTCAAAGGTAATTTTAGCATTTCAGGAAAACTTATATTTGTCCCCTTTATTTAATACATTAATATGATATTTAAGAACTAGATCTGACTTTGTACAGTATTTCAAGGTGTCATGAAATTAATGGTTCTTATTAGAGATTATGACCTTAGTGTTCTGAAAGAAACAGTGCTTTGGAAAAATACAGTTTTAAAAATGCCTTGTAATATGCATATGCATATAGAATTATAATTTCATAGCAAAAACTTCTTGGAAAATATTTGCTGTAGATATTTAGAATTTATTGGGCACTTGGTCATTGTCAGGAATTGTATTAACTACCTGAAATAGCTCATTTAATCCAGATATCATTTTTTGTCCAACACTATGGGTTTGGGAAAAATGGATGTGCATGTTTTCACCCTAGTACATAACTAGAATTCACAGTCCGTCAGGGTAACATAAAAAAGGTTCACAGTAAATATTGGCTGTTTGACTGACAGGAAAATTAGGAACAGGTGAGGGGAGAAAAAAAGCGACTAGGACAGTGGGGGACAGATAAAAGAGTATAGAAAGCAGCTGGGAACTTCGCCTCAGAGTAGACCTTGGTGCCATCTTGTGGGTGGATCTGGAAAGGACCAAACAGATGCACGTCAGCTTCTAGTAGGATGCCTTGCAGAACCCCAGATTTCTGGGCAACACTGATGTAAAACTACAAATCAGATAATCAGAACTCTGGTCTAGGAATCAGTGGAACTGTGTCCTGTCCATCAGCAAGTCCTGATTACTCTCTCCAAAACACATCCCAAATCCTTACTTATTTCTGTGGCAGCTGCCAGGCCAAGCCACCATCCTCGCTTGTTTGGACTACTGCGGAAGCTTCCTTTCTGGTCTTGCCTCTGCTGTTATCCTCCCATAGTTCATTCTCCATCGGCAGCCAAAGACATCTTTTTTAGAAAGAGAAATCAGATTATGTCACTTCATTGTATAAAACCTTCAAGCGGCTTTTCATGAAATTTAGAATAAAATTCAAATGTCTTTTCCTGCCTTAGAAAGTTCTGCATCATATGGCCCCTGACTAGCTGTAACCTCATCTCATGACCTTCTTCCTCTTCATTTCCTCCAGTGCCCCACCTTATTTCCACCGTAGGTCATGTGCACTGTCTGTTCCCTCTGCCTGGTACTACTTCCTCCATCCCTTGCATAGTTGGCTCCTTCCTGTCATTCAGATCTCACCTTCTATACTGCTGCCTCAGAGGGGCCTTCCTTGAACCTGATTCAGTTACTCTCCATCACATCTCTCCCTGTTGTTAAGTAGAGATATTATCTGTCATGCTGTCTGTTGAATCCTCAACGCCTATGAGACCATTTGGTACATAGTGGATGTTCAATAAAGACTTGTCAGATGGATAAATGCTGTTTTCCAGTTTCTTGATCTTTTTCCAGCTAGACATAAATTAGGGCCAGGTTATTTTAGACCTTTCCTAATAAAGCATGAAAAGACCACGAGAATTAAATTCAGACAGAATTGGGTCCTATTCCTGCAATTGCTGCTTACCAACTATTTGATTATACTTCCCTGAGTGTCAGTTTCTTCATCAATAAAATGGAGTTAATGAGCTTACCTTGCTCATAATGTAAGAACTAAATTGGACTTAAATGTGATTGGATCCAAATTATTTACGTGGTAGATAACTTTTTTCTATTAAAACTGACTGCAGCCTGTGGTTATTTACATTTTCCTCTCCTACCACCCAAGGGACAGGATTAGGTTCTTTGTACTCCTAGTATCTAGCACTGCCCTTGTCTTACAGTAATAGGTGGTCAGTAAGTGTCTGGACTTAGACTCTTTCACACCTAAGAACTGGTATCTCCAGGCTCTTTCCGGGCTGTCATCTTTCCGTTGATCACATTATTTCTCTTTGTCCAGAGAGAGAAATAGTTGTTTGCTGGTTGTACATGGAAAGCCTAAAGGGATGGTATGGCTCAGGCCAAAATTGGATTTATGTGTTTACTATAGTTCCTTGGTTTGTATACAATTAATGTAAATTGATTCCAGCATAACTTTCAGTTTCTAACAAAGGAATGAAGAAAAAAAGAGATAGATCATATGGTTGTTTCATAGTTCCTAGGGCTTAGACTCTTCATAAGATTCTTTCCTTTCTTTCTGTTTTGGGTTTTTTTTTTTTCCCCAAGACAGTCTCATTCTGTCACCCAGGCTGGAGTGTAGTGGCTGAGTCTTGGCTCACTGCAACCTCTGCCTTCCAGTTCAAGGTTCGAGTGATTCTCCTGCCTCAGCCTCCTGAGTAGCTGGAATTATAGGTGCATGCCACCATACCCGGCTAATTTTTGTGTTTTTAGTGGAGATGGGGTTTTACCATGTTGGCCAGGCTGGTCTCGAACTCCTGATCTCAGGTGATCCGCCAGCCTCGGCCTTCCAAAGTGCTGAGTTTACAGGCATGAGCCACTGTGCCCAGCCATTCTTTCTGTTTCTTAATGGAATAAAGTACCTATGAAATCACTCTGAAAACTAGAAGTCCTGTATTACATACATAAATATATGTACATAATATTTTACATATATTAATATATTTAACAATATATTACATAAATATATGTATGTAATAAGCTGGTATAAGTTTTAGATAAATGCTTGGTTTAAAAAGATTAGCTGTTGAGTGCACATTAATTCCAAAATATTTTTTGACTCTGTACCATGTGCCAGACACTGTTTTAAGTGTTGGGAACATAGTAGTGACTAAAGCAGGTAAATCCCTATTATAGAACTGTATATTCCGGTGGGAGAAACAGACAAAAAAAGAAGATAGATAGTAAAATACGTAATGTACCGAATGGTGACTGGGAGCTAAGAAGAAAAAACAAAGCAGGCAAGGGATAGGGAGGGTAGGGGGGAGTCGAAATCGCACATAGGTTGGAATTGTGTATCTGTTTTCTTTCTCACCCACCTCCAATCAAGATTTGTAACATAATGTCACATCTAAATGATGTTAGATCAGTTAGGCAAGCAAAAGAAGCCAAAGCTTCTAATAATAATTTGTTTCATGTATCTGTCAACCATATTTACAAAAAATTTTACTTTACAATATTATTGACCCCATCATATTATCTGATATCCTAATGTTACAACCTTTTTTAAACAATAAATTTTAATACATTGACAAGTATTTAAAAGTGTAAAAGATTAAATTTAATGTGTATAATTACTGGTAACAGCTATTGAACGTACTGTTGTTTCTATATTGCTTAAAAATGTCAGTTGCTTTTAAAGCCGAAAGGTTAAATCAAAGCTATACTATTTAAATTGATTTGAAAATGACTATTCCCTTGTAAATATTAATGTGAAAAATAAATTATTATTAAGAGGGCTGTGACCTAAAGCTCTACGTCAGTTTGATCATGATTTTCATATGTGAAGAAAGGATGGATACAAGAATTCTAGTAGTTCCAGTCCCCTTTTCTACAGCAGTTGGGAAGTTGTTTACTCTTTGAGGGCCCACTGCTGACGTCTGCTCACTGAGTAATGTCATCAGATTTCCTGGTGGTGGTTATTTTGGGGGGAGCAGTGGTAAGTAGTTGTCCGGCTGTTAGGAGACTCCGCTCCGTAGAGGTCCTGAGAGCCGGATATACCCCGTAGACAGGATGTAAGGTTAAATGCAATCTAGTTAAGTAAATAAAGTAAGTGTTCAATGGTAAAAAGGAATTGCTGAAACATGCACGTTTTAAAATGATATTGCTGAAGTTTTACCCTGGCAAAATTCATAGTCTTAAATCTTTTAAAAGTAAATCCATAACTGCCTTTATTTCTTAAAATAAATCCAATGGTGAGTTACTTTTATAAGTTCACATCATAAATTTATGCTGCCTTTTATCTGTATAAGCCAAGTTATTTCACTAGCTTTTGGTATAGACCACGTATTCAGTATTGTTTCCCTAGGAGAGATGAGCCTTTTGCTCTGAGCCATCCATACTTTTATGTTTTCTCTCAGCTTGTGACTAACACTATACATACATACATACATACATACATACATATATACGTATGTATATGTGTGTGTGTATATATTTATAGATATATAAACATACACATATATACATATGATTGTGTGTGTGTATATATTTATAGATATATAAACATACACTTTTTCTCATGCTGGTCATTAATATTTAAACAATTTATTATTGTCTTTATTTTTTCTTTCTTACTGGTTTCCTTAAGTTTGTACTGTTGGCTTTCTCAAATTTAATGATTTGAAGCCTTAGTATACTTATTTAATTCTTGTTTAGACTAGAGATTTTGCCCCTCATTATAATTTAGCAGTATCCTGTAAGTCTTACTACATAATATTCTCACTTTTATTTTCCGAGTAATCTGTAGGCATAGTTTGCATATCTCTCTCTGATTCAGTAATTTTGTGAGTTAATATTTTTAAGTTTTCTAGGGAGGCAGAATTTGTTGTTGTTGCTTAAACTTAAGTTTTAAATTTCTGGTTTGACTGCTTTGTTGAAGGATAAAAACTGTACAGTTTTTACCTTAGGAATATATTTTAAGGTGTTTTTTTTTTTTTTTTTTTTTTTTGGTAGCCTAGTATATCATGTTTTTCTAATATTTATAACTATTTTCTTTCTTTCCATTCAGACTTTATTTTCTATCTATTTGATCTTTCCTAGTAAATTTCATGAGTATTCTGTCAGAGACTGAGACGTCAATTCATGTAAAGTACCCAAGTGGCTCTCTGACCCTGCTTTATCTTGGCGGTAGCAGCCTCCTTCCAGTAGTTTATGCTTTTTCTGCTCTTTCTCTTATGAAACTGCCCCATACTGTAGAAAGTCAGCAAGATGATTTTCCTTCTCTTCTTCCTGTCATTTTCTTCCATTTTTTCTTCCTGAGCAGTTCCACTGCATTCTCCAGGTAACAGGTTAGTCACATTCATTTGCTCATTGCTTTAAACTTGTTCATAAAAAACAACAAAACACTCATCCTTCAAATTGATCTCTCAGAGCCTCTTGCTTTTCTTCTTCCTGCACTGTGAGAGTATGATGATATACAGACCATTCCAAGCCCTTGAAAGTTGATTTCAAAAAATAATAAAAGAAAATAAAGATGGGCGTGGTGGCTCACACCTGTAATTCCAGCACTTTGAGAGGCTGAGGCAGGTGGATCACTTGAGGTCAGGATCACCCTGGCCAATATGGCGAAACTCCATCTTTATTAAAAATACAAAAATTAGCCAGGCGTGGTGGCTCCAGCCTATAGTCCCTGCTACTTGGAAGGCTGAGGCAGTAGAATCGCTTGAACCCAGGAGGTGGAGGTTACAGTGAGCCGAGATCGCACCTGTACAGTGGAGGTACAGGTGGAGGTTACAGTGAGCCGAGATTGCACCACTGCACTCCAGCCTGGGCAACAGAGCGAGACTCCATCTCAATTAAAAATAAAAAAAAAAAGGGATTATACAGACTGGATCTCTCCTTTTTTTCCTCATTTTAAAAAATGTGAAATACACGTAACGTAAAATATACCATCTTAACCAGTTTTAAGTGTACGGTTGAATGGTATTAAATACATTCATAATGTGCAACAATGATCACCGTCTATCTGCAGAATGCTTCATTTTGTAAAACTAAAACAATATATCCATTAAATAAGAACTTCCCCATTCTTCCCTTCCCCCTGTCTCTGGCGAACACATTCTGCTTTCTCTATATATATTTTGACTACTCCACATACCTCATGTATGTGGAATCATACAGAATTTGTCTTTTTGTGACTGGCTTGTTTTACTTAGCATAATGTTCTTAGAATTCATCTGTTTCATAGCATATGTGTCAGAATTTCCTTTTTATGGCTGAATAATGTTCCATTGTATGCATATACCACATTTTAAAATATATTCTTTATTTTTTTTTTTAAAAAAGAAACAGGATCTCACTGTGTTGAGCTCATTCTTGGGCTCAAGTGATTCTCCTGCCATAGCCTCCCAAGTAGCTGGGACTACAGGCACAGATCACCACTCCTGGCTTAGTTTGTTTGTTCATCTGTCAGTGGACACTTGGGCTGTTTTCATGTTTCAGCAATTACGAATAATACAGCTATGAACATGGGCATGCAAATACCTGTTTGAATCACTGCTTTTTATTATTTTGGATATATACCCAGAAGGGGATTGTTGGATCATATGTTAATTCTATTTTTTAAATTTTTTGAGGAATTGCCATTCTGCTTTCTACAGCAGCTGTACCATTTAATATTTCCACTAACAGGGCAGAGAGGATCCAGTTTCTTCATGTCCTCTCCAGTACTTGTTTTATTTTCTGATAGTAGTGTGAAGCGGTGTCTCTTTGTGCTTTTGATTTTCATTTTTCTAATGGTTACTGTTATTGGGCATCTTTTCATGTGCAAGGACCTGCCTCTACAAAAACTTTAAAAATTAACCAGGTGAGGTGACATGTACCTGTAGTCTTAGCTACTCCGGAGGCTGAGGTGGGAGGATTTCTTAAGCCCAGGAGTTCAGGGCTACGGTAAGCTATGATCATGCCATTGCACTCCAGCTTGGGTGATAGAGCAGGACCTGTCCCTAAAAATAAATAAATACTGATAAAGGTGGACTTAATTCTGTTATTTTGCTGTCTGTTTTTCTGTGTCACAGAGCTTTTTTTTTTTGTCTTCCATTTCTTTCATCACTGTCTTCTTCTGTGTTTAGTGGATTTTTTGTAGTGCAGTATTTAAATTCCTTTCTCATTTCCTTTTGTGTATATGCCGTAGCTACTTTCTTTGTGGTTAACATGGGGATTATGGTTAACATCTTAATGTTATAAATATTTAATTTGAATTATGCCAGCTTATCTTTAATAACACACAAAAATTCTACTCCTGTACCACTCTATTCCCACCCTTTTCAGTTGATGTCACAAAATTAAAGCTTTATATAGTTGGTCCTCCATATCTGTGGGTTCCACGTCCATGGATTCAGCCAACTGAAGATTGAAACTAGAAAAAAATAAAATAAAAAATGTAAAAAGCAATATAGCATTAAGAACTGTTTACATAGCATTACATTGTATTTGGTATTGTAAGTAAGTAGAGACAATTTAAAATATAAGAGAGAATAGGAGTATGTTATATAAGGGACTTGAGCATCCACAGATATTTTCACATATATGGGGGTTCCTGGAACTAATTTCCTGCAGTTACCACAGGACAACTGTACGTTGTGTGCCCAAAAGCATACACTAATTCTTTCAAATGTCTCTTAAATTATTTAGAAAATAAAATGCAAAATGTAGAGTTACCAGCCAAAGTTATAATAATACTTCCTTTTACACTAATAATTTTTTTCCCCACCAAAGTGTATTTGTCTCTTAAATCATGTAGGAAACAAAAAAAGGAGTTACAAATCATTTATACAATAGCAGTGGCTTTTGTAATTATCCATTGTTTCATTTTTATTGAGATCTTTATTTCTTCAGACAGCTTTGAGTTACTGTTTAGTTTCCTTTTATTTCACCCTGCAGGACTCCCTTGAACACTTCTTGCATTACCACTTCTAGTGATAATGAACTCTCCGTTTTTTTTGTTTGTTTTTTTTTTTTTGGTTTATTTATTTTAAATTTTGGAAATGTCTTAATTCCTCCCTCACTTTTGAGTGAAGTTTTGCTGAATATAGGATCTTTGATTGACAATTTTTTTTCTTTTAGCACTTTATAGCTGACCTCCAAAGTTTCTGATGAGAAATTTATTGATAGTCTTATTGAGGATTTCTAGTATGTAACCAGTTGCTTCTTTCTTGCTCTTGCTGCTTTCTTTTTTCTTCTTCTCCTCTCTCCTTTTTTTTTTTTCCTTTGATGGAGTCTTGCTTTGTTGCCTAGGCTGGAGTACAATGACATCATCTCGGCTCATTGCAACCTCCATCGCCTGGGTTTGAGTGATCCTTCTGCCTCAGCCTCCTGAATAACTGGGATTACAGCCACCCACCACCACACCGACTAATTTTTTTTGGTATTTTTAGTAGAGACGGGGTTTCGCCATGTTGGTCAGGCTGGTCTCGAACTCCTGGCCTCAGGTGATCTGCCCATCTAGACTTTCCAAAGTGCTGGGATTACAGGTGTGAACTGCCACACCCAGCTCTTGCTGTTTTCAAGATTCTCTTTTTGTCTTTCAGAAGTTTCATTATAATGTGTCTTGGTATGGGTTCTCTCTGAGTTCATCTTACTTAGTGTTTGTTGAGCTTCTTGGATGTTTATGTCTTACATCAAGTTTGGGATGTTTTCTTCATACATTTTCTCTTACTGTTTCTCTTCAGCTTCTGGGACTCCCTTGATACGTATATTAGTTTGTTTGATGGTGTCCTTCAGGAACTATAACCTCTGTTCACCTTTTTTTTTTTTTTAAAAAAAAGCTTTTTTTCTGTTTCCCAGACTTGATAATTTCAATCATCTCCTAAGTGTGCTGATTCTTTCTTTTGCCTGCCCAAATTTGCCTTTGAATCTCTTTAGTGAATTTTTCACTTCAGTTATTGTACTTTCCACTCCAGAAATTATTTTTGGTTTCTTTTTAGTTTTTTTCATCTCCTTATATTTTCATGTTGTTCATACATCATTTTCTTGACCCTTTCTCCATATCTTTCTTTAGTTCTCTTAGCATCTTTAAGTTGTTTGTAAAGTCTTTGTCTAGTAGACCTGCCATTAGGTATCTTTCAGGGGTGGTTTCTGTTAATTTTTTTTTTTTTTTTTTTTTTTTTTTTATTGGGGCTGTACTTTCGTGTTTCTTTGTATGGTTTGTGAATTTGTGTTGAAAACTGGACATTTGAATTTAATAATGTGGTAACTCTGGAAATCATATTCTCTGTCTTCCCCAGGGTTTGCTGTTATTGTTTTGTTTTGTTTTTTAAATTGTTGTAGGCCATCTCTGTGCCAAGGATCAGTCTAATGTGTAAACTTAAGGTCTTCTCAGGCATTTTCTGAGCCTTTCCTTAGGCTTGCATAATCACTTTCTAATTTTCCTCATTGCTTTTGAATGCCTTAGTCCCTAATGTCTGACACTCAAAGGGAAAGAAGAGAAAAATGAGAGGATGGACGCTAGCCCTTTACATCTCCAAGAAGTCTCTTCAACTAGAGGGGAAATGGCTTGCAACAATGGGAGAAGGTGCAACAACAATGCACCTCTTCTTTGTCTGTACCTCTGTAATCAGTGATCAGAGCACAGATTCCTGATATTTGGAGGACAAGGTTGTTTTTGCCTTCCCTGGGTCCTGCAAGTTGTATGCAGGTTGCTTCGGGAACACATTCACAGCTACCCACCATGGGCTTGGATACCTGCTATGTGCTCAGAGCTGAAATTAACTGCAGTTTACTATCCAACCCTTCCCCTGGAAGTTGCAAGTCTTCAGTAGTTCCTAAAATAGTTATATCTACCAGTACAATATTTTCTAGGTGGGGAGACAGATTCCTGTTGCTTCTTATTCTACTGTCTTCTCTAAATCCATCTTTTAAGACTCTTCTGTGGACCTCTTGGACCACCTTCCCTCATAGAAATTTTGGCTTTGGTATCCAGTTACGCCAGTATGAGACCGGCCCATAGGTACACAGCTCAAGAGCATAGGTGATACCATGCACTGTCTGTTCTCCTGACTCTTTCACCTTACTGAAGAATCCTTCTCAGTTTTTAGTCTAGAATAGTAGGGACCCTCATTATTTTTATGCCTTCTGAGAGATAAAATTATTACAAAGCAATTCAGAAACTGAGCTAGTGGCCCATAATTAGTAGACATCAGCTTCTTGTGGTTAAAAATATGTGTGTTGTTTTTTTTTTCCTCCCATCACTAAACAGACTTCATAATGTGTTTGCTAGAATAGATCACTGCTTGAGGGGAGAGCTTGGAGGAGGGCAGTCAGTTAGGAAACATTTTGTAGGAAGTCTCATGGATGTAGTTCTGCTGCTGCTATGGTGAATCATACCATCACATAGAGGCCTAGATTGGGATCTCATCAAAACCTGCAGAGTATTTGGGCAAATTACAAAATGTCTTTTCCCCTGGGTAGCAGCCTAGTGCCAGAGTTCATCACCTGGAGCTGGGTTTCAGCCCCATCTTCTCCCTTCCTTGGGCCCCTTTGTGTTGAACACAGACTACTCAAATCCTCTAGTGGTCCTGAGTTTACAGCACAGTAAACAAACCTGGAGTTAAACAAACCTGGGTGGAATCCCAGCACTGCCACTTGCTGTATGGTCTTAATGCAGGGTACTTAGAACTTCAGTTTTCCAGCTATAAAATCTTACCATATTACTGTGGGATTCAGTGAAATAACGTATGTTCAGCCCTTAGCACAGTGACCAGAACACACTGAGTCTTCCATTGGTGCTATGATTGTTATTACTCATTGGGGTTTCATTATGATATTATATTTATCTTTCATTTAGCATTACATCCTCAAATGGATAAGTACTCATCAGTAAGTGCTATTATGCTTCTCTGTAATATGGAAAAGTGTCGACCATTTCTCAAAGACATTCCATGGTTCTGATCTCTGGATTGTATTACTCATGTGCCATGTGGATGTAAGATTTCATCGTCCATCAGGAAAAAGATGGAAATAGACACAGAGGGAATCAGTGTTTATTTAGTGTCTGTTATTGGGGGACTCTCTATATTGTCATCTCATTTGGCCTTTGTAACAAGTGAGAAATTGAGGCTGAGGAAGATTAATCACTTAAAGTCACATGTAGCTAGTAAAAGGCAAAGCCAGAATGTGATTCAGTTTATTTATTTAATTTCTTCTTTCCTGCTCCCCACTTCTCCTGGGGGCCATAAGGAGATTCTTGGGATTCCTCATAATCATTTCACTTATCTACTATTTACTTTATTTGTCTCTAGAATAGAAATTTTACTTTCATTTCTGGTACTTCTTAGAGAGAAAGTTAAGCAAGCTTCTCTCTCTCTATTGTCTTTTTTTTTTGTTTTTGTTTTTTTTGGTCATATTTAAGCAAATCTCTTTCTTACAGGTAGCAGTAGCTGATGTGCAATTTGGCCCCATGAGATTTCATCAAGATCAACTTCAGGTAATAATGAACGATGCTGTATTTTTCACATGCTGATTTTCTTTAAAAAGGATGGAGGTGGAGCTACGTTTACGCATTTAAAAGAGTCTTCCATTTAGATAATAGTATTTGGATCAATGTTAAATTCCCTGAACTTGGTAACACTACTATAGTTAGATAAGAGAATATCCTTTCTTAGAAGTACACATTGCAGTGTTTAGAGGTGCAGAAGTGTTTATAGCCTACTTTCATTGGTTCAGCAATAGGCCAGGCACAGCGGCTCACATCTGTAATCCCACCACTTTGGAAGGCTGAGGCAGTAGGATCTCTTGAGCTTGAGGAGTCCTTGAGGAGTTTGAAACCAGCCTGGGCAACATAAGGAGACCCAGTTTCTACAACAGCAAATTAGATGGGCATGGAAGTGTGCACATTTGTGGTCCCAGCTGCTTGGGAGGCTGGGCTGAGCCTGGGAGGTCAAGGCTGCAATGAGCCATGATCGTACCATTGTACTCCAGCCTTGGGCAACAGAGTGAGATCCTGCCTCAAACAAACAAAATAAAAAAATTGGTTCAGCAATAAAAAATGTGTATAATTGTATGTATGTACATATATGTGTTTAGAGAGAGAGAAAGCAAAGCAAAGGTGGCAAAATGTTAGTTGATGAATGTAGAGAAAGTGTCTCTGTTGTTCATTGTCATTCATATTTATGTAGGTTTGAAATTTTTAATATAAAAAGTAAAAAGATTATCTTTTCAATGTTGGTGAATCAGCTCTATCAGAGAGAGAGATCTATAATTTATCTACTTCAAAATATGAGACAGAAAACAACCAATTGAAATTTAGCCAAGTTATCCATGCTCCCTATACATAAACACATGCTTTATTCACTATTACATTTAAAAATATGTGAAAAAGACTGACAGAAATGTGTGCTTTTAGTTCTTGGCATTTATGATCTTTTTGCTGTTGGGTAAACTCAGAGGAAATAAGCCTTAGGAGGGTTTCTGCCAGCTTTGCAGTCTGTTTCACAGGCTGCCCATCTCCATCTCACCACTGTTGCCCCATTATCAGTCTGCTTCTGAAGGGATGGAACATTGGTGCTTCTGAACCAGATTGGGAGTGGGAATAGCGGCGAGAGAGACGAAAGGAGGCTGGCTGGATAGGGAAGAGGCTGTGTAGATACAGTCCTCACTTGCTCCAGACCGGCGCTGACATGATCGGGGCAGGCACCTGGACAGCCAGCCACTGTCCTGGGCAGAGGCACAGATACCACCTCTTGCAATTCGTGCCTGTGTCACTTAACTGACAGGCTTTGAAGTGTCACACTTTGGTCTATTTTAATCTTTCTTCTTTTAATCAAAGGGATTTTTTTTTTAACTTGGAGGAATTTTATAAAATCTTGAGTCAAACATATCAATACATTCTTTATAGGATTTAAGTATTCCAGTAATTTCACCAAGATATTAGCATTTGCCATCTGAGAACTTATACAATTAACTTTCTTTTAGCTAAAATAAGCATTAGTGTGTTTTAATTCATTTAGTTTCAAGGTAAAATGCTTAACTAAACCTTGGTTGAGTTCTGCCAGTGGGTTTCTTAGCAAAAAAGTAGGCATATGGCCAGTTGTGGTGGCTCACACCTGTAATCCCAACACTTAGGGAGGCTGCGGTGGGCGGATCACTTGAGCCCAGGAGTTCTAGACCACCCTGGGCAACATGAAGAGACCCTGTCTCTACTAAAAATACAAAAATTAGCCAGGTGTGTTGCCATGCACCTGATTCACTGAGGCAGGAGGATTGCTTGAGCCTGGGAGGCAGAGGTTTCAGTGACCCAAGATTGCACCACTGCACTCCAGCCTGGGCAGTAGAATGAGACCCTGTCTCCAAAAAAAAAAAAAAAAAAAGTAGGTATATGATCTATGCACTTGGACTTCCTAAGAACAGCTAGAAAATAGCACAAATTTGGGGGAACTGAGTGATACCGTCTCTGAATTTTACATAGGAAAAAGATAACTGTATCCTTGCCTTGAAAACACTTGGGAGTTTTCTATGGTTTGTTAAGAAATGACAATTATGGGCCAGGTGTGGTGGCTCATGCCTGTAATCCCAGCACTTTGGGAGGCCAAGGTGGGAGGATCACTTGAGGCCAGGAGTTCGAGACCAGCCTGGTCAACATGGCAAAACCTCATCTCTACTGAAAATAGAAAAATTAGCCAGGCATGGTGGCACGTGCCTGTGTGGTTCCAATTATTTGGGAGGCTGAGGCGGGAGAATCACTTGAACCTGGGAGGCGGAGGTTGCAGTGAGCCATGATTGCGCTATTGCACTCCAACCTGGTGACAGAGCAAGACTTTGTCCAAGGAAAAAAAAAAAAAGAGTAAGAAATGACAATTCTAACCTCTTTTTTTAAAAGAAGTATTTGTGCTCTTTTGATTCAGGTACTTTTAGTGTTTACCAAAGAAGATAACCAATGTAATGGATTCTGCAGGGCATGTGAAAAAGCAGGGTTTAAGTGTACAGTTACCAAGGAGGCTCAGGCTGTCCTTGCCTGTTTCCTGGACAAACATCATGACATTATCATCATAGACCACAGAAATCCTCGACAGCTGGATGCAGAGGCACTGTGCAGGTAAGCCCAAGACTTGGGCCTCAATAGTCCCATTGGCCTTTGTAACAATACATGCAGCCTAGAAATAGATTAAGTTAGACTCACTCTTTTAAGTTGCCTTCCATGCATGTAAAATAAACAAAATATTAGAACCTCATTATTTGTAGGACTGCTGTTTATCTCGTTTTGTCTTGCTTCACTCACTTTACTTAAAACAGTAAGAAAACATTAATAATAAGACTTATTAAGGGTCAAAGTGAAACTCAAAATGTAATTAACCACCAGTATCACCTGCATATTAGTGCAATAAGAATTAGAATTTTTCAGATTGTTTTTGAAAATTTTGAAAATCGTCTTTTTTTTTCCTCTCAACTTTGTGATGAAATTGTCTTTTAATGTTAGATGAGTGAGTTTTATTTATAATTCTTGCACAGTGTCAATATTATGAGGGAATTCTGTGTAGCAGACCTAAATCTAAAAAAAATGCCTTTTAAGGAAAGTTATTTTCTGCTGATGGAAGCAAGGCAAATATAATGTAAAATTTTATGACTTTTTAATTTTAAGGACATTTAAAATCTTGACTTTTAAGAGAGAAAAGATTTAAGCTAAACCCATGGGTTAAAAACCGAGGTGACAAGCAAATGACACTATATTAAAAGATTATACGTGGCATATGTGGTGAGGTCAACATGGGTTGTTTCCTTGATTGTGAGAGCTCCACACTCCTGGTAGTCAGACTAGGTAGCGTTTACCCTTCCATGATTTGCCTCCAGTAGTTTCTCCTGTGGCCTTGATCTAGTGCCTGAAATGCGCCCATGTTTCTCATCTGTTTCAATCTGGTTGACTTCACAATAAGCTATTATCATTGTAGCCCAGATTTCTTTTCTTTTCTTTTCTTTTTCTTTTTCTTTTTTTCTTTTTTTTTTTTTTTTGAGACAGAGTCGCCCAGGCTGGAGTGCAGTGGCTCAGTCTCAGCTCACTGCAACCTCTGCCTCCTGGGTTCAAGTGATTCTCCTGCCTCAGCCTCCCGAGTAGCTGAGATTACAGGTGTGCACCACCATGCCTGGCGAATTTTATATTTTTAGTAGAGATGGGTTTTTACCATGTTGGCCAGGCTGGTCTTGAACTCCTGACCCCACGTGATCCACCTGCCTTGGCTTCCCAAAGTGCTGGAATTCCAGGTATGAGCCACCGTGCCCGGCCTACCCAGATTTCTTGAAATGTCGTCTGGCCAGTCACCCAGCACATTCATGGGGGATTGCAGCCCGAGAGAAATGGAGTGAGCTCTGGCCAGGGCAGAAGGAGGTCCAGGTCCCTATTTGGCTCTCCCTTGACAGCTGCTTGTCTCTGGGTAACTCTGCCCTCTCTGGGGATGTTTTAGTTCAGTTGTAAATTTGGAATATGTGGTTTCTAATATCCCTTCTATCTCTGCCTTTCAATAGATACTACTCAAAGGAAGGGGTGACAATATCTAAATTATATGGTGTTTGGTCTTGGTGGGATGTTGCAAGGCAGTAAAGATATCTAAGCTGGGCCAAATGGCTGTCAAGATAGAAAAGGGGAGGACAGGGCGAGGGGCTGGAGAGAACTTGGCCTCTTTCCCAGTCTTGTCCAGGCCCAAACCTAGCCACAGGTATGTGCTGGACAATGGAAATTCATACTTTCAAAGGTGATTGCTAGAACATCTTGTATTGTAAAAGAAAAATTAAATTGTATTGGTTATGCTCCACTGTTAATTATGGTAAAAGAACCATAACATTAACTTATGTTCCACTTTTTAAGAGAAGAAGATGTACTGTTGCTGTATATTTTAGGAATATTGTAAACAAATAGCATTAATTCTTTCAGCAGATTTTTACTGAGTTGTGTGCAAGAGAATGTTTTAGACTGAAAGTTATGAAGTTCTTGCCTTTTATAAACTTATAGACTAGAGGAGTCAAAGTATTTCAATGAAAAAAATTAATGTTACATACTCAGTTAAAAATGCACACAGATACCAAATTCTGTAAATATTATAGGTAACCAGAGTTTTCTCATATAAATAACAAGAAACCGAGAATGTCAGATGTGCCTCTTCTCTGTGAAGTGCCTGCCACCCTCCATCCAGCCTCTGCTCAGGACCTGGGGTTCACTAAATGAAAGCCCTGAGCTTTAGAAGCTCTGCTTTATGGTGAACCCAACTTTGTCCACAGTTGGCCCACAGGGTTGCTAGAACAGATCTGTTATTCCTCTTCCCCAGAATGGATTTCCAACATTTGAGGACAGGAATTGTGTTCCCCAAGACACCTTTTCTTTTCTGAACTGACCACACCCTTACTGCTGTCAGCGGTTCCTAACAGATGATGATTTCATATTCCCACCACGTCAAAGGTGCTTCCCCCGAGTACCCTTTTCTGATTGATAGCCCTTGTAAGCATGGCTCCAGAACTGAAAAGCTCACACTAGGTTTGGGGGAGCCAATGACAAGTGAGCAGAACGGCCTCCTGCACTGTGCTAGCCAGAGAGAGCAGAGCTTTACAAATGTAATCCCTGATCACATTTCTTTCCTGATGGCCACATCACAGCCTTGGCCGAGAATCTCAAGTCTTTCTCACAGGCTGTGTTCTACCACATCATCTTCATCTTGTTGGGTGAGGATGTGGGGTAGGGGTGGGTCCTTGTGCTAATCGTAGTGAGTGTTCTAGAGGCAAGAACAGACCTTGATTTATTTTTCTAATCAGTTTTGTCTTCATTCTGGCCCTTACCTTGCTTATCTCCCTTAAGATCATCCTTTTAAGGATGCTTGCCCACTTTGGACTCTTAAAGAAATCTTTCCAGGCTCTTCCTCCCGAACCAGCTTGCCTACTCTCTGAGCTGACTTACATGGCTCATGAGACCTTAGCCCTGCAGAACTCTTTCCTTCCTTTCATCTTCCATTTTGAGATACCTAATCAACACGGGCTGTGAAGAGCTTTTCTTCAGTTGCTGACCTGTCTAAATGACTGGCATTCATCTATATCTCTCTGTTGGGGGGCATTTGAGATGCCTTGCTAACAGCAAATACGATATTATATTTCCAAATCTACCATTTTAGGAGCCCTACTTTGCAAGTCTCCTCAGGTCTGGGCACTCCATTTAGTACTAGAGCTACATGGATGAATAAGATGTGCTTCTTGTCTCTGAGGAGCTGATACTTTAGTTAACAGGGAAAGTGAGTGATTTTGGTAGAGGCTTGTAAGTGCCAACAGAGGAGGTTCATGCAGAGTGTTGTGGGTGCCAGTGTCAAAGAGGGCCTTGCAAGAGGATACTTGAGTTGCATCTTAAAAGATGAGCGGGAGTTTTGGAAGGAAGAAAGGTAGAGAAAATATTTCAAGTAGAGGGAGCAGCATGTGTAGAAACAGGCAGGACATCCGGTCACCTCTGCTCAGTGCTAGATGGCTGCTGGCCAGACAGATGTGGAATGGGTGTCAGGGGAGGTTGGAACAGCAGACATGACCCAGATGATGAAGGCCTTGTGTCCTGAGTCAAAGGCTGTGGACTCTACCACGTAGATAGTTGAAACAATGATATATTCTGCGCAGGAGAGCATCGAGCAGGATAGAAAATCACTTGGCTGCCAAGTGGAGAATGAAGTAGAAAACTGGAGGAGATGAGGTAAGTCAATCAGTGTGAGGCTGCTAGAGGCCATCCAACAATTCCTAACAGAATATGGCTTAATATTCCCACAGTGGTACTTGATATCAGTGTGTCCTCCCAACTTCCTATCAAAAAACCTATGAAGATGGCAAAAGAGACAAAAATTGACCATAGCGATAATAAATAAAAGCACACAAAGATAAGATGATAGGTCAGAAGCTGAGAGAACGGAAAAGGACAGGGATCTCAACTGTATCTGTCACACTGTGGGGACTAATAAAGAAACCTATTTCTGAACTGTGCCTCACACACTTCAGTCTTTGAAGCTAAAATACCAATGGCCATAAAGGAAGGCAGTAGAAATGGGCTTTGCTTTATTCCCCCTGTGTTCTGCCAAGCCTGGGATCCTGGAGTTGCTCTGACCAGAGAAACAGATAGCTGAGCCCCAGCAGAGCAGCAAGACTTTATGAGCTGGGCAGAGGCCTGTACTCCAGCCCCTGCCACCCTCTGATTCTTTACTTTCTGTATCTACTGAGAAACCCAAGGTAAGGTGGAGAGGGATATGGACAGAGACATGGTTTTTCCTACGTTTTAAGAAGGGACAGAGGCTTAAGGAAGCTGAGGACAGCTCTCCACACACTGCAGTTTCACAACAGCAAATTGTGTCAATTCTCAGGTTTCGTTTGAGAACCAGAGAGAACAGGCCAGGAGCCTACTCTGCAGCAGACGCGTGCATGCCTGCTGGCAGTACTCTGCAAGCCTGAACTGTGCTTGTTGATGTGATCTACAGCTCAGACCTAAGAGAAAGACAGCTACTGAGACCAAGGGCTCAGTGAAGAGGTGCTAAGGAAACTCTCCTGACCCTCTTTGTTGGCAAACTCTCAGCCTGCATAGATGCGAATCACATTCAAGGATGAGCAAACAGGATGAAGAGGGGGGCCTGTGAAAGGTGAGGGGGGAAAGAAGAGCCCTGAAGACTAAGAAAATTATTTTTTATAAGACACTATAGAACCTTTTAGAAGATATATGCTTCGTGCACTCAGAAGAGGTACAGCAATATTTCCTGGTGCAACAGGAGTAGGTCTCTGTAGTAAAAGGGAAGATCTCATAAAGGGAGCTAGAGGAAATAGTACTGCCTGAAAACCCAAAATGCATTAACAGAATTAAAGTCTATGTTGAACGCAGAAGTAACATCGAACTCAGAGTGCCAGATGCTTCTATACAATTTCTTGAATTATACCTTGGTGTGCGTATCCTTTATATCATTATAAATCCCATTCTTTTCCATCTGAAACTTTTTTTTTTTTTTTTTTTTTTTTGAGACAGAGTCTCATTCTTGTTACCCAGGCTGGAGTGCAATGGCACGATCTCAGCTCACTGTAACCTCTACCTCTCGGGTTCAAGTGATTCTCTTGCCTCAGCCTCCCAAGTAGCTGGGATTATAGGCATGTACCACGACACCTAGCTAATTTTGTATTTTTAGTAGAGATGGAGCTTCTCCATGTTGGTCAGGCTGGTCTCAAACTCCCAACCTCAGGTAATCTGCCTGCCTCAGCCTCCCAAAGTGCTGGGATTACAGGCATGAGCCAGCATGTCCAGCTCGCTAGGTTCTTCTACTGAGCCTCCATTATGTGGCCTTTTTTCCAGTGTTCTGTCGAGACCATCATTAGAATTGTTTGTAGTTTCCCAGAATAGCTTGAGTCTGGTAATTGTCCCCAGTATCCATTTCTATTCTTTTCCTAATAACAGAATCTCTGATGTATAGCTGGGCATATGGCTACCTAGAACATAGATTGCATTCCCTAACTTTTCTTACAGCTGGCCAATGGACCCATCATGTGTCTCTTCTGGAAAGTATCCTTAGAGAAGGAGCATTTCCTTCTTCCTGCTGTCTGGAATGTGGACACTGTGGCTGATGTTCATTATCTATCTTGGACCATGAGGAAGAAACCTCATGTACAGACAGTAGTAGAGACACATAGGTAGGAGCCAGGTTCCAGAGTCCATGGCAGCCCTGGATTGTGTCCCTCTGCACATCTTTGATGTGTGAGACAGATTTTGTTTAAACCCCTATTTTTGGGTGTTTTTCTCTCATGTGTGGCCAAAGTGAATCCTAATGGTAAACCAGGTAGTGTAGTTTTAAGTTTCCCAGTGAGGCTGAGCCTGGTGGCTTACACCTGTAATGCCAGCACTTTGGAAGGCCAAGGCAGGCAGATTGCTTGAGCCCAGGAATTCAAGACCAACTTGAGCCACAGGGTGAAACCCTGTCTTTACAAAACATCAGATAATTAATCAAGCATGGTTGGCACATGCCTGTGGTCCCAACTATTTGAGAGGCTGAGGTGAGAGAATCACTTGAGTCCAGGAGGCTGGGGCTGCAGTGAACCGTGATCACACTACTACACTCCAGCCTGGTGGGGAGGAGGGGCACTTCGCAGAATACTTACACTGCTTTCAGAATCTCATGCTACAGGATCACACTCCATTTTTTTCCCGACCTTCTTGAAATCTGACTTCCTAAACATCCAGGTGTACCTTTCAATAATGCCGAGGCATTTATTTCCTAGTTTTCATGAATTCCAGTGCAAGGATGTTATTTTTCAACCCAGGTCCTGACATTTCTGATTTCTAGCCTGTTCTTCCTTCATATGCACCAGAAAAGTTCCCAGTGTGTCTCTACCTATTTTTATACAGTTTTAGAGCTATTTTTAAGGGCTTATCTCCAGTTAAACAAGGCCTTCCCTTCTACTTTATCAGTGCTTCTCATTCTTGTGTCTCCAGGTATGAGTAGGGCATCCAAAGCTGCTTACTGAGCTCACCTGTATTCTTGCTTACTTGCCATTACACCACTCTCATCTTGATTTTTCTTCTAAAAAGCTGAAAGCCGGTTTGAAATGGCTAGCTACATACTTAAATTTGCCTTTTCTCCCTCCATATTTCTGTGATATGATGGAAATGGTAAACACAAAACAGATACAGTGTCCCTAGAAGTGAAGAACATATGATTTGTGAGTCATGCCTCTTATTCCTTGTTGGAAATCAGTGCTAGGATGACTCTTAGTCATCAGGTATGATGAGTGCCCTGGCTATGTGTGTGAGTGTCTGCCATGTCAGTGACCCCTCCAGGCCTAAGCAGCTTTTCCTGTGGCTCTTGCCCAGGAAGTTGAGCCTGCCTGCTCTCACCAGGCAGGGAGACCAGGGTTGGACTGGAGATTGACACCTGGCCAGTAAGCCCTGAGGTGGTGTGTCTGGAAAGGGTCTTCCAGAAGTGCCATGCAGCACCCTTTAGGTTGGCTTCTTCTGGAGAGGATAGGCAGTTGGATGCTAGAGGAATACAGAGTGAACATGAAAAAGCAGAGATGTTGAGAGGCGTAGAGAAGAGGTGAGCATGAGGGAGACTGGCTGGTCCCTAGAGCTGCTTTTCCATTCCCGAGCAACTTCCCTATCCCAGCCTGTTCTGCATTTGTTGTTAGATTCAGCCTTTTTCAACCTGGATTCCACAAGAAAATGAAGCCTGAATGCCCACAGGCAGGAATGGGCAAGGCAGAGCACAGTCATGTTCGTTCATTTATGTATTATGTGTGGCTGCCTTTGTGCTACAATGGTAGAGTTGAGTAGTTGTGGCAGAGTCCATATGGCCTGCAAAGCCTAAAATATTTACTCTTTGACGTTTACAGAAAAAGTTTGCTAAGACTGTGGCTGAGTCCAATGGCTCATGCCTATAATCCCAGCACTTTGGGAGGCCAAAGCAGGAGGATGGCTTGAATGCAGGAGTTCCAGACCAGCCTGGGCAGTGTAGTGAGACCAAAAAATAAAAAAGTGAGCCAGTGGCACATGCCACAGGTCCCAGCTACTCATGGCTGGAGCCTGGGAGGTCAAGACTGAAGTGAGCCGTGATTGCACCACTGCACACCAGTCTGGTGACAAATGAGAACAGAACCTGTCTCAAAAAATGACTGGGGCATCCATCGTGTATGAGGAGTTGCTTATGCATCTGGAATGATTATTTTATATACCATCTTGGGGAGAATTGAGAGCTAGTCACTCAAAATTATTTTCTGGATTCTGTGATTCGGAAGTGGCTCTATTCCTTGATCTAACGGCTGGAGCAAATGCGGTGAGTCTTGACTGGTTTCTGTCCCATCCTAGACACATTCTCCAGGAGGCTAGCATACCTTTGACTTGACTAGGGCAGTCTGGGTATATTCCTCTACATTATCTTCTTTTTAGAGTCCCTCTACAACATGAGTCTTCTTCCTCTGGGCCTGGGGCGAGTTCCTTCCTTCTCCTATAGACTGGTTCTTCTCCAGAGTCCTGCTTTCTTCTCTCAGTGTAGGATGAGTTCAAGGCTGTTGCGTATCTCCAGTGAAGCACTTCTTTTCTTTCTCCTACTCTGTGTCACATTTATTTCTGCTCTCTCTGATATTTTGGCTGTATTTTCATTCTCCATGGCCTCTAAAGCTGCTTCTGCAGAAAGGTTGAATTCACTCTGTATGGGAAGCTTCATACTTTTTGGGTAACTTCAGTGAAACAGTCTCATGTACTTTTCTAGACGAGTCCTCTGTTCTGTCCTCTGTTCTTAACCTTTTATCAGGTGTTGATGCTCTTCTTTCTGACAGATTATAATATCTTGCATTTCCTAGTTTGGAATTTTTTTTGGTGGTTGTTATTAATTTAGCTTCCATTTTACCTAGGAACTCTTCATCCTTTGTGCTCCTTAGAATGCAGTGGAGCCAGCCCTTGGGCTCCTTTATCCCCTTTGGTAAGCCTAGCCATCACCTTGTGAAAATAGACATAAATTTGCATTTTCCTTTGGAAGAAGAAATAAATGGCTTCTTTCATGCAATCTCAAAGTAGAGAAAATACTCCGCCTGAAACAAGGCAGGTTAACAAAGATCAGAAAAAGTAGAATGCACGTCATCTTAGTTAACTGTTAATTCATACTTCATAATTGTTATAGTTATCACAGTCTACTGAATAGGAATTTGCCCCTAAGAGAGAAAGATCAAGTAGTCAAGAAGGTGAATTCAGAGAGTGAGGGGCTCATTTACTCTCCCTTCTGCCCCTCTTCCAACTTTAATTGTTGTAATTGTTTAAGTATATTTGGTTTTAAAGGATTATTTTTATATTTATTTTAAAGTTTTGTGTTTCTTTTAAGGTCTATCAGATCATCAAAACTCTCAGAAAACACAGTTATTGTTGGTGTAGTACGGAGGTAAACTTTCATTTTTTTAATGTTGAAATTGATGTGTCAGTGTAATAATTACTCTTAACACATAGCCAAACAAAAGCTCGCATACTGTGTCAGGCACGCCTCTTTCTAGTGTGGCTTTTTCTTCTTTATTCTTTCTTATTTTATTTTGCTTCTCCAGTTAACTTCCTGGAAGGACTTTCTGCTTTCATGCTAGACTTTTGTGATTTTAAACTGCCTTTCACTTTAGAAACAGGCAAACTATGAGAGAATTCCATTTCTAAAAGTATGAATGTTTTCCAGGGGTATCTTCCTAGGGCCTTCTAGCTCCAAATATCTCTGTGAATTACACATAAATGAGGGGAATCTTAGATTTCATCTCTAAATTGGAGGTAAGAAAAGAAGAGTAATATGTTAGGAGAAAGACAAGTTTTCAAATTAATGTTATTTAACTTAAATGTTTTTATAGATAGAAGAAATGTTTCTGTGCCCTTTAAACTCTTTTCCTAAGCTGTAGGGGAGAAAGGAATTAAAAAAAAAAAAAAAACTGGAAGTAGAAGAAAATAGGAGAAAATTTAACTTAGTTTAAATTTAAAAATTTATATATTAAAAAGATATATGCACACTTCTGTATTCCCGTTATTAATGAAGTTTCTGTATTTCAGGTATTATATCATTCCAAAAAGCTAAATGTGAAATTGAAACAGAAAACAGTTTTCAACTTTATCCTTTAAGTTTCTATACTAATCTGACTCATCCAAAAGTACTCTTTACATAACAAAGTGTTACTTAAATTAGTAGAGTAAAAGAGGTGAGATGTAATTGATAAACACTATGTCTATGTTCTTTACTATGTTATTTTGAAGGGTGGATAGAGAAGAGTTGTCCGTAATGCCCCTCATTGCTGCTGGATTTACAAGGGTATGTACTCACTTCTTTGTTATACAAGTATAATTCAATTTGAGAAATTATTTTATCTCTGTTCAGTACCCAGCAAAAGCTTTGAATTAATTTGAAGAAAAAAAATTATTGTCTGGCCGGGGGTGGTGGCTCATACCTGTAATCCCAGCACTTTGGGAGGTCGAGATAGGAGGATCCCTTGAGCCCAGGAGTTCAAGACCAGCCTGGGCCATGTAGGGAGAACCTGCCTCAGTCCTACTTTTAAAAAAAAAAAAAACATTGTCCTTCTGTTACAGTTTGGTTTAACTTTGTAACCTGCTAATCTAATCTATAACATTCACGTTCTTAGTCTCTCAAAAGCATGCCTGCTAAAGTCGTCTGAACATAATAAAAGCTCCTGTAATGGCATACTCACTACAAATCATACCACAGGATGTGTTGCTATGGTGCCGGCATGTATACCTGCAACTTTTTAAGCCAGCTCAAGGATCCTGGAAATAAGGCAACCCAAACACAGCTCTCTTTCTCTCCTCTTCCAGCTTTAGTCTGTTGGTTTCTCTAAATGAAAAGGCTACCTGGGGCTTCAGTAAGCTGGCTGCAAATGAGGCCTTGGGAATCATACAGAGAGAACTTAAGTAAGGCTGACCCTTGGGCAGATTTGTAGCTCAGCTTTGTATAAGCAAGTAATCAAGAAACCTCAAGCCGTGAATTTGGCTTCAAGTTTTCTGGATGAGTAGGACTCCTAAGTGCCTGGCAGAAGCAAATACAAATCCTCCCCAGAGGCAGACAGCTTCATCTCTGACCTCAGAGGATCTCCATAAATAAATTGCTCGAGGGCAGCCGGCAGCAGTCAGTCAGAGCTAGAGTCAATCCACCAGGTGACAGGGCATCCCAAGGAAAAACTAGCAGGGGAAAAAACCTAGTAACAGACCCTCACACCCCTCAGAGATTAGTTATGAGACATGAATTATAAAGCAAGTGTGCTTACTATAGGTAAAGAAATAAAAGATAAGCTGGGAATATCTGCGAGGAATAGGAAACTACTAAAAATGGCACAGCAAATTTTTGTGAAGAACAAAACTGAATTGTAAGAAATGAAAATACAATAACCGAAAAACTTAAAATTTAGGAGGTCACATGTAGCAGAGAAATACAATGACAGAAAATAAGTTAGATGAAGAAATGTGGAGGATAGCATGTGAAGTTTTAGAGAGAGAGAGAGAGAGAGAGAGAGAGAGAGAGAGAGAGAGTGTGTGTGTGTGTGTGTGTGTGTAGCTGGACTTCCAGGAGAAGAGGACGGATAGAACAGAGGAAATATTTGAAGAGTTACTAGCTGAAAATTTCCAGAACTGATGAAAAACAAATTCATAGATTCATGAATTTTAACATACCTAAAATAGAGTAAATTTTAAAAGAGGACACATCATAGTGAAACTGTTAAAAAAAAAAAAAAAAAAGGTGGGGGGGAGGGGACTGAAAATCAGCCAGAGAAAAAGATGACCTTCCAAAGAATGACAGACTAACAGCTTCTCAGCAGCAGCAAATGGAAAACAGAAGACAGTGGAATAAAATTTTCAGTGCAATAAACTTCCTAGAATTTTATATCTAGCATATATATCTTTCAAAAATGAAGATGAAATAAAGACTTTCGGAAATATGGACTTTGAAAGAATTTGTAACTAACAGATCCTCACAAGGAAATTCTAAAGGATATGCTTCAACCAGAAGGAGTGTGAACCCCGGGTAGAAGGTCTGAAATGCAAGAGATAAAGAAAATGGTCTGTATAGGGTAAATATTGATACATGTTTACTGTATGAAACGATAATAATGTCTAGTTTGATGAGAGGATACAGGGAGAAAGGGACTACAGCCCAATCATATACCCAGCCAAGTTTTTGCTTACCTTTCTTTTGGGGATATACATAAAATTCAGAGAGTTCCCCAGGAGTTCTGTCTGAGGAAAGTAATTCAGAAAAGGACTCTAATCATAGAAGAAATGAACTAGAATAGGAATTTGAAGAGGAGAGGAGGGAAAAGTGTGAGCTATAAACCCTGCCATGTGCCTACTTCCTCATGGTGCCTCCTACTTTGTCCGGCTCTGTCTTTCTTTATAGATGTGCCCACAGTTATGCATATGTGTATAAAATTAGTCCCAAAAGGATAAACATAGACTAGAATGTATAATCTTTTAAAAGAAGGGACGTTATCCAAAGAGGAATTTTAATAACAACTCAGTTTTAAATTCTAGACTTAGTCAACCCTAGGTGTTTGCAGGATTCGTGAGAAGAATGCAGGCATTCTTACAGGCTTATCTAAGAGACAGAATGAGCATGAGCCCAGGAAACATGCATCTTTGTGGGAGATGTGCAGAGTAGAGCATCACTTTGTAGGAGATACTTTATTCTGGAGGTAATTGGTATCTTGTTTTCAAGTAGTCGTAAAGAAATCTACGTCTGCTTTTGAGATGATGAAAAGGAAGGTAACCATTGATAGAGCAGGAAAGTTGGATAAAACTTCCAAATTAACAAGAGGAAATAGGGAGTTTACAGCAACTTGATCAAATTAGGAAACAGAAGAAAGAGGAAAACAGTGTAAAATCAGTCAGAAACACAAAGTGAGATAGAATAAAAGCAAACCGGGCGCAGTGGCTCATGCCTGTAATCCAAGCGTTTTGGGAGGCCAAGGCGGGTGGATCACCTGAGGTCAGGAGTTCAAGACCAGCCTGGCCAATGTGGCAAAACCCTGTCTCTACTAAAAATACAAAAACTAGCTGGACGTGGTGGTGCAAGCCCATAATCCCAGCTACTTGGGAGTCTGAGGAAGGAGAATCGCTTAAACCCGAGAGGTAGAGATTGCAGTGAGCTGAGATTGCACCACTGCACTCCAGCCTGTGCAACGGGAGCAAGATTCCATCTCAAAAAGAAAAAGGGAAAGAATAAAAGCAAATGTATATGAATGGGCTGACTTCTTCCTTTAAAAGATGGGCTGTTAGATTGGGTTTAAAAAATACAATTCTATAACACTTGTAAGACAATGTGATAAAAAGGGCTTAGGTAAAGGAACAAAGAGGTAGCAAGTAAATGCAGACAAAAACACAAATACTGATACTAATATCGATTAGGTGGAATTTAAGATTTTAGTTTAAATGTAAATACAGTTTTATATAAAAAGTACACGTTAGGTTATTATTGATTACATAGTTGTGGCTTTCTTGGGTTTCCCCCTTTTTGGACAACCGCCCACAACATACACACACACATACATACATACATACAACACATACATACACACATGCATATAACATACACACACATCAGCACTTGTCTCCATTCCCTTACCTCTAGTAATCCCTGTTACATTGTATGAGAACAGTTTACTCAGCCAGCAGTGAGGAGTCCCAGGTTGGAAGTCAGAAGTCCCCTATTCCTGATGGATCTTTACATCATCCCTCCTTAAGCTGCTTGCTTTTGCAGTAACTAAGGCTGCAAAACTGGCTGTTCCTTTTAATAAGAACCTTAGAAGCTTCCACTTTCTAGTGAAATTCAGGGGATATATTGTTCCCTTTGCCTTTGGTTATTTGCTTACCTACAGCCACATGAGGTTATTAAGCCTTAAATTTGTTTGAGGTCTCTTTGAAAGTACATAGATGCAGTGTTGGAAATTTGTGTTTGGTGAGTGCTGTGTTTGAAATTCTGCCCAAGAAGCCTATCAGCACAGTTCTGTGGACCAGGACGAGCATCCTGGTTGATAGAAGGTCAAGTAATCTTGGTCCGTATATTTTCTTCGTATTATTGTGTTATCATGGAGCTAACTTGAAAAGTAACTGACACACACACTCTTGGTTCCCCTCATGCCTATACATCTTAATCAAGGGATCCCTTGAAGACTTCGATGGAAACACTTTTAGGTGCATGCCCCTGTGAGGACACTTCCATGCAAAAGCCCGAAAGCTTTACAGTACTCACTTTAGAAGCACCTGACTTGGGAAATGTGGAGGTAGTGGCAGGCTTTCCATTTTGTGGGTGAGGAATTCATGTGGGTGACCAGTCCTCAGAGATCACGAGTGCTAAGTAGTAAAGGGATGCTCAGGCTACTGAGGAGAACAGTTAGACCTAGAGGAAGGGGATTATCCCAGTAATGGCTATAGTGAGTGATGCCAAGGCTTGAATCTGAAAGTTAGCACCATAATGAGATTTCTGGTACGGGGAGTGCAGGGTGGGAAGGAGTATGAGCTATTTTGTGGATTAGCCATCGTTCAGGATTGAAAAGTAGATGGAGGACATGTTAGCCTCCTCAGTTGGATTTGGCCATTGAGCATTTACTGACTCACTGCTGGGTGTGATTAGAATCCCGTGAGTAACATCCCTAGGGACTCTGTTTCAGTTGGTCCATGAAGGGGCCTGCATGCTGATATTTTTTCAAAGTGTAGGTAATTCTAATATGCAGCTGAGAATTGAGAACCACTGGGAGAGACCTAGTAAAGATGGCCTCAAAACCTAGCCATGGGTGTGATATGCTTTGGATAAAGTGAGGTTGAGTTAGCTTAGAAGTCTATAGGATTTGTAGTCCCAGCCCCTTTCATGGGAGGAGGCTAAGGGAGAGGAGACTAACTGCTGTTTAAGCAGAGGGAATAAGCTTGCTTTCTGAGGACCTGATTCTTCACCCTTCATGCCCTGTGGGGTCCTTGGGACAGAAACAAAAGTTGGCAAGGGGCCAGAAAGATGAGATGTTTAAATACAGAGAACAATGTTTAGACATACATAGCAAAGCGGAAGTATTGAGGGAGGTGGCAAACAGCAGGAGCAAGATGCTGTACATTTGGTCACATGTGCTAGTTGTTTTTTACCTTGATTTCTGCCTTTGGGGTAAAAAAGTTTGGTGAATACATAACATTCAGACCCAGTAAAAAATCTCATTGCATGCATGGGAATCCATTTGTGGAATTGGATAAATACACATTCCCTCCACACCCCCCCCATCCCAAGATCTTACCTGCAGAGAAAGTGAGGACCCCTATCTATCTCAAGACACCATCCCTTATCTCTCAGAGTGGCACAAGCACTAGTCAAGAAGTCTCTTTTCCCTGTGCCTGCCCAGTCAGAAGTGGGTTCCTATCCAGAGTTCTTGGGTGTTCCCCTGGGGTCTTGGCTGATGGCGATGTGGACAGCAGGTCTAGCAGGCTCCTCCCCTCTCAGTCGGTGGGAGCTGGTAGGCATGTGACCTCTGGGTGAGAAAGGGGCTCTGTTTTGGCCTATAGGCATAGGGTTTATCATGCTCCTGGACAACAGGTCTTGCCTTCCCTTATGAGGGCGACGATAACTGTTCTTTACATTTGTGCAGCAGTTTGTACTTCAAATGCTTTCTCCCATTGTCTCTTTTTTTTCTCACGGTGATCTGCATTGGATAGGAACAGTATTATTTTTCCTGCTTTACGCTTGAGGAAGCAGCCTCGGGATGGTTAGGTGCCTCATATACAATTATACAGCTTTTAAGGCATGAACCTAGGGGCTGGATAAGACCCTGATCAGAGTTCAAACAGGGGCCATTTGTGTTCACCATGATAGTAGAAAGAACTCCTCAAGGGGCCCCCTGTCCCTGATTGTTCTGGCTGGGGCTTATAGATAGTGATCTGCAGAGACCCCACCTTTTAGACATCAGCTTCCTCCTCAGTCAGGTAGAGTATTGTCCATTTATTGTGCAGGTAAAAAGCAAAGAGCTCTTTAGAAACAGTGGGGAGTAACATTCACAAATATTCTTACATATGAATAGAGCTGTATGACAGAACACAGTGGATGCCAAGATGTCTTCATGGAGTATTTAATTTGATGGTGGAATGGGTCCACCTTCTCAGAACTATGTAATTCACTTTGTCATGAGATATTTCCACTTTGTAAACATTATTATACTAAATACCTAATGTTCACAGCTATAAAAGACACTGGGCAAATCCACCCATGGCTTCTGCCAGTGCTTCTGCTGTGGAAGATAATCATCTGCCAGCTTCATGGAGCCACTGTGGGTGGTTAGTTCAGGAACGTGTTGCCCATGTTGAGATTCCCCCTGTGAAATACAGGTGCAAATAGAAATGCAGGTGTGTTTTTGTTTATGGTAAGCTAATATGACTTTAAAGAGGACACAATATTGTTCTTGAATATGCTCTGAAAGCCTAATATAAATAGGATTTTTGTTAATAAATTTCCTCTTCTACGCGTTCTAGCCCCTGCTTTATCATTGACTTGAAAACAACCAAAATGCTCTTAACTGAAGGCACTGAAAGAAAAGCACTCTTAAACCCTACTTTTTAAAAAGCTAATTTGGTTCCCATAAATTTTCTCTCTTAACCTTCTGTTCATCATTTATGATAACAAAGTATTTCTGAGATTTTAGTTGCCAAGTTGAGAAGTTTGTTTAAAGAGTTATTTTTATTGGCACACATAATTTAAAGAAGCACCTTTGTTTATCCACAAAATTCCTCTTTCTGTTTGTAGCGGTATGTAGAAAACCCCAACATCATGGCCTGCTATAATGAACTGCGCCAGCTGGAGTTTGGAGAGGTGCGATCACAACTGAAACTCAGGTAATTCTGCCATTTCTGGAAAGCCCTCCAGGCCACACAGGGCAGTCTCTAAACAAACAAACAAACCTTTTACATTATTCCTGTTATTACTAAACTGACCCACTAAAGACAAAGTAGCTTAGCCAATAAAAATTAGCTCCTTTTTCGCATGTAAAAAAAACCAAGCGATAATATGTAAATTATACCTCACTAAAGTTATTTTTTAAAAAAAGCAAAAAACACACTGGGTGCAGTGGCTCACACCTGTAGTCCCAGTGCTTTGAGAGGCATAGGTGGGCAGATCACTTGAGGTCATAGTTTGAGACCAGCCTGACCAACATGGTGAAATCTCTTACCTACTAAGAAACAAAACAAAACAAAATTAGCCGGGCCTGATGGCACATGCTTCTGTAATCCCAGCTACTTGGGAGGCTGAGGCAAGAGAATTGCTTGAACCCGAGAGGTGAAGGTTGCAGTGAGCCGAGGTCGTGCCACTGCGCTCCACCCTGGGTGACAGAGTGAGACTGTGTCTCAAAAAATCAAAAAATAAAATAAGCAAAAAACAATAAGAAGTTCTCACCTCCAATATAACAAGCTTGGAGGAGATGGATCTGGGTTTTATCATTCTTTTTTGCTTTTGCAGATATGGTAAATTAAAAATGTTACATCTGCATGTCTTTTTTACTGAGGCTGAACATCTTTTCACATTCATTGGCCATTAATATCTCTCGGGAACTGCTTGAATACGTCTTTTAATATTTTTCTTTTCTTTTCATTTCTTTTTTTTTTGAGACGAAGTTTCGTTCTTGTTGCCCCAGGCTGGAGTGCGGTGGGGGGATCTTGGCTCACTGCAACCTCCACCTGCCAGGTTCGAGCAATTCTTCCGCCTCAGCCTCATGAGTAGCTGGAATTACAGGCGCACGCCACCACATCCGACTAAATTTTGTATTTTTAGTAGAGACGGGGTTTCACCATGTTGGCCAGGCTAGTCTTGAACTCCTGACTTGAAGTGATCCGCCCACCTTACCCTCCGAAAGTGCTAGGATTACAGGTGTGAGCCACCATGCCCAACTCTTTTAATATTTTTCTAATTGTAATTGATCACTTTAAACTTTATTAATCAAAGCTCCAGTAACATTCAGGACATTAACTTAACATCTGTCCTATATGTTACAAATATATTTTCCAGTTGCCTGGGCTGGAGTGCAGTGGTGTGATCACTGCTCACTGCAGCCTTGACTGCCTGGGCTCAAGCAGTCCTCCCACCTCATCTTCTCAAGTAACTGGGACTACAGATGTGCACCACCAGCCCAGCTAATTTATTTTTTGTAGGGACAAGGTTTCGCTGTGTTGCCTAGCTGGTCTTGACCTCCTGGGCTCAAGCAGCCTGCCCGCTTCTGCCTTCCAAGGTGCTGACATTACAGGCGTGAGCCACCTCGCCTGGCCAGCATTGTTATTTTTAGAGTTTATTTGTAGTATCTCTGCATCTTATAAGCAGGCACTTGTTTTCTTTTTTTTCATCTTCTGAGACCAGATAATCTTAAAATCATTCTTTGGGAGATTCCTTATCCAAGAAAAAAAAAACCTGGAAGCAACCCAAATGTCTAGTCATAGGAGATTTATTATATAAGTTATAACATAATCTTATAGTAGAATATTATATAATTATTTAAAATGCTGATAAAGAAATGCAATTGATATGGAAAGATTATTATTCCAGTGAGAAAAGCAGATTATAAAACTGTAGAGTATGGTCTTTTTTAATATACACATTATGTATGCATTTGTACAAGTAAATGCCTAGAACGTTTTTCAATGCTTATTGAAAATGATTAGTTTTTTTTCTATGATGTCTAGGTATTGGGATTTCAGGTTATTTGATCTTATTGAGGTATATTCAAAGGATTTTAGTATATTTATTGAGTTGTGCTTCAGTCACCACAATTTTAGAACATTTTTATTTTCCCCAGCCCTAGACAACTGCTAATCTACTTTCTATCTCTGCAGATTTGCCTATTCTGGACATTTCATACACTCTATGATCCTTGTGACTGGCTTACAGTTTTCAAGGTTCATTCATGTTATGACATATATCAAGACTTCATGTCTTTTTATGTCTGCATCGTATTCCATTGTATGGATATACGATGTTTTGTTTATCCATTCATCAGTTGATGGACATTTGGATTTTTTCCATTTTTTGGCTTTTCTGAATAATGCTGCTGTGTACATTTGTGTATAAGTTTATGTGTGGACATAAAGGGGCTGTTTTCCAAAAGGGGCTGTACTTTTTTACATTCCCGCCAGCAGTTTAGGAGGGTTCCTCACTAATAAATGTTACCGTCTGTCTTTATTATTATTCAAATGGGAGTGATATAGTGTTCCATTTATTTTTGTTAATGTTTATTTTCTAATTTTTTTCAATAAACATTGTTACTTATATAATTTTAAAAATGTTTTCAAACACAAAGGTTGTGAGAAGGTGCTCACAAAAGAAGGCTCAGAGAGCAAGAAGCAAGACTAGTCATTCCAGATGCCCCCAATTTTGTGAAAATAATTTGGTTAAAATAGTAATTACAAATGATTGACTGCTTTCTCTCTGCCAGGCTCTGTGCAGTATTCTTGACTCTATTGTCTTATTTAGTCCTCACGAGGACTCTTAGGTGGTGAGAGGGGAAGCTCGATGGGGTTCATTCACTTGCCCAGGGTCCCACCACTGCTGAAGAGCTGGGATTTGACCCTGGTATGTGACCGCCTTGGCCCACTGGCCTAGTGTGCCTTTCCTTCACATTGAGAGGAAAGGTACTATAGCGTACCTAGTGATGATCCCAGTGGAAGGGCTTGTAGGGGAGTGTTTATTTCTTCTTTATGTTTTAAAATATTTTCTCCCTTCTTTATAAATCAGACAAAAAATACCTTTAAATAAGTTAATGTAATAACCCAAGATTTTATTAGATTTGCAGTATTTAATGATTCCTTTTTTTGTTTTCTCATAAAGGGCTTGTAACTCAGTATTCACTGCATTAGAAAACAGCGAAGATGCAATTAAAATTACAAGTGAAGACCACATTATACAGGTTTGTTATTTTGGAATCTGTCTTTCTATATTTCTTATTTTGTTTGTTCCAATGTTTGGGATTGAACCCCTCCAATATGATTTTTTTTTTTCTTTTTGAAATTCGGGAGACCAGTTTTTCCTTATCAGAACAAAATCAGTCAAATGTGTACTTTAAAATAAGCTCTCTATAGATTAGAAAACATACTAATAATTAAAGTGCTAGAAAATGTCTGTAGAAATGCTACATTTGCATTCATTATCTCCCACTGGTTCGTTTAACAAGGAGAGACTTACTGAAAAGGATGATTGCTGGGGGCTGGGGTAGTGCTGTTGTAGGAGGGGAGTGCTCTGACCAGAAGGCCTGTGAGCCTTTCACCTTTCTCGCTGTCTTTGAAGATAGTTTGCACTTACAGAAATATACTAGAAACAACTAAAAGTTTCAGAAATAACATACTAGTAAGTACTGAATAAATTATACATTATGATCTAAGTGGGTTTGTACGAGTGACGTAAGGCAACATAGCTTAATGCTTTCAGATAACAGCAAAAAAGGGAGTTGTGCCAGAAAAAAACATTTTTTTTTTGTCTGAGAATCAGCTCCACTTTGATTTTACTTCTGGGGTCTCTAGTCTTTCACTTTAATCTGACTTGTGACTTCCTTGTTAGAGAGTTGATGGTGTTGACATTGAGTTGGTGCCCTGAGGGGCAGCGTGGGCCTGTGTTTGAGTTCATGTATGTGAAGTGTTTACTATAGTGCCCAGTGAGGAAAACAGACCCTGACAGACAGTATCAATTATTGTTTGATCGTTATCATCATTAGCACATGCACACTTTTCCCATTCGTGTTCTGCTTATCTTATAGTTCTATTTGAAACTTAACCATAAAGCCTTACATTTGTGATTACTTCCTAGTTCATAGCCTGCTTTTCACACACATCATTTATTTGAACCATATGAGAGAAGCAAGAGAAATGTTTCATTCCCATATCCGGATAAGAATCTTGGAGGGATTAAGTGACTTGCTGAGGTCTGTGTGGAGGGGGAGGAGAGCCCAAGTGTTTTGCACTCTATGTGCTTTATTCCATCGTCCCCCAGTCTAAATAGCCCTGTTGTAGCAGCTCCTGGTTTGGCCCTGTGCACATCCCTTCCTGTGCCCCTGTTGAAGTGGGAGTGGGCCTGCTGCCCTCTTGGAGCCTCAGGAGAACGTAGCAGAAAGCCCAGCAGAAGCTCATCCGGGCTCCAGAATTCTTTGTGGGTTATGTGCTTATGGCTTCAGAACTGCCACGATGAGGTCCAGGCTCCTGAGCTTTTTCTGGGGGAAAAACCTGAAGGGCTTAGGTCGAAGACCTTTGATTGTCCTCTTTTGCAAAATGACTTTCAATTCACTTCATGTTTTTTCTTTTTCAGTATGCAAATCCTGCGTTTGAAACAACAATGGGCTATCAGTCAGGTGAATTAATAGGGAAAGAGTTAGGAGAAGTGCCTGTAAATGAAAAAAAGGCTGACTTGCTCGATACTATAAATTCATGCATCAGGATAGGCAAGGTAAGTGAGAGGTCAGTACCTTTTTTAACTTTCACGTAACAAAGAGAGAAGACAGTGTTCATTGAACACTGCCAGGTAATCTCAGTCTTACTCCTCCCAACAGCCCAGGGGAGTATAGGGAGTGTTATCCTGTTATACCCATTTTGCAGATGAGGAAACTGGGGCCAAGAAAATAGATAATATGATTAGCCAATAAGCAAAGTAACTTGAATTGACAGCTAACAATCATTATTTTTATCTTTGTAGTAAGTGAGTAAGTTGATCTTTCTCATAATTGATCTTCTTAGCTGTAGATGCTGGCAAATGGTTCTGGGTAAAGAATTGCCAGTAAGGCAACACGTTCTCAGAAGACACTTGTGCTCAAGATTTCTCTAAGCCTCATTGATTCATTGAGCATTTTAAAAATGCCTTCTGTTAGCCAGACACTGTGCTAGATTCCGGTATGGAAAGAAGAGTAAAACAAAAATTCCTGCCTTAGAGAGCTCATATTCAAGGGTTGGAAACAGCCAAATAAAAGTAACCATTATTCAGTAATGTAAGAAGTCACTCAATCATGGTGCTGAAGGAACAGGCAGAAGAAAGGCAGCTCAGTCTGAAAGCTTATTTCTCTGAACCAGTTTCTGATAGCACATCACTGTGACAGGTTTTACAATATGATGAGAAGGAAAAGGCTACTGCTTTTCACAGTCATTTGTGTCCTTTCTGCTGGGTTTTTTTTTTTTTTTTGCTTTTGGAAGTTGGTATAGACTATTAATCTGATTATTTCAAACATTTGAAAAACTGGTGACTCATGCTGCCTGCTTTGTGGAGGCACTGGTGGCATTTGGCTAGTGCCTATCTGATAGCACAAAACAGCAGCCTACCACAGGAGCAGGGGGCTGTGCAAAGCTTATACTCCACTTATCTTGGGCCTTGTGAAGCCACCGTGAATGGACCTGTTTCTCTTTGCCTTCCCTGTCTCTGAGCATACAACATTGCCTTGAAGTGAGAACAAGGAAAGAACATGCCGGCTGCAGGGGCCCAGTGAAGCCCTGCCAGGGGAATGACAAAGTAGGCACTGCTCTATTTTGCCTTCAACTTTTCTGTCAAGGATTTTTTTTTTTTTCCTTACTGGAAGAAGTGGAAGGTCCTCTAGAAAGAGAGGTATGAAGGCTGAGATGGATGAAGAGACCTTCAGGTGCTCAGGTGCACCATGTAGGTGAGGGCAAGCATTCCTTTCCATGTTTGAGAAGGGCATACTCAGAAGGAGGCCACAGAGCAGCAGTCTTCCAAGACTACAGCAGCTATGGTAGGGGCTTTACCATGACCACCTCAATCCTGGCATTTAGGTTCCTTGCTGCTACTGGATGAGCCAGTGGTTTTGTTGTGAGGTTCAACTGAGTATGAACCAGGACGGGCCTTGTGCACCTTGATGTGGCAGAACTTCCATTGAGGCATTCCATGTCCTTCTCACCGAGGGGGCAAGTGGAGGTAGGGAAGGGCTGTGCTGTAAGTGCTGGCCTCCATCTAGTTCTGTGTGAACTGTGTCTCACCTCTACTGGGGTTGTGCTGTTGGGCACCAGGTAACAAAGGGCCTCAAACTTCAATAGCAAGAGACCTGCTCTCTAAAATTATACTTACTATGAGCAAAGAATAGGAAAGATCATCAGATTACTGATTCCTATAATGATTTATTTTTATTTTTTATGTATTTTCTTGAGACAGGGTCTTGTTCTATAGCCCAAGCTGGAGTGCAGAGGTGCAGCAGCCTTGACCTCCTGGCCTCAGGCAGTCCTCCCACCTCAACCTCCTGAGTAGCTGGGACCACAGGTGCCTGCCATCATGTCTGGCTAATTTTTAAATTATTTGTAGAGACGGGGGTCTCCCTTTGTTGTTCAGGTTAGTCTCGAACTCCTGAGCTCAAGCAGTCCTCCCATATTGGCCTCCCAAAGTGTTGGGATTATAGGCGTGAGCCACTGCAGCTGGCCTATACTACTTTATTTCTCAAAAGGGCCTGGGCATTTGTTTTTTGTTTCCTAGTTCTTGGGGAGCATGGAAAGGTGACCTTTGTCCTTTGTCAGCAACCTGCTGGTCTGTGGGCCACATGGCAGTAGGGCAGGCTGCTGAGCTGGCCTATGTTTTGAGGTGAAAGAATCCATAATTCTGTCTCTAGGGAGCAGGGCTTGTTGAGGGGTCAGCAGGCCTTATGGGACAGTGGCAGTGTGATCAGGAAGGGGAATTCAGGCCTCTGCTAGGGACCAGCATGGCAGAATGGAGACTTAGGAAGTGGCCAGATGGCCAGGAGCTGGGGCCTTGGAGTGTCAGATGCTAGGTGTTGGATATGGAAGTTGGACCTTCTTGGGACAAAAGAGAAATTTTGATGATGTTCAAGCGGGGAATATTGTAAACACTTCCCATCTCCACAAACCCCTGCTGCTCATTGTTCTGTTGGTCGCTCCTCTTTTGGGTAAAAATAACAGGTATGTTGATTTCCAGCTCCGGTACTGATGCTTTTTTGCATCCTGTATGTATATCCACCTAACCCTTCTCTTTTTCCTTCCTCCCCAAGATTTGTCTGTCAGAGCTCTAGAACGCATAGTCTCCCATCTTCTCAGATATCTAAACTTTATATTGTCTCTTTTCTCCTTTTTTTTTTTTCTTGAGGCAGGGTCTTGCTCTGTCACCCAGGCTGGTGTGCAGTGGCACGATCTTGGCTCAGTGCAGCCTGGATCTCCCAGGCTCAAGCGATTCTCTCACTTCAGCCTCCCAAGTAGCTGGAGCCACAGGTGCGTGCCACCACATCTGGCTAATTTTTTTTTTTAGCATATTTTGTAGAAATGGGGTCTCACTGTGTTGCCAAGAGTGGTCTCAAACTCCTAGGCTCAAGCAGCCCTACTGCCTCAGCCTCCCAAAGTGCTAGGATTACAGATGTGAGCCACCATGCCTGGCCTCTTTTAGAAAACTTGATGTTTTTTCCCCTCCCTCAGAAACCGTGTTGTTCTTCTTCTGCTGTTTAATGGGTGCTAAATAAATGGTGGCTGCTCAGGTGCCTGTGGTGATGGTACACGGCTGCAGAACTCTTTAGCTTTTCAAAACTTTTACCTTTTTTAGCTCCTGTGCCTTTGCTTTCCTCTCTCACTGGCTCCCCTTTGCCTACGTTTCTTCCGTTTCCTCCCAGATTTACCAGAACTCTGGCCTTTTCCCCCTACTGTTATCCCTCAGAATGCTCCTTTGTTCTTGAAGTGTCTTTTCTACTCTGTGTAGAAATCTCACACTTCTCTGGTTTTAGTGTCAACCTCTTTTCCAAGGTTTGGTTCAACATCCTGCTGTCATCTTAATTGTCTAGCAATGGTTTCCTCTCGTCTCCCTTAAACAGAAAACCCAATCTCCCTTCCAGCTCCCGCTGTCTCTGCTCATGGACCAACGTCACAGTTGGTTTGACTTAGATCCTTGAAATGGTTTTGATTCCTTCCTGCCTGTTGGTCCCCTCCATCAAATCCACAAGCGCTGATGGCAGTGAAACCCCTGCTTCGAGGATCCCTTGCCTGGGCCTGACCTTGCTCAGGGCCGCCTTCTTACACTCTGGAGTTACAGTGGCTGGATCTCGTTAAGTTGTCTGGGATCCTCCATCTCCACACGGTCCACCATACACTGCTGCATGATTATTCTTACTAAGTCATTATTTTGTCATGTTGCTTCCTCAACATAGGGCTCATAGTCCTTATCTTGGCTGCCAGGATTCAGTAGTTGACTTCAGCCTACCTTTCCCATTTAGTAACAAAAGCCCCAAGTGTTCTTTGACCACAGTTTACCATGTGCACACACTGTGCTCCCCCTGGGGATAGAATGGCTAGATGGTGATGATTTAATTCTCAAGACAATAGGTGCCAAGAGGGACTGCATCAAAAGCCAGAGAAGCCTAGCATGGTACATAGCTTGTACCAGACAGAAGGGAAGTACTGGTCTTGCTGCTATTCTGAGGGGAGCTTGGCCTGGAGAAAGGGGCCTGTGCAGACCACCTGCACCCAAACCAGGCTATTTACCGAATGTTCACCATATGTCAGGACCTTGCCAAGAGTTTACTGGCATTACCCACCCTAATCTTCATGATAGCATTCTAAGGTAGTAGTGTTATTATTCTTAGGAACTTAATCTTTTTTTTTTTTTTTTCCTTTCTCAAGATAGTCTCACTCTGTTGCCCAGACTGGGGTTCAATGGCTTGATCTCAGCTCATTGCAACCTCCGCCTCCTGGGTTCAAGCAATTCTCCTGCCTCGCCTCCTGAGTAGCTGGGATTATAGGCACCCACCACCACACCTGGCTAATTTTTGTATTTTTAGTAGAGACAGGATTCCACCATGTTGGCCAGGCAGGTCTCAAACTCTTGGCCTCGTGACCCACCCGCCTTGGCCTTCCAAAGTGCTGGGATTACAGGCGTGAGCCACCACGCCCGGCCAAACTAAATCTTATGTGATATTTATGTAAGTAAAGATTTTTTGTTTCCACTGGTGACTGGAAACTTAGTGACTCTGTTACCCAAGCCAAGCCATCGGCCAAATTGTCCTACACCTTTAGTTGGACTGTGGAACCGGATGGAATGACCTGTTAGCCTTGACTTGGGATTGATCAGCCACCCAAGTCTATTCAGAAACGAGAAGAAAATCCTGAATATATTTTTCAAATGCTGACTGATTGAATTCATCCATGTTTTTTTTTTTTTTTTTTTTTTTCCTGTCTCTTTTTTTAATGTAACAGCTCTATTGAGATGTAATTTCTGTACCATACAATTCACCTGTTGAAAGTATACCATTTGATAGCTGGGCGTGGTGATGTGTGCTAATGGTCCCAGCTACTTGGGAGGCTGAGGTAGGAGGATCACTTGAGCCTGGGAGGTCAGGGCTGCAATGAGCCATGGTTGTGTTACTGCATTCCAGCCTGGATGAAGGACAAGACTGTGTCTCAAATAAATAAATAAAGTATACAGTGTAGTGTTAATGTATTCACAGTTTTGCAGATGTCACCACAATTAATTTCTCATATTCCCCTTGATAGTGAGCTTCAGAAGTAACCCTGAGACCTGTCTGCTGAAGCCTTCCTTCTAAGGTGGACATGTGAGTTGTGGATATGGATGTCTGCCTCAGGAACCCTATTTAGTTCTTGCTGGTTTTGGGCTGCAAGCCTCATCCTCTGGCTGAGCTCCCCTCGGAACTGTACCAGGGCCGGTACCTCACTTCTCCACTGTAAGCTAAGCACTGAGCTGGGCTTTCCGGCTGTTTTTTGATATAGTCCTTTTTTGGTGCCCATTGTTTTCAGAATTGTATCAGGAAGCATTGGTAATCATCCTTTGATTCTATCTGACTGTCCTGGTTTCTCTTTGATCTGCTTTCCCAGAGGAGTCTGAAGATGATCTCTTACCACTGGTATTTGGATTCAGGTTGTCATGTTCCAAACAGAATATTTCAGAATTGACCTGGAGTAGGGCTCTGGATAGGAAACTTCAGCTAAGCCAGTGAGACTGCCCTTGCGCTCCACTTTCAGCCTGGCTCAGCTCTAGGTCCTGAGGGACTCTGGAAGGGGAAGAAGGTTATGGAATACCCTAGGGGTTCAGTGTCCTACGGTGGGTTTTAGGGATTTTCATAGCTTAGGGACCTTGGTGATTTCTTGGAGGAATTCATAACATTTTAGGATGCTGACAAAACCTAGCTCCATCCTGGCTATCCCCACCACCCCAAGATAAGGGGAGTCACCACAGCCCTGTTTTCTTGCTGTTGTCTTGTTCTGCATAGGCCTCCTTCCCCAGGCTGTGCTTCCTGTCTGAAAGAATCCCCAGGTTCTGTGTCTGATCAGGAGAGCACAGCTAACGTGATTTCAGCCTTGGGTTTTGAGGTCTCATCGTTAGTTTTACTTGAGCTTGGTCCTGACTGTTACGTCATCCTCCACACCCCATATGCAGGGCTTCACACATCCCAGAAGGGCCTCAAGCCATTTCGTTCACCTCAAACTGGTAGCAGTCCACCATGGTAGTGGCCACAGAATGGCCCCTTCCGGCCCAGTCTGGATATTCTTGCCTTCCCAAACACAGGGGCAGAGGCTAAGCTCCCTCTTCCACTTCAGCAGGTGAGAGTTATGAGAGGAGGAAGTGAGGGGGAGTGCCCTTTATTTATAGGCCCAGGATACCTCTTGTCTGCAGGTGGCCACTGAAAATATATGACCATTTAGACTATGGTGACCTAACTTTTGTCAGCAGCTCAGAAGGAGGTGGACTTCGGAAGCTAAGAAAGAATTGACCCATTACCTGAAATCGGTTTGAGGTTGGGATCATTTTTTATCCTAATTGCTTTAGCAATGTAGGTGCATCAGAACTGAAGTAGAAAATGTTTTTGGGTTTATGTTTTCAACATTATGTTTTCAACACAGTATGATTATGCTTACATTCCATTTATAGGAGTGGCAAGGAATTTACTATGCCAAAAAGAAAAATGGAGATAATATACAACAAAATGTGAAGATAATACCTGTCATTGGACAGGGAGGGTAAGTGGAAAAAACAAGTACATCAGTCAACATACAGTGTTTTGGGTTATTGCAGAATTTGCTCTGAATATTTAGTAAGTTAATGACTGCTAACAGAAGTGTCAAGGTCAGGTGTCATCACAGAATGGCCTTCCAGAGTCGTGTTTCCTTGGGGACTTCCTCATGTCTACATCTGACCACTTGCAGCCCAGAGCCACCATACTCGCATCAGTCTTGTTGAAGCTGCCTGGATACACAAGAAACTGAAGTATTTGTTTAAGTCTGAATGTCACTTTATTAAATTGTATGATAATACTGACTGGTAGAGTCCCTATATTGAAAAGATTATTTATCTAATTTGATAGCCTATGTATTATTTTTGTAAAGACCTATCAAATTAGATAAAAAATATTTTAAATACTAACAGTTATGGACATTCTTATATAAAACAGATGTGACTGTAGATTGGGAACCAATCTAAAAATTTCAGATGGTTTGTCTCAGGAAGCTATCTTAAAGAAATAATATGGTAAGATGAAAATTATGAATGTGAGTTATAGAACATCTAAAATATGCAGCCATTAGAAATAGTCATATTCACAGATTCTAAGATTAGGGCCAAAAAAAGTAGAAATGATGACCATAGAAAATTAAATTACCTCATGCCTTTAATCTAGCACTTGGGGAGGCCAAGGTGGGAAGATCCCTTGAGCCCAGTTTTGAGATCAGCCTGGGCAATATAGTGAGACCACCCCCATCCCTACAAAAAATTTAAAAGTTAGCCAGATGTGGTAGCACACCCCTATCAGTTACTTTAGGGGGCTGACATGAGAGAATCACTAGGCCTTGGGAGGTCAAGGCGGCAGTGAGCTGTGATCATGTCACCGCACTCCAGCCCAGGCGACAGTGAGACATTGTCTCAAAAGGAAAAAAAAAAAGTCAAAAAATATGGTAAAGGTTATGATATAATGTTAAATGTAAAATGATACCTAGTGTATAGTCTCAATCATGCAAAGGAAAAAAGAACAGGAGAAAGTATGGCAGTGGCAGTTGTAGCAACTGCTGTTGTTTTATTGAGCCCCTCCCTTCCTGGCCAGCTCTCAGTGTCTGGTAGATGCCACTTCATTCCTTCCTAACTGCAGCCCTGTGAGGTTGGCACTGTGATCATCTCCACTTTACAGATGAGGAAACTGAGGCTTAGAGAGGTCAGGTTGCTAGCCCAGGGGTCCAGCTGCCAGCATCAGGCACAGCCAGGCTGCAGACCTCAGCGCTGACCACATGGCTCACGTGCTTTGTCACCAGGCTTTGCTGCCAGTTGGTGATCGCCTCAGGGAGATGGATCTGTGTGGGTTCTCTGTTCTGATTCTTTGCCCTTTTATGTCCTTTCCAGATTTTTTGTGATAAGTATATAGGGATTTGATTATCAAGGGGAAAAAGTAAAAAAACTGAAGGAACAATAAATAAATGAGAAGAGTCAGCAGCCTCTGAGCTAAGCCCTCGTTGCTTTGTTTTAGATGTCTAGCTAACCTCGTTCAGTGTGAACCTCAGCTTCCAGTGTGGCCTGGGGCTATGGCCAGCAGTGACTATGAGCAGATTGTTGGTTGGAACTTGAAGAAAAGCATCAATGTAAAGGGTTGTGAAAATAAAAACATGTTAAAGAACTAAAGGCTCTTGGCTGGTTAACATGCAGTTCACTTTTAAAAACATGTATATTTTATTGTCTTTTGTGATTAATTGGGAAGAATTTTGTCATTTTTATTGAAGTCATTTCTACAGACACCAAAGGATGTTTGTGGTCTCTTGTTTATTTATTGGTGGCCTTGGTCACAATAAGAAGAAATGTTCTCAAAGCATTTTGTGTATTGTGAAAGGGAAGTGCCATATCGTAATGGAAAATTAATGACATATCCATCAAGTTAGAGTCAGAAGAGAAATAATGCATTGTTTTTTACTTGCAGAAAAATTAGACACTATGTGTCCATTATAAGAGTGTGCAGTGGCAACAATAAGGTACGTAAGGGGAGCCCCCAGGACCCCAGGAACACTCCAGCAAGATTTGCAGCAGTCAGAACTAATGGCTTTTAAAATTCACTTTCAGGCTGAGAAAATATCCGAAAGTGTTCAGTCTGACACTCATACAGGTATGGTGCCCCATATTTATTCTTAGAGTTCGTTGAGTTTTTGGAGAAAAAATAAAAACAGGTCTTTACTCTAACTAGCTGGCCTGGTGCAATGGTGGGATTGTATTTTCCTCACACCATGGCAGCATTTCTCTCCCGACTGCACGGGTTGGCTTAGGAGTCAAAGGACTTGAGCACTTGTGAGCATTCTGACAGGTGCCCTGGGGAGGGTCCCTCAGGCTTCCAGGGAAGGAACTGGTCAGCTGAAATGCATGAACTCATGTGCAATGTGGCTTTATAACCTGATTTGTGCTTTAAGAGGTAGACAGGGTTGGGTGTTTATCCCATAGTCCTTTATCATGAACATCTTTGTCTGTCCTGACACCCATTACTGCAGCCTACAGGGAGGTAGCTGGGCTCTTGCACTTGCCTCACCTCTGTGTCTCTTAGCTTGGACAACATCTGCTCATCTCCGTAGCTTTGCTACTGCAAATGCATTTCCCTGGCTTAGAGTCCCCTGTTTCCTTCAAATGTGTCATGGCTTCAGCAAGCCACTTCCTGCTCTGGCCCTCACAGATGAAGGGGCTGGGTTGGGATGGTGATGGGCCTTCACAGATGAAGTTGCTGGGCTGGGATGGTGAGGCTTCAGCAGGAGGGGCTCCATCAAGTGTCTGTGTAGACACTTGCTGTGCCACCCTGCTTTGCCTGAGCAGTGTGCTCTGCTTGCCCAGCTCTTCTGTAAAAGCCTTCCCTTCATGCTGTTGATACGCTTTCTGCCTTACCAGAACAGTTCATTCATTCATTCTAGGGACATTTACTATATATTTTTGTGAGCACTTAACTGTGTACGAGATACCTGTACTAAGTGCTTTATGTACAGCTTATTTTAATGAGGGCTTGGACTAACTCAAGGAGGTAAGCATTGTATAGGTGAAATTCCCTTTTTACAGGTAAGAAAATTGAAAGTTTAAATAATCTGCCCAAGGATCTCCATCTAGGAAGTGGCAGAGCTAGCACCTAAATCCAGGAGGGCTGACACCAGCGCTCTGAAGCACAGTTTTTGGTTTTTACCAGCGCCTGAGGAGCAATCAGAGATTTAATCTGAAAGGAAGAGAGACACATTGACACAAAGGAACAGAGCAAGTGATAAGAAATGATCCACAGGAATGAGAGCGGGCCAGTGGGGAGTGTTCTAGACAGGGAGAGGTGGATTTGAATAAGAAAAGAGGTGTGAGTGGAAAAGCATTCTGGCAATAAAAACAGTCGTAGAACTGGGAGAGTACAGGGCATGTTCCAGAAAAAGCAAGTATTCAATTTTGACTGGTATAAAAGGTCAGTGGGGAAAGAAGTGTTTGGGTCAATAAGGATGCAGCTGGGTGTGGTGGCTCACGCCTGTAATCCCAGCACTGGGATGCTGAGGCAGCTGATCACCCGAGGTCAGGAGTTTATCAGCCTGGCCAACAGGTCGAAACTCTGTCCCTACCAAAAATAGAAATATTAGCCAGGCATGGTGGTGGGAGCCTATAATCCCAGCTACTGGAGGGGCTGAGGCAGGAGAATCACTTGAACCTGGGAGGCGGAGGTTGCAGTGAGCTGAGAAGGAGACACCATAAAGAATACCAGCATTGCCATGGTCGAAAGTAGAGAAAACAATGGCCAGGAAGTAATATGGTGATGACAGTAGGAAGAGAGAAGAGAGGCCAGATGTGATGATGGTGTGGGGCTGGAGAGAGAGAAGCAAGAAAGAGCCCTTGAAAAGATTGTTTCTGGGCCTGGATGTTCAGGAAGTAGCAGTAGTACTGGGGAGGATGAATGTGGAGAGCTCTACCTGTGAGGTCCTGGTGGGCAGCCAGGTGGGTTTGTTTATTCACCCCTCTGCCCATTCATTCTACAGATTTCTGCTGAGTACCTACTGATTGCTGGCTCCTGTATTCTGCAAAGAGGTTAGCACTAGAGATGAAAATGTTTATGGCCAGCCAAGCATTAGCAGGTAGCACAGATACGGACATGATGGAAACCAGGGATGGTAAAGGGGAATGGAAACTTTGAGGTTACAGTGGAAATGAACAGCAAGAAAAGGAGAGGAGAGGTGAGGCGGATTCCTAGAGACCACCTACCTTCAGAGAAGGAGGAAACAAGCAGGAAAGAGGGGTTAGAGGGAGCAGGGAGTCTGGAGAGTGTCGCTGAAGGCAAAGGCTGGGAGAATGGGAAGCATCAAGACTGGTGAGGGCTGAGGTGCACAGAGGGAGGGAGGGGGATATGGAGCCAGAGATGGATAAAAACTTGTGCTTTGCATCCAAGAGCTCTTCTGTAACCTGTAGATGTGCAGTTTCAGGAGAATGGCGAGGGCAGAAGCCAGATTGCAGGGGGTGGAGGAGTCAGAGTAGAAGCAGCATGTGTGGGCCTGTTAGGGAGTGTCCTACACTGCAGATTCATAGGGGGCTTTTAGTTGGTTTTAGCATTTTTTTAAACTCAAGAATGGCACTGTAAAGTAGGTATGACTATTATTTATATTCCTTTATTACAGAGGAAGAAACTGAGGGAGCCAGGTGCAGTGGCCCACACCTGTAATCCCAGCACCTTGGGAGGCCAAGGTGGACAGATCCCTTGAGCCCCAGAGTTTGAGACCAGCCTGGGCAACATGGTGAAACCCTGTCTCTACCAAACATACAAAAAATTAGCTTGGCGTGGTGACATGCCCCAGTAGTCTCAGCTACGTGGGAGACTCAGGCATGAAAATCACTTGAACCTAGGAGGCGGAGGCTGCAGTGAGCCGAGATCGTGCCATTGCACTCCAGCCTGGGCGACAGAGCGAGGCTCCATCTCAGAAAAGAAAAGAAAAAACAAAAGTTCAGTGACAGCCTAGAGTTGGGTAGCCAGGATATGGCAAAGCTGGGACTGAGAGGCAGAGTCAGTGATATAGTCAGAGGAAATGTTAGGCAGGGGGCTCATCTCCCAACCTGCGTTCGTACCAGGCCATTTGGTCATTTCACTTGATCAGCACTGACTTGAGAGTTTTACCCATCCCACCCAGATGAGCCACCTGTCCGTCTCACCTCCCCGCGTAGCAGCATAACCAGCTTTATGTCCAAAGGTCTCAACTGGCTATCTTCGCCTGAGAAGGCAGGGTGGAGCTATTACAGGCCATGGGCCAGCCGAAGTCCTTGGTTACACACAACAGAAATCAATTCTTAAGCAGAAAAGGAGTTTTTTTTGGAAGGAAATAGGATTGCTTACAGATTTGAAAAGAAAGCTCTAGCACTGGTTTTGGAAAAGGAGGCAGGAAGCTGGGCAACTGTCCCCACTACTCTTGGCATGTCATAGGAGCACTGTGGTTAGGGGGCTGCTGCTGTCACTACTGAGCTTTGGGCAGCACTGGCCCTGTTGAGGTCTGGGCATAGGGTGTTGCTGTTCTCACCATGGATAGCATAGCTTCTTCATACCTTGCTTGCTTGCCTCATTCACTTGAAAGCAGACTCTTAGAAGGAAGCACTCATTTGGCTATTCCTGTGTCACCTGCTCTGCCACTAACTGGGTATGGAGCAGCGGAGTCTCTGGCCTTCTCCCTTCCATAATGAGAGGACTTAGAACTCCCCAGACATGGAAAGGAAGATTCAGGGTCTAGGCATCCAAAGAGTAATAAAATCCCGATACAGGCTCCCCTTTCCCTGGCCCATGTGTTGTTTTCACATGACACTGTCTCACTGAGGACACCAAATTGTCGTAGTGGCAACTGTCCAGTCTGTAAACTCTGACTTATTCTGGGTCCGGCCCTGAGTCTGGCTGCAGGTACACAGAAAGTGAACGTGCGGTTCACTGCCTGGTGGCAGGGGGAAATAATTTCAGTATCCTGTGGTTTGTAGTATCACACTGGGGAAAAGCTGGGAGATGCTTCCCAGCAATGATGATGAAGATGATGATGCTTAAGCTGGTGTCTGGAAGAGAAGTAGGGGTCATGCGAGGACAAGGTGGGAGGAGCAGCACACATAAAGGCATCGAGAGGTGAGGCTGGGACAGGACAGTTTGGATTCATCCTGCAAGCAGAGGAAGGCCAAGGGAATCTTTATAAGTTGGTAAATGGGAGCCAGGCACTGTGGCTCACACCTGTAATCCTAGAACTTTGGGAGGCCGAGGTGGGTGGATCATGAGGTCAGGAGTTCAAAACTAGCCTGGTCAACATAGTGAAACCCCATCTTTACTAAAAAATACAAAAATTAGGCGTAGAGGCACGTGCCTGTAGCCCCAGCTACTCAGGAGACTGAGGCAGGAGAATCACTTGAACCCAGGAGGCGCAGGTTGCAGTGAGCCGAGATCGTGCCACTGCACTCCAGCCTGGGCAACAGAGCAAGACTCCGTCTCAAAAAAAAAAAAAAAAAAAAATAGGTAAATGGGAAAGGGTCAGGTCTTAGAAAGATAGCCATGGAGAAAAGAAATTGAAGACAAAGAAACTCCTGAATCCAGCCTGAGGAGCCCAATCAGAGACTGGATTCAGGAGTTACTTAAGTTTAATCAGGATTTGGGAACCAGCTTACTGTCTGGGATAAAGAGAAGACTTGAGAATGACACCAAGATATCTAGCTTGGCCACTGGATAACATTAATTAAAATAACAAGTGCAAATAAGATAATAAGAAAGAACAGGTTTGGACAAGGAGTAGATAGTAAGTTTAGATTTGAACTGATCACATCTGAAGAGAGAAACCAAAACTTTTGGCCCTGGGCCAACTCTCCTGAAGAGAGCAAGTGAGGCAGGAAGATTGACCACCAAGAAAGGAGTCCAGTAGTAATAGACATTTGAAGAATGGCCAGGGGAGCACAGAGGAGCAGGATGCATTCATTCATTCATTCAGCCAAAACTCAGTGCACAACTGTTGTGCACCAGGCAACATCTGTGTCTGCTTGTGAGATGTGTTTCTAGCTGGGGGGTGAGGTAGACATTAAGCAAATATACATACAGTGTAACAGATGGTGCTAAGTTCTATGGAGAAGAATGAAGCCGTGGATTAGCCATGTAGGAGATGAGGAGGTGGTCAGGACAGACCTTGCCAGTAATGTGACAGGCCTGGTTCTTGGTCACGTGGTATGAGTGGGGCCCAGGCCTCCGTATACTTTGCAGGTGTTCTCATGGGCTACCAGGGTTGGGCCATTGTTAGAGGCCTCATAGATCATTGAAAAGACTTGGGAGATTTGATCTGCATCTGGAGAAAGTGAACTTTCTTAGGAGGAAGAGGTAGTTACCAGAGGCCCATGTGCAGAGAGTCCTGGGAACAGGAGGGCCAACAGGAGGCTGTGGGCGTGGCAGTTTGGTGGTAGCCCCAGTGGAGAGCAAGTGCTCTGCAAATGCTTGTGCTGTTGTGAGTGCCTGAGGAAGGGCTCTGACAGTCTGCTGTGGTCCTGGCTGAATGACTTTTGGGCAAGTCATGTAAGATACTTGGGCCTGGACTTCCTCATATCCAAACTGGAGCTCCTACTTCCAGGCCACAGGGCTAATGCGACTTGGAGGAAGCTGCTGTTCGTGAGGGTTCTTGATTAGTTACCCCCTCTCATCACCTCCACTGTTTTTCCAAGTTCCCTGGATTTACCCAGCAGGTCAAGGAAATGCTATTAATTGTTTCTCTACTGAAAGGATAGGCAGAGTTTATGGGTCTCATTTTACAGAACAGGAAGCCAAGAACAGAGACATGAAGTTGCAGGGGATCCTGAGCCCATGCCCTGGTTGTGGGGGCCTATTTAGTGTTCTCTCTACTGGCAGTCCTGATACTTGAGGATGAGTGTGTGTTTTCTGAGTGCTTAGTAAGCGTGAGGGCCTGGACACAGCACGCCTTCAGGAGCTGGTAGTCTTGTTGGGATGTAAGCCTCACACTGTGTTTTCAACCTCTTGGTGTTCCCTGAGGACAGCTTCTGAGAGCTGGGCGCTGGGGTGAGACAGTGGAGACATGGTCCATCTCTACCCACTGGGCAAAAATTAACAGAATCATCTATAACTTGCTACAGGCACTAGGGGAGCAGCAAGCTTAGCAGGGCTTTTGGGAACAAGAGGATCTTGTATTTACATATAGTAACTTTGAAATGGTCAAGTAGAAATTAAAGCCTGCTTAGTCTCCCTCCACTCCTCACAGCACATCCTTCATACATACTGCTACCTGCCCTTCTGCAGCCACACTGCTCCATCTGCACAAGCAGTTTCCCCCCTCCTGGAAATGCTGTCCTCCTCCTCCTCATCTTGGCTGCAGCTGCAAGACTCCATCCATCTCCTTTCTGCTCCCACTCCCAGAGGAGACTCTGCCACTCCACTCCCTTTCCCCCCACCCCTCCCAGCCCCGCCACCCAGGCTCCTCCTGAACTTCAAAATCATTACTGCGACTCTTAGTTCTTTTCCCCACTGACCAACTCCTTTTGAGGACATGGGCCATAAGTTATCATTTTCACCTCCCTAATGCCTAGCGTAGGGCATCACACATGGTGGGTGCCCAGTAAAAGTTCGTTGAATGGAATAAAAAAGGGAAGAATGAAGGAACAAATAACCCTAAGTTCCCAGCCCAGGCTCATCAGGTGGCCATGTGGACATTACTCATCATGCAGCTCAGAGGAAGGAGACACACTTCCGGCTCCATGTGGTCGAGGAGAGGGGAAATGTGAAGGTGTGAACACTTGGAGAGGGTGCAGTGTCATGTCTCAGATGAAAGGAGCAGATGTCAAGGCTGTTCCAGAGACGGAAGGCGGAGCAGTTGTGCTGATGCCGCACATTCATGGGAAACAGCGAGAGATGAAAGGCAGGCTGCTGAAGGCTGACTGTACCTATCCTTGAATGCCAGAAGTTCTTTATCTCCGAGACGCTGAAGGATTTTGAGCAGGGGAACCACAGAATCAAAGTGGCTGATTTAACAGAACTTTGATTTGTGCACAGGAAGGTGCAGGTTTTTGGTGAAGCAGATGTGTATTTATTGAGCTTTTATACACATGCTGCTTCTAGCACATGCTAGGCACAGTACTGATCACCTAGGAAAGACTGTCCCTGCCCTCAAGTCATTCATGTTAGCAAGGAAGGCAAGACAATAAAGCACTGCTGGGGTGCTGTGGAGAGGCTATTTAAGGGAAGGTTTCCCAAAAGTTAGATACCCGAACTGCATCTACAAAGAAGATCTGGGGTAACCAGGTGAGGAAGGTGGCATGGGAAAGGCACATTCCCAAGTAAGTGGTGTGTACCAAGTCAGAGAAGTTTGGGAGGCAAACTAACAAATCATCAATAGTTCAAGGTGGCTGGAGAGAGGGGGACAGACCTCATAAGACTCTGGGTGCCACACTGAGGAGTTTGAATCTTACCCTAAAAACAAGGATGAGCTGTTGAAGTGTTTTGATTGAGAGAGATCTGGTTGGATTTTTGTTTTAGAACAATTGCTTGGCTGCCTGCAGAGAATAAGTTGAAGGGGGTAAGGTTGGTGTTTTGGAACCAATCTGGGAGGCAGTTGTTATAATCCAGAGAGGATGACAAGTGTCTGAGCTCAGACAGGGATAGAGCGAGGGATAGACTCGAGGTGTTTAGGAGGTAGAATCCTTAGATTTGGCGGACCCAGTGGAAGGAGAGGAGCAGGGAGGGGGAGAAATGATGGATGACTTCTGTCTACCTTATGGTAGGGTTAAAGAACAGATTTGGAAAAAGAAAAAGAGTTAATGGTGGATAATCAATTCATTTGCAGTTCCTGAGGAGTATCCAAATGAGGTGGTAAGTGGTTAGTTAAGTCTGGAGCTCAGGAGAGAGGCCTGGGATAAGATGGCAACATAGGAATTAATTAGAGCTATAGGAAGGAATGAGATCTCCCAAGGAGGTTTTGTTGACTGAGAAGGGCTAAGGATAGAACCTTTGGAAAACCACCTTTGGTGCTGAGGAATAGGAAATCATGGAAGGAACTAGAAAGGAATAGTAAGAGATGGAAGGAAAATCATGAGAGTGTGGACTCTGCAAATAGGAGTGTCCAGAAAGGGATCAGTTGTGTCTAGTACCACAATCAAGTCAGGTCAGGCAAGGATTGAGTCGTAGCCTTCAGACTTAGCAAAAAGGAGGTCATTGGTGACCTTGACATGTTCACTCTCAGTGCCTACAGAGAAGAGGATGTAGTTTAATTGGACAAAGAAGCAAACAGCAGGTGAAGAGGCTTCTTGACAGTGCGGAGGAAGTGCTAAGGGTCTGTCCATGAGCAGAGAGATGTTTCAGGTGAGGAAGCCAAGAGAAGATAGAGAAGCTGCTCCATGGCTGTGGGAAGAGCTGAGTTCAGCACCCACCCTGCTCTGCTGTGCACTCATGTGCAAAGCAGCTCCCGTTTCCTCGTCTGTGAAATGGGGATGCATGGCACAGTCTGAGAGGCCATGGCACCATGCATGGTACCCAGCAGGTGCACAGAGGAGTCAGGAAGAAAAGTTAGAGTTGCCTTGTCAGTGATTGGTGTGGGGGTCAGGATTAGAGAAGAGTCAGAGACAGCACCCGTCAGAAGCCTAGGAGAGTAGTGTGTTCTTCACAGAGAAGAGGGGGTGAAAGGGATGAGGATGAACTATCATGTGAAATATACCTCAAATAGGGTTCACCATACTACCCTAGGAAAGAGAAGAATGTTTTCCCCGGGATATTGTAGACCTTATTTTGTGGAGAAAATAAAAGATTTTTATTTGGGGCACAGTTGGGTGGGGATCAAAATTTTCCCACCATTTTACTCAGTTATATAGAAACATCATAGGAGAGATTCTCCTGAGGTCATTCCTGTCAGTTGTCACTTTATGTCTTGGGACTCTGTAGTTACATATTCTGAAACTATAAAGTCCTTGTTTATCTGTGCACCTGGTGGGACATTTTGAGAAACTCTAACCCCATAAAACTGGTCATTCATAGTCTTCCTCTCTGTATTATGTTTACTTACTTTTGTGGCATTTAAATCATGTTCAATTCTTAAAGTTGAGAGTTTTGAAAAATTTTTAGATTGGTACCCTTCCTTAATATGTTGCTTAAATGTCTTTGAAGAAGTGATTTATTATTTGTTTTTACAGATAATCAGACAGGCAAACATAAAGACAGGAGAAAAGGCTCACTAGACGTCAAAGCTGTTGCCTCCCGTGCAACTGAAGGTGAGTGCAAAGACAAGAAAATGTGATCAGATCACTGTTGAATACTTAGAGGCCTGCCCCGCCCCACCCCCCCCCGCCCCCCCCCTCCCCCGGCCCGGGGCGCCTCTCTGCCTCCAGTTCTTGGGAGAGGAGGAAACCCTCTGGAAACTAGTGTTTCATTCCTGTCTGTGGACTCCTGCCAGTGGGCTCCATTCTGAGCTTTTTTAATGGAATCAGAAAATAAAAGGAAAAGATACATTTCCCATATAGTCTATAGTTGCTTTTCTAAACTGTAACAGCAGAAGATGTCAGTTCATCTGCCAAAATTGTATGCATTTGGTAATTCTTAAAGATCTATCCCATGCAGGTTGCAGTTTGCCATGGAAACTGTTAGATAGGGGTGAGCTTGATTTTGGAATTGTGAAAACCCTTATTCAGCAAATTGAAATATACTTGAATTTCTAACTGAAATATACTTTTTAAAAAGAATATGTAGATGCATGACCTGAATGTCCTAGTTTTAGAATGTAATCAACATTGCTTACATTTGCTGTATTACTGCTAGGCTGTATACATTCTTTGGCCCAAAAATGAGTAGGAAAGGATACAGAGCCGGTTGTACTGGTTCAAAATGCAAACTTTTCCAAGGTGATATCAGCTACGATTATACTGTGGGGATCAAATGCCACCTCTCACCCCTCACAGATTTGTTGTGTGGCCCAGATGACAAACTGTGTACTCCTTGCACTGGAAAGACCATACAGATTACACCCCTGCTTTGAGGACAGGGTTGGGGTGGTGTCAGTGAGGAAGTGGTATGGGATTGTGGGAAGGACTGTAGGTTTTGGTGTCCTTCGGTTCACATCCCAACGTCATCTTTCTGTGTAGCCTTGAGGTGGACTTCTGTGCTTCCATTGCCTTATGTGTAAAGTGGGGATAATTTGCTGTCTACAGAGGATTGTGTGAGGATTAAATGAGTATGTGTGGTGCCTGGTCAGTAAGGGTAGGGACTCAGTGTTAGCTGCCATCGTCATCTTCATTGTAGCTGTTGTGATTACAATCCCAGACCCTCTGCAGTCCTGGAGCAGCACAGAGCAGAGCTGAGGTCACTGCCCATGACAGTCTTTATACTTTTTTCCTTACCTTATTGCATTTACACTTTGATTTTTTCTGATTCCTTCATTTATTTATTTATTTAGAGACGGAGTTTTGCTTTCCTGCCAGGCTGGAGTGCAAAGGCGGGATCTTGGTTCACTGCAACCGCTGCTTCCCAGGTTCAAGCAATCCTCCTGCCTCAGCCTCCGCAGTAGCTGGGTCCACAGGCGCACACCACTATGCCCAGCTTTTTTTTTTTTTTTTTTGTATTTTTAGTAGAGATGGGGTTTTACCATGTTGGCCAGGATGGTCTTGATCTCTTGACCTCGTGATCTGCCTGCCTCAGCCTCCCAAAGAGCTGGGATTACAGGTGTGAGCCACCATGCCCAGCCAATTCCTTTATTTTTTAATTGACAAGTAAGAATGATGTATATTTATCATGTACATGACGTTTTGACCTATCTGTACATTGTGGAATGGCTAAATCAGGCTAATTAACGTATGTATTACCTGATACACTTTTTTTTTTTTTGTGGTGAGAACACTTAAAATCTACTCTTAGCGATTTTCAAAAGTATGTTGTTATTAACTGTAGTCACCATGTGGTAAAATAGATCTCTGTTTGTTACAAGCATATGTCAATTATTTTTAAATGAAAACAAGTCCTTTTATGACGGTGATAAATAGCAGTTTTTATTTTTGGTTTAATGACTTCGTTGGGTAAAATGGAAAGTTGGCAGTCCTATGATCACCAAAATTATAAGTTTAGTTGGGTCCCCAAATTTAAAACATTTGAAACTCCCTGGATTGGTTAACCTTGGACGGTGTCTCTCCTTGGTTGACACATCAGTCTCTGGGACAGTTCCTGGTCTTGTCATGACTTTGGGAAGCAGCATTTAGCCTGATGGGATTGTTCGTGGAGATACCCAGGACTGGATGTTAATGTTTTTTCTGCCTCGACATTGCCCAGGCTTCTCCTCACCCCAAAGGAACCATATCTTGACAAGAACAACAAAAATAAACAAATTTTAGAACCTAAGAGTTGCATCCTGCCTCATTGAAGATATTTACTAATCATTTAAGGTATTTACTAATCATTCTAGATTAAGCATAGCAGTGCAAAGCCCCAGAGGGTACCTTGAAAAATTTAACCAGAAATTTGTGGATTTCAGTTATTGGTGAGTTGAATGTTTTATTCCTGCCATATATGAAACAAAGAGCATTCTGTGGCATTGTCTTCCAGAACGTTTTTACTCCTAGAGAATGGCAAGCTGAATAATTATAAAGGCTTATTGTCATAGACACAAAAAGAGGCTGTTTGGCTTTGGCTTGCTAGATAGTTTCCTCTGTTTTCTCTCTGGCCTGTGACATCAGAATTTCAGTCCATGGGGGCATATGTGCTTCCTAGTACCTAGAGCTGAAGGAAACAGAATTGGTTATGCCAGAACCCCAGGCTTATTAGGAGAGGAAGGAAGCTCAGCAAACTCACAGTTCTATCCTGCCCCTTCATCATGCAGCTGAGCATAATGAGCCCTCTGCTGTCAAGACAGGTGCCCAGGGCTGTGCACACCCTGATTTGTGCATCCCTTTCTCCACAGTTTCCAACCAGAGACGACACTCTTCCATGGCCCGGATACATTCCATGACAATTGAGGCGCCCATCACCAAGGTGAAGCGGTTTATGGTCTGTCTCCAGTGAGCACACATGCTCCTTGTTCTCCCCAAGGATTGTTTCCAATGAGAAGAAATGGGGACCCGCAGTAATGAGAATGCTCTCTTAGTTGTGTGGTGCTGCCTCCTCTGAAGAGAGAGGATGTGTGACATGGACATTTTAACTAGTTTTACATTAGTATTAAGTACTATGGCCAGACTGAGTCCTTTTGGGTTTTATTTCATTTTGTTTTGTTTTTGCTGTTATTTGTTTATTTTAGAGACAGGCTTTATTTCTGTTGTCCAGGCTGGTCTCAAACTCCTGGGCTCAAGTAATTCTCCCCCTCAGCCTCCTGAGTAGCTGGGATTATAGGCACACACCACCATCCCTGGCTCTCCCATTGTTTTTAAGGTTATGAAACTCAAGTATTTTCTTTTCATAATGTAGGTAATCAATATTATCAACGCTGCCCAGGAAAGCAGTCCCATGCCTGTGACAGAAGCCCTAGACCGTGTGCTGGAAATTCTAAGAACCACTGAACTATATTCACCACAGTTTGGTGTTAAGGATGATGATCCTCATGCCAATGACCTTGTTGGGGGATTAATGTCTGTAAGTATATTTGACTAGGCTCCTGGTGAGAGCCTGTCTGTCCTTGGCTGTTTTCTCAGAGGTTATTCATTTAAACAGATCTCTTTTAAGAGGCAGGCAGGGCACTATCGGGCTTAGTCAAGGCCTAAACTCTCCTTCATTGCCTGGGTTCTATACTCTCTGGACAAACACCCACCTGCTGCCTGCCTCCTAGGGAGAGCTTAGCTTGGAGCAGAGCATGGAAGAATGTAATCCTGACAGTCTGCTGAGCTAGTTCTCCAGTGTTGCTTGGGCTGCAACAGTAGTTTATCTAAATAAAGCTTGTTGAGTTGTATTAAAGATCTTGAAAACTGGCTCAGTGCAGAACAGAAAGAATGTCTTTCTTCCGCCATATGTATTTAAAGTGATGCCAGGGTGTCCAACAGTTTGGACTTGAAAGCATCCCACACACATTTGGATGACTGTAGGAAAGAGGGGTTTGGGTATCTTTCACTAGAAAGGGGCTTTGTGCCATAGACTCTTGAGGGGCCCTGGATGCCTCCTTCAACATGTCTGGTATAGATCTCTCACTAGAGAGCGACAACTTTGTGCAGCATAGATTATTCCATTGCTCTGTTAGCTTTTGTCTTGGTCAGAAGCAAATTCTCCCTCCCAGTTCCTGCTTTCTGAAGTCACTGGATTTTATAAAAATAAGGTTCCAGGCAGAAATCTAGAAGGTATGGTCGTTTCCCGTGTTGATAATATCTAACTGTGGTCTTGCCTGTTTGAGACAGAGTCTTCTTCAGACTGTAGGTGAGAGGTGAAAATGATGAGGGATGGGGTGGGATAGTGTCCTGGAGGTGAGTAGATGAGAATAGCCATGGGACTGGAGAAGAGGGGGCTGCTGAGAGTCCGGGGTTGAGCAAGGTGGTCTGGGAGCAGTGGTGAGGAGCTCAGGAGTGTCAACTGGGAGAAATGAGGTCACTTAGAAGGTGAAAGAGGATCTAATGCCAGGAAAGCCTCATGTCCTCAGAGTGAGGAGGGTGGCAGGAAAATGGAGAAGAACAGAAGGCAGAGCGGAGTTGTCCCTAAGAAACCAAATGGCCCTGGAGTGTAGGCAAGAATGCTGGGCTTGAGGACCACCTGCCCTGCAAAAGATGCAAGCTCGAGCCGGGCGCAGTGGCTCACACCTGTAATCCCAGCACTTTGGGAGGCTGAGGCAGGTGGATCACCTGAGGTCAGGGGTTCAAGACCAGCCTGACCAATATGGTAAAACCTTATCTTTAAAAAAAATCAAAAAACAAAAAACATGCAAGCTCACCTCTCAGGTGTTGACCCTGCTCTGGAATTTAGCTTCCAGCAGGGCCAGGCCTGTCCTTAGCAGTAGCCTATTGTGCTCTCCAGTAAGTCACTGAGGTCAGTGGTTGACCACAGTGATGATCACAGGGGTAGACCTACTGGGCCCAGGGCAGCCTTGAGCGGATTGATGGAGAGGGCTGCCCTGAGCTGTCCTCTGGGAAGACCACCTGGAGTTTCCAGGAAGGAAAGAATAGTTGTGACTTTTTCTTGTTTCCTTGATTTTTATCAGGATGGTTTACGAAGACTATCAGGGAATGAATATGTTCTTTCAACAAAAAGTAAGTTTTTCCTTTTTAATTTTTTAGATTACTATGTATAATATTGCAGTCTAGCTTAAGTGATGAAAATAATTTTTCACCTCATTAAGAAGTGTCTTGATATGTCATAAAGCCTCAGAAACAAAGCAACTGTCTCTGAGGCAGTACTGTCTTCCCTAAGAAATAGTTAATCCTGGCTGGGCGCGGTGGTTCACGCCTGTAATCCCAGCACTTTGGGAGGCCAAGGCAGGTGGATCACCAGGTCAGGAATTCAAGATCAACCTGGCCAACATGGTGAATCCCCGTCTCTACTAAAAATACAAAAATTAGCCGGGCATGGTGGCATGAGCCAATAAATAGTCCCAGCTACTTGGGAGGCTGAGGCAGGAGAATCGCTTGAACCTGAGAAGTGGAGGTTGTAATGAACCGAGATCACACCACTGCACTCCAGCCTGGGCAATAGAATGAGACTCCGTCTCCAAAAAAAAAAAAGTCAATCCTCTAAAGCCTATTAATTTTGTTCTCCAAATTACATCACTTTACAGACATTCAAATGGTTTCAAGCAATATAATCACTCCCATCTCCCTTGATGATGTCCCACCACGGATAGCTCGGGCAATGGAAAATGAGGAATACTGGGACTTTGATATTTTTGAACTGGAGGCTGCCACGCACAATAGGTGAGTTCATGCAGAGCTCAGCAAGGGGAGAACTAGATTCCCACGGCCTGTGTGAGGAGGCTACTTAAGGAGTGTGGATTGTGCACAGAGCTGGTCCCTGGGCAGGGAGGGGCTCTCAGGAAGGAGTGGCCAGGTAGCAGGTGGCTGTGAGTCACCAGGGCCTGGGGAAGAGTCTGCTGGCCACAGTAATGGCACATTCATGGAAAGCATGCAACTATGCCAGTGATTTCTCCAAGTAGCACAGGACTTTTTTCTGTGAAATAAAAGTATTTCTCCTGTAGGTGGTAATACGTAAGAGATCTGCTCAGAGCCTAGAACCAAAATTTATTAGAAACACACATACACATATGATAAGAGCTGCCCCCAGATCTTGATTGCTGTGTTGCGGATAGGCATAGGGACATCCAAAGCCCCAGTCATCCTCATCTGGATTTGATCACAGAGAGTGGGAGCAGGAATGGGGTTTTGTCTTGAGTTTTGTCCCTTGCCAGAGAAGAGCTGTTAACCAAAGGTTGGCAGTTGGCTGGGCACATAAGAAAGGAGGTACACAGAGCTGATTCCAGCCAAGACGGCCCCCAAGGGTGTCTTGGGAGAGGTGTGCTCCATTGGGCCATGGGATGGCTCCTCACGTCTCATCGCAGTCTAGATGACCTGTCCCCAAGATAGCCCCCCAACTTTTTCAGGCTCACCTTGAGTTAACCTTCTGATACATTCTACTTCCCCATCTCCCAGCACAGCCAAGGAGAGTGGAAAAGAATACTCCCTTGGCATATGAATCTTTGAGCACCTGGTTTATATCCTAATGACATTACATCCATGTGAATCAGGCTAAGGCAAGTCAGTTTAAGTTCTGTGATCACCTCTGGATACTGCCTCAACACAGCCAGTTTCGTGGCCTTCAAAGGCAAGGGCCAGATGCTGGGTCAAGTTGATTTATCAAGTAAGAACCTAACTTAGTGACCAGCTGGTCACCTTGGGGAAAATCCTCTCAATGTAATTCCCACCTCCAGATTATTGAGAAAATTCCATGGCATACGGAAGTGACTGGCTCATATGACGTTTTCGGAAAATGTTTTCTTATAGGCAGGATGTCTGGCCAATGACATGGGTCCAGCAAGTCCAAAGGAAAGGATAGTGTTCAAGGTGGCACAAGCTTAGCCTTGGAAAAGGATTATTTGGAGGAATCCAATAGTGCAAGTAGGAAACTGAACCTGGAAGGACAAAACGAGCAAACCCCCCCAGGCAAATCAGGAATCCCAGCGAGGCTGAGGCCAGAGCTGCTGCTTCAGTGGACAGCCCGCTCTCACCTGTGCATCTTGGTTCTCTGAGGGCAAGAAGTGGAACCAGAGTTGGTTGGCCCCCACAGAAAGAGGCCAACACAGCCCAAGCAGTCGCCACTTTGCTGCCCTGCACTCTCTGAAATTTGGCTTGGAGCTTATTCAGACCTCAAACACTTAGCCTGTTTGTTTGCTTTGTTCTAACATTGTGGGTGTTTTTCTCTTTATAGGCCTTTGATTTATCTTGGTCTCAAAATGTTTGCTCGCTTTGGAATCTGTGAGTTCTTACAGTGCTCCGAATCAACGCTAAGATCATGGTTACAAATTATTGAAGCCAATTATCATTCTTCCAATCCCTACCACAATTCTACACATTCTGCTGATGTGCTTCATGCCACTGCCTATTTTCTCTCTAAGGAGAGGATAAAGGTGAGCTGTGTTTATACACTATGTTTAATGGGCAGGAGCAGTGGGGAGAATCTAAGGCCCCTGCCTCCATCAAGATACACAGCATGACTGCTCATGTGTGTAGCCTGGCACAGGAAGGGTGAAGCCACATGAGGAATCAGGCAGGAGGCCACACTGTAGCTTTGGGAAATTGATGTGTTAATTCGTGACAAAATCCTTGCCATTCCTTGAGGGTACAAGAAGCAGGATTTGGTTCTGGAGGAGAAACCCAACAAGAAAAGGATTAGGGCTATTCTTCTGGGGGTTTCACTCCAAGCCTGTGCACTAGTAGAGCCAAGTAACTGTTAGATATCCCCACTTTAGGGCCTCCATCTGTACATTAAAGTTTGCAGGGGTCTAAGACCAAGTTCATCATCTCTGTTCCCAGCACTGCTCCCACCCAGGGTTATCTGCCTAATCCAGGGTTCCGTCATCCAGCCAGATACCCAGGCTAGAAACTGAGAGTCATCCTTGGCTATTTCCGCTCCTCAGCCCCCGACATCTGGTTTATCATCTGACCTTGCCTCCTGTCACAACCTAAATGTTCTCAGATTTGTCTCCTCCTCATAATGCCCCTGCTGCTGTCCCAGTGAGGCCCCCCGCAATCCTCTCCTATCTGGGCAGTTCCTAACTAGAACTCCTACCTGTCCTGCCTCTTGTGGAATGCCCTCACACTACTGCCATTGCGAATTTTCTGAAACAGCACATCTGATCCTGTCATTCCCAGGGGCAGCTTCCCACCTCCCTCAGGATTTAAACTTTAACCTCTACAGCTCTCCATGTTCACTTGAACAATGAACTCCTCTCATCATTTCCTCTCCTGCGCCCCAGGAACTGGTCACTTTTGGACCATGCCAAACCACTTTAGTTTCTGAAACTTCTGCCCTTGACCTGCTGCTCCCTTGGCAGGGCCTAGATGACTGCAGCCATGCAAGGCCAGGGCAAGTGGCTCCTGGTTGCATTTCCTCCTCTGTATCACGGGACTAACATTTGGCAGAGGGCAAAGTGGAGGATGACATCTGGCACACAGAGGGAGTGAACACAAGTGTTCATTCCTCACCTTGAAGGGAAATCCTTCTCAGAGCTTTCTCTGCTCCCTCTAGTTCTTATTGTTATTGTTTTTTTAAGAAAAAAAAAATCAAATCAGACTGTAGGTAAAAATACACGTCCAGAGAAGGGACTGTTTTCTAAATTATGAAAACAGGTAACAGAGGGACGTCTGTGTCAATATGGCTCAGCATATAAATAACCTAATTTTGCTGTATTGCTTTTGAACTACTCTATAGACAACAAACAAACATATTTAGAGAGCTAACCGAACACAATTTTTTTTCTTTTTTTTGAGACGGAGTTTCACTCTTGTTACCCAGGCTGGAGTGCAATGGCGCAATCTCGGCTCACTGCAACCTCCGTGTCCTGGATTCAGGCAATTCTCCTGCCTCAGCCTCCTGAGTAGCTGGGATTACAGGCATGCGCCCAGCTGATTTTTTGTATTTTTAGTAGAGACGGGGTTTCACCATGTTGACCAGGATGGTCTTGATCTCTTGACCTCATGATCCACTCGCCTTGGCCTCCCAAAGTACTGGGATTACAGGCGTGAGCCACGGCGCCCGGCCACCGAACACAATTTTTAAGAGCATTTATTGAAATGTCACAGTGGCTCACACCTGTAATCCCAGCACTTTGAAAGACCAAGGCAAATGGAGCAGGAGTTCAAGAGTAGCCTGGCCAACATGGTGAAACACTGTCTCTCCTAAATATAGAAGAGTTAGCCAGGCTTGGTAGCACATGCCTGTAATCCCAGCTACTTGGGCAGCCGAGGCAGGAGAATCACTTGAACCCAGCAGGTGGAGGTTGCAGTGAGCCAAGATCACACCACTGCATTCCAGCTTGAGTGACAGAGCAAGACTTCATCTCAAAAAAAAGAGCATTTATTGAAATGTAATTCAATAATTTAAATTATTGAATTTTAATTTAAATCAGTTTGCAAGGCTGATTTATTAGCTATACATCTTTTCAAGTGTCTGCAGGGTATTTACAAAAATGATCTTATGCTGGGACATAATGTGTTGAACTTCTAAACTTCATAGGCTTTATTTTCTAACCACAATACAACAAAATAGAATTTAGTAACTAATGGTTAATTTAAAATGTCAGCTACAACAAATGAGAAAATATTCTGAATAATTTGGGGATCAACAAAGAAATAAAACTAAAAATGGAATTAGTTAGAAAACAACAAAATGAGAAATTTTTCTGTCAAAACTTATAGAATGAAGCCAATTGTTTATTTAAAGGTTTGTGTTTTAAAATGCCTTAATCACTTAGGGAAGGAAAAGAACATGGGAAGAGCAGAATGATAATCCAAAGTGGCTCCTGGAAGAAAAATAAAGTCCAAGAAAATAGATAAAGTTCTAGCCAAACTAGTTGACATATATAAAGACACAAAAACATTTAAAGTAGGAAATAGTAGAAGGAAGTACCGCACACATATGTACTAAATCAGAAGCTTTAAAATAGTTGTTTTTTTTTTTGTTTGTTTGTTTGTTTTTTGAGACAGAGTTTCGCTCTTGTTACTCAGGCTGGAGTGCAATGGCGCGATCTCGGCTCACTGCAACCTCCGCCTCCTGAGTTCAGGCAATTCTCCTGCCTCAGCCTCCTGAGTAGCTGGGATTACAGGCACGCGCCACCATGCCCAGCTCATTTTTTGTATTTTTAGTAGAGACGGGGTTTCACCATGTTGACCAGGATGGTCTCGATCTCTTGACCTCGTGATCCACCCGCCTCGGCCTCCCAAAGTGCTGGGATTACAGGCTTGAGCCACCGCGCCTGGCTAAAATAGTTTTTTAATGGAATGTTTTAAATTAAATTGATGTAAGGAAAAAAAAACAGGTCAATAACATGGAAGTAATTTTAGTAATTTTTAAATTATTGAATTTCTTCAAAAGTTGGCTCCTGACCCAGATAGACAGGCGAATTCTTTAGCCCTTTAAGGAATTTTTCCATGTTACATAAACCTTTCCAGAGCCTTGAAAAAGATGGAAAACTTCCAGATCCTTTTGTCAAACTCACAAAACTCTGACATCAACGTGACAAAGGGGGAAAGAAAACTAGACCAATTCCCAGTTAATGTTAAGTGGTGCCTATTTTAAATTTTATTTAAAATTATTTCTTTCCTTTATTAATATTAGTTTATGTTGGTCTAAGTCAATATCTCAGACTAAGGACTTTTTTTGTGATGGGTCTAGAGAAAGACTGGCTGAGGAGGTGACTCCTATCTGTTGAAAACACCTGTATTTTGGTAAGTCCTTAACTTGTGTGAGACTAACAAACATTTGTAGAAATGTAACTGTTTTAGAGTGGAGATAGGAAAACTAGATTTGCTCATGTAGTATGCTTTTCTTAGAAATCTGCAATATTGTTACCTTAAAGTAATAGGGGAGAAAGAAAACTATACAGAAGGCTTCCTTGCCTTCACTGTCATAACCCAGTTTTTAAAAGCTCTCTTGTTTTCAGGAAACTTTAGATCCAATTGATGAGGTCGCTGCACTCATTGCAGCCACCATTCATGATGTGGATCACCCTGGGAGAACCAACTCCTTCCTGTGTAATGCTGGAAGTGAGCTGGCCATTTTGTACAATGACATTGCTGTGCTGGAGAGCCACCATGCGGCCTTGGCCTTCCAGCTGACCATTGGAGATGATAAATGCAATATATTTAAAAACATGGAGAGGTAAGAACAATGATTGAGGATTGTGTTGATCCCTCTTTGTCTTTCTTAAACAGCTGTATTGAGATATAATTCACATACTACACAGTTCACCCATTTAAAGTGTACAGTGGGCCAGACATAGTGGCTCATGCCTATAAACCCAGCACTTTGGGAGGCTAAGACAGGAGGATCACTCGAGCCCAGGAGTTTGAGACCTGGGCAACATAGGGAGACCCTGTCTCTACAAAAAAGGAAACAAAAATTAGCCAGGCTTGGTGATTGTGTCTGGAGTCCCAGCTACTCGGGAGGCTGAGGTGGGAGGACTGCTTGAGCAAAGAGGCTGAGGTTGCAGTGAGCTGTGATCACACCACTGCATTTCAGCTTGAGCAACAGAGCGAGACCCTGTCTCAAAATAATAATGTGTACAGTGGTTTTTGCTAAATTCATAGAGTTGTGCAAACATCACCACAATCAATTTTAGAATATCATCCCTTCGATAAAACCTCAAATTTATGAGCAGTTCCTTTCTATTCCCCCTCAACTCCCCTTAGTCCTAGACAACTACTGGTCTACTTTCTGTCCATAGATTTGCCAGTTCTGGACATTTTATGTAAATGGAATCATACGCAATATGTGATCTTTTGTGACTGGCTTCTTTTACTTAGCACGTTTTTAAGATTCAGCCCCTTTACGTCTTGATGTTTCAAGATGAAGTATAATGCTGATATCTTGAGCTCTTAGAGACTCAGAGAAGCAGTCATCTTACATCTCTCCCTGAAGCACTCCACTCTGCCCAGCATATATCTCCTTGGCATTGTCTCTGTTTACCTGTCACTTTCTTGGGGAAGTCTTCCTTGATCTCCCATGCTAAGTTAAACCCTCTATTCAATCCCAGATTCCTTCATAGCACATATCACATTTCTTATTAAATAATTATTTTTTAATTGTTTGCTTAATGTCTGATTAGATTCTTAAGCTCTGTAAGGTCACAAGGGTCATATGTCACCATGCCCTCAGTGCCTAGTACAGTGCTTCGTACATACTAGGATCTTAATGAATATCAGTTGAAGAAGGAAAAAACATTGTATCATGAAGAATACTTACTAATTTGGAGTTTTAAAGAAGAGGATTCTTGATTTTGTAAAACTCCCTTCTGCCATGTTCTAGGATTTCAGAGATGGAGTTAAAGTAGTTTCTATTCATATTTGCATATAGCTGCATCAGTTATCAATGGAAAACTGCATCGGACCCTATTAACTTTCCAGGGAAAGTTTTCTACCCAACTGCAGAAAAGGGGTTGAGTAGAGACTTTATTTCATATTTGTTTGTACCCCTTCAAATTTTGAATTATATGGATTATCCCTTCAAGAAATAAATTTTTTTTAAAGTACTAAAATAAGGGCAAGTGTTAGAGTTAGAGGCACCAAGTACTCCCTATGATTTTCTCAGCTGTCAGAAGATCTGTCCTCACATTCTTTGGCCCTAAAATTGTTGCATCTCAAGGTACCTTCATGTGGGTATATTCTTTATAACCACAGATCTCTATCTTCATTAAGAGAACTGGTATCATTTACCTTTCTTATATTTTTATTCAAAGAACTATATACATCATACTACAGAATGACAAGATAAATACTGCAACTATAAAGTTTTGCCTGTAGTTTTTGGTTTTAACTTCTGTTTGGGTTCTCCTTGCTAACGATCTAGGCACTAACCCATAACTTCCACATCCTTTTAAAATGTGTCTTGTGACTTTCAGTGACATTAGACTTATAGCTTCAGAGGACACATAACCTGGATAACAGATTGTTTTCAGGAGTACCTGTCTGGTCTGGATCAGTAATCTGTAGCAGCCTCTAATTTGTCATCGAAAACAGGAATGACTATCGGACACTGCGCCAGGGGATTATTGATATGGTCCTAGCCACAGAAATGACAAAGCACTTCGAGCATGTCAACAAATTTGTCAACAGCATCAACAAACCCTTGGCAACACTAGAAGAAAATGGGGTAAGGGAAACTTACTGCAAAAAGAACCTGTGTTTGGGGTCCTTGTACCACTGGGTTGTGGAGACACATGGGCTACAATATCAGCCACAGAAGGGTTCCCTCAGTGGGTGTATTAGGGTTCTCTTAGAGGGACAGAACTAATAGGATATATGTGTGTGCATATACACACATATATATACACGTGTGTGCATATACACATATACACACACGTGTATATATATCACGCATGCATATAAAGAGGAGTTTATTAAGTATTAACTAACACAATCGCAAGGTCCCACAACAGGCTGTCTGCAAGCTGAGGAGCAAGGGAAGCCAGTCTGAGTCCCAAACTGAAGAACTTGAAGTCTAATGTTCGAGGGCAGAAAGCATCCAGCATGGGAGAAATGCAGGCTGGGAGGCTAGGTCCATTTCTCCTTTTCAGGTTTTTCTGCGTGCTTCATATTTGATGGCAGCTGATCAGACTGTGCCCACCATCTTAAGGGTGGGTCTGCCATCCCCAGCCCACCGACTCAAATGTTAATCTGTTTTGGCACCACCCTCACAGACACACCCAGGATCGATACTTTGTATCCTTCCATCCAATCAAGTTGATACTCAGTATTATCTCAGTGGGCTCACTAAATATAGTTTTTATTGGTTAAAAAATTATGTAAAGTGTAAAAACTTGGCAGGAAAAAAATTAGCACATCCAACTAAATGAGAAAACTCGAAAGGAAGATCAGATTTTAAATAAACTAACTTCAGACAGGTAGACTATTCCTGTTCCCTTTCTCACTAATATTCCTGTCCTCTTTGCCACTCTGTGATCATTTGGAGCCCTTGACGTCTCTCTCTAGCCACTCCCACTGGGCAGTAGCAGCAGCTATTCTCTCTTGGTCCACACTTAGAGGAGTGTGTGGATTGAGAAAGGCACTGTATTTGGGTCACAAGTGTGACATTATTGTTGGCCCCTTTCTACATTTGAGGCATGGAGTCCACAATAACTGCTGGGCAAGGATAACATTAACCCTTTCGCCAGGCGGGAGACTCCAGCTGAGGAAGCAGACAGGCTCGAGCTCCCACCCTATTTCTACTGTACCATTTGCTTATCTGTAGAATGGGAATAAGTCGTCTCAAGGAATAGGAGTGATGAGCATGGTAGGACTGATGAGCATGGTACATGGTACACACTTAAGAACTGGAGCCTGTTATAGTAGATTGGTTGTGTCATCAGCAACTTCAAGAATGTGTTCTTTCATGAACCCTCTTCCTCTGAGGCCCACATTTACTGAACATGTTGGCAGCACCTCACAGTCTTCTCCACCACCCTCCTCCCCAGCTTCTGTCACCATCCTGAGACAGTTGTCACACACAGGGATGGCTCATCCTTGCAGGCTAGACTTCTAACTCCATTTTACTTCTGCAACTCATTTGTTTGGCCATGGCCTTTGTCTACCCGATGGCTTTCTTGCCTATTACCCCTTGACATTTACTTCAGTTTAACCTGATGTTGAGAACTCTATTCCTTCACCCTTTCCTGTTCTCTCACTTTGTCAGCCTGCCCCTGACCTCACTCTTTCCAAAGACTTTCAACACAGAGGTGCCTGTACCAGACTCTTTTATTGGCTCCTGCCCTGCCATTCTGGATAGGGCCATTTGTCACTCAGCCACCACTCCTGGCTGACCCCATGCCACAGAAGGAAATAACACACCTCACAGACTTGGTTTCCTCCATCTAGTCTGGACAGCCCCTCGACTTAGCTGAGTTTTCTGCTCCACGTAACATTAAGGTTCTCATCTCTGTTGTCAGTACATGGGGTTACTTCTGAAAGACTGAAAATCAATATCCAGTGGGTCAGAGCAGGAGAAAGGAAGATAATAGAGAATAGTTTCCAGGCTGGCAGTACTAAACTATAGTCACGCTGCAGGTATTAATAGATCTGAAGAAGCGTCAGCACAGAGCTGGTCAGCAGGGGAAACCTGGAGTGAGGAGAGCTACTGAAGTAGCACTGGTGTAGTCATTTTGACACTCTCCAGGACGCCTAGAGTCAGGTTGCCACCTGCCCATCTTGCTGGTAGATCTGTTCCCTCTGAGCTGGGACCATCAGGCCTTCTTAGACCACTGTTGTTGCATATTGAAATGATATGACTGACTCCTTTGCAAGGTTGCTTGATGGGCATGGAATCAGACTGAGGATACTTGATTGCCTCTGGTCTTTTCCATTGCCCTCTGCCCCAGTACCCTCTAACCTGAGTTCTCTTCAGAGAGCCTATGAATAGAGGTTCTATTATGTCATAAATTGATCCATAGCCAATGGGGATCCTTGTGATGCAGACAGCATGTGGCACTGTGAGTGGAAGGCAGCCTGGGACTAAAGGCAGAACTTAAGTTCTTATCCTGGCTCAGCTGGGTGCTTTGGACAAGTCACTTCACCTCCCTGAGTCGCAGTGTCCTCATTTGTAAAATGTAATAAATACTTCTTATGCTTACCATTAGATCTTCTCGTGAGTGCAGATCAACAGAAAATGACTGTTAAGTCCTTTATACATCAAAAATATTAGGGCAGATTCCCAAGATCACACCTGTCCCAGGACTGGGTTGAGAAGTAAGGAGCCTGTTGGGCTACAAGAGCCCATTTGTTGCAAGGGCAGAGAAATTTTTTTTCAGCTCATACTTTTGAAAAATAAATATAATAAAAGATAAAACCAGTCTTTGAGTTCTTACCAAGGGCGGGGGAGAGTGGAACAGAAAAAAAGGCAACTGTGACAAAGATTTAGTGAGAGAAAGAGAAGAAAGAGACAAGGAAAAGGAGAAGGGCAGACACACCAACCCCTGTGCTACCCTCCACTCCTAGGTCCTGTTGGAATCTCACTGAGCCTTGGTTTTCTCCTATGTCAAATGAGAGGCCAAACTCAGTGCTCATAGTATCCTTGGCAGTGTTTTGTGAGAGCTTTAACTTATAGATCCTGACTAGTGCTCTTTTTGTGCTTACAGTGGGACCAGACCAGTAAGAGAGGGCATGGCACCAAGGGACCCATTTTGATTGCTTTGAATTCCACTCATGTTTTAGGAAACTGATAAAGATCAGGAAGCCATAAATACCATGCTTAGGACTCCAGAGAACCGGACTCTAATTAAACGAATGCTGATTAAATGTGCTGATGTGTCCAATCCCTGCCGACCACTGCAGTACTGCATCGAGTGGGCTGCACGCATTTCAGAAGAATATTTTTCTCAGGTAAGATGCTGCCTCTTTTAAGTTTCTAGAGAGAGAAAGAGATAAAAACCATAAAACCATAAGAGATAGTGGACTTCACACTAGGAAATAGGGTTCTAAACAAAATCCTGTCCTTGTATTGCATGTTGACTGGTAATGAATTTTTTTTCTTCTCTCAGAATATGTTTATTTTCCCTTTATTCTTGCAGGATATTTTTGCTAGATATAGCATCCTTTTTGCTAGATTTTTTTTTTTTTTTTTTCCTGAAAGTACTTTAAAGGAGTCATCTGGTCTTCATATTCTTTTTGAGTAAGAAAAAACCTCTCTTGGGGCAGAAAAATATACTAGGAAATATACTGGCTAAGATTTTTCCAGATTTGGTAGAGGACATATGCATATGTATACGAAGCCCAGTGAACTTTAACCCATGTCAGATTTGTCATAGTGAAGCAGCTAACAAGCTGAAGATAAATCTTGAAATTAGCCAGAGAAAAAGGAACTCATTACTTACAAGAAAACAGTGATTCTCTGTTCTCTAACTTCCCATCAGAAGCTATGAAGGCCAGAAGACACCAGAACATCTTTAAAGTGCTGTTAGTTTTAGGACCCAAGGTAGGAAGATCACTTGAGCCCAGGAATCTAAGAGCAGCATGGGCAACATAGTGAAACCTTGTCTCTACAAAAAATTTAAATATTAGCTGGGCATAGTGATGCACTCCTATAGTCCCAGCTACTTGAGAGGCTGAGGCAGGAGGATCGCTCAAAGCCCAGGAGGTTAAGGCTGCAGTGAGCCATGATTGTTGCCCAGGGTGGAGTACAGTGACATAATCGTGAGGCCCCGTCTCAAAGAAAACATACAGTTAACATTATATTTAATAGTGTGAGATATTGAATACATTCTTAAGATTGGAAAGAAGGTAAGGGTGCCCATTCTTACATCTTCTGTATTGTATTGGTGGTCCTCATCATTACAACAGGCAAGGGAGAAAAAGGTTTAAAGAACAAAAAGTAAGACATACATTTGCTTCTGTTTGCAGATGACATGACTTTACATAGAAAATTCTAAGGGATGTACAAACAATTATTAGCATTAGTAAGTGTATCTGATTTAGCAATGTCATAGAACACAGCTCAATATACAAAAGTTAGTTGTATTTTATATACTAGCAGCCAACAACTGGAAAATGAAACCAAGAGCTCAGTCCCATTTACAATAGTGATAAAAAAAATTAAAATTATTTAGGAACAAATTTAATAAAAGATGACCAGAACTTTACAATGAAAAGCATAAAACATTGCTGAAACATTTAATGAACACTTGAATAAATGGTAAGGCATATCATGTTCACATACTGGAAGGCTCAGTGTTAACATTCACTTCTACCCGAATTGGTGTTTCAGTTCAATGCAATCCCAATCAGAATCTCAGCAGGGTTTTTTTTGGTAGAAATCGACAGACTGTTTCTAAATTATATATGAAAATGAGAAGGACCTTGAATAATAAAAGCAAATTAAAAAAAATAAAAAGTTCAAAGATATGCCCTATTTGGCTTCAAAACTTAAAATAAGGTAATGTGGTGCTGGCATAAAGGTAAAAAGTACATCTATGGGACAGAATAGAAATCCCAGAAACAGGACGGGCACAGTGGTTCACGCCCATAATCCCAGCACTTTGGGAGCCTAAGGCAGGTGGATCACAAGGTCAGGAGTTCAAGACAAGCTTGGCCAAGATGATGAAACCCTGTCTCTACTAAAAATACAAAAATTAGCCTGGTTTGGTGGCACGTGCCTGTAATCCAAGCTGCTCGGGAGGCTGAGGCAGAGAATTGCTTTAAGCTGGGAAGCGGAGGTTGCAGTGAGCTGAGATTGCACCACTGCATTCCAGCCTGGGTGACAGAGCGAGACTCTGTCTCAAAAAGAAAAAAAAAGAAATCCCAGAAACAGATCACATTTATATGATCAGTGGCTAATGTGAAATTTTTTCAGCAAATGGTGTTAGGATAATTAGATATTCCTGTGCAAAAAAAGAGAACCATAAAACTTTTAGAAAGAAACATAGCAGAATATCCTCAGCAACTTGGAAGTGGACAAAGATTTCTTAGATGCAGAAAGCAACAACCAGCCAGGTGCAGTGGCTTACACCTGTAATCCGAGCACTTTGGGAGGCCTAACTGGGAGGATTACTTGAGCCCAGGAGTTGGAAACTAGCCTGGGCAACATAAGGAAACACCATCTCTAGGAAAAAAAAAAAAAAATTTTTTTTTAAATTAGTTGCATGTGGTGGTGGCACGCACCTGTGGTCCCAGCTACATGAGAGGCTGGGGCAGGAGGACTGCTTGAGCCTAGGAGGTTGAGGCTGCAGTGAGCCGTGATTGTGCCACTGCACCCCAACCTGAATGACAGAGCAAGACTGTCTTAAAAAATCAAAGAAATTAAGAAAAAAGAAAGCAACAACTGTAAAAAGAAAATCTGATAAATTGGACTTCTTCAAAATTTACAAAGTTTGCTCATTCAAACACAGCTTAGAAGATGAGCAGGGAAGCCACATTGGAGGAAAATACAAATTTTATCTGAAAGAAATGTATCCATAGATATACAAAGAATTGTAACTCAGTAATAAAAGATAAACCACCCAATGACACTTCCCCAAAGAGGCTTTTATGAAAAGTCAATAGTCACCTGGGAAATTCAAATTAAAACCACAGCAAAACACCAGTACACACTCAATGGGATGGCTAAAAATAGGAAAGGCTGACAACACCAAATGTTGAAGATGTGGAGCAACTAGAATTCATGCATCTGTAATAGATGTGTAGGATGCTGTAAGCACTTTGGGAAGCAGTTTCGCAGTTCCGTTTTTCTTCCTTTTTTGTGGTAAAATTTACCATTTTAGATTATCTGGGTTTTCGTCCCTTTATTCTGTTCATGTGGTATATTAACTGATTGATCTTCATGTGAAAAACCAATCTTGCATTTCAGGAATAAAATCCACATAGTTGTTGTGTATAATCCTTTAACATGCTGCTGAATTTGGTTTGCTAGCATTTTTTTTTTTAAGGATTTTTGCATCAGTATTCACAGGGGATACTGGCCTGCAATTTTCTTGTAGTGTCTTCGTCGGGCTTTGTTATTAGCATAATGCTGGCCCCATGTAATGAGTTAGGAAATGCTTCCTTCCTTTGATTTTTCTGGAAGAGTTTGAAAAAGATTGACATTAATTCTTCTCAAAATGTTTGGTAAAATTTAACCAGTGAAACCATCCTTTGTTAGGAGGTTTTTGATTACTGATTCAGTCTCCTTGCTAGTCATAGGTCTATTCAGATTCCCGGTTTCTTTGATTCAGTGCTGGTGGGTTGCATGTTTCTAGTAATTTATTTATTACGTTGCCATGCAGTTGTTCATGGTACTCTCTTATAACCCTTTTTATTCCTGGGAATCCTGGAGGAGTATTCCCACTTTCATTCTGATTTTAGTAATCTGGGTCCTGTCTTTTTTTCTTAGTCCATCTAACCAAAGATTTGTCAATCTTGTTGATCATTTCAAAAAATTATCTTTTGGTTTTGATTTTTCTGTACTAATTTTTCTGTTTTCTGTGTACCTCTGTTCTTTATTATTTCCTTCCTTTTGCTAACTTTAGGTTTAATTTATTGTTTCTGTAGCTCCATAACATGTTCTATTAGGTTGTTGATGTAAAATCTTGTAGACATTTACAGCTGTTAATCTCCTTCTTATCACTGTGTTTGCTGCGTCCACTAACTTCTGGTATAGTGCGCTTCATTTTCATTTGTCTCAAAGTATTTACTAATTTCCTTTATGATTTCTTCTTTGACCCATTGGTTGTTATTAGTCCCTTTGCATTGCTATAAAAAAATACCTGAGGCTGGATAATTTATAAAGAAAAGAAGTTTATTTTGGCTCATGGTTCTGCAGCTGTACAGGCATGGAAGTAACATCTGCTCAGCTTCTAGTGAGGGCCTCGGGAAGCCTATGATCATGGCAAAGGGGGAAGCAGATGTATCACATGGCAAGAGAGCAGGGGGAATTGCCACACTCCTAACCAGGTCACCTGTGAACTCAGAGCAAGATCTGTCTCATTACTAAGGGGAGGGCACCAAGCCATCCATGAAGAATCTCCCCCCATGATCCAAACACATTCCATCAGCACTGGGGATTATTGTTCACACGTGATTTGGTGGGGACAGAAATCCAAACCATATCAAAGCATATGCTGTTTAATTTTTATATACTTGTGAGTTTCCCAGTTTTCCTTCCATTACTGAGTTCTGGTTTCATTTCATTGTGATTGGAAAAGGCACTTTGTATAACTTTTGACCTTTTAAAATACACTATTTGTTTTATGGCCTATAATGTGTTCTATCCTAGAGAATGTTCCATTTGCACTTGAGAAAAAAATGTATATTCTGCTGTTTTTGGGTGGATGTTCTATACATTCTGTTAGGTCCAATTGGCCTAGAGCATTGTTCAAACTATTTTCTTATCGATCTACTGTCTCATTGTTCTATTCATTATAAAAGTGTAGTATTGAAGTCTCCAAACAGTATTTTAGAAGTATCTGTTTCTTCCTTCAGTTCTATATATGTTTGCTTCATATATTTTGGAACTGTGATATTTGGTACCTATATGCTTATAATTGTTATATCTTCCTGATGAATTGACCCTTAATTATTAATGTCCTTTCAGGCTGGAGTGCAGTGGCACAATCTCAGCTCACTGCATACTCTGCCTCCCAGGTTCAAGGGATTCTCCTGCTTCAGCCTCCTGAAGAGCTGGGATTACAGGCGTGTACCACCATGCCTGGCTAATTTTGTATTTTTAATAGAGATGGGATTTCATCATGTTGGCTAGGCTGGTCTCAAACTCCTGAACTCAGGTGCTCCACCTGCCTCAGCCTCCCAAAGTGCTGGGATTATAGGCCTGAGCCACTGCGCCTGTCCTGTAACAGTTTTTGACATGAAGTCTATTTTGTCTCTTAGGATACTCACCCCAACTCTCTTCTGGGTATTATTTTCATGAGATATCTTTTTCAACTTATATATGTCTTGAGAGCTAAGTGATTGTCTTGTATATACAATGTAGTTGGATCATGTGTTCTTATCCATTCTTCCAGTCTGTGCCTTTTGAGTTTAATCTATTTAACATTTAAAATAATTACTGATAGGGGAAGACTTTGGCCACCTTGTTAGTTTTCTGTATGTCTTACAGCTTTTCCGTCCCTCATTTCCTCCATTACTGCCTCCTGTTGTGCTTACTTGATATTTTGTAATGACACATTGTGATTCCCTTTTTCTATAGATAGTTTTGTTGTGGATACCATAGAGACTGCATAGGACAGTGTAAAGTTACAACAATTGGTTTTAAATTGATGTCAACTTAACATAAATTGTATACACAGACTCCTATATAGCTCTACCTTCCCACTCCATTTTGTAAGTGATGTCACAAATAATATCTTTATACCTTTAACATTTAAAATTTTTATGTATTTTTTAAAGTTACAAACCAAAATTATAATGCTGCTGCTTCATAGCAACCTAAAAGATTCCTTTAGCATTTCTTGTAGGTCAGGTCTAATGGTAATGAATTCCCTCAGCTTATGTTTATCTAGGAATGTCTTAATTCCTCCCTCTTTTTTGAAGGACAGTTTGTCTTTCTGCACTTTATATAATTTTACTGCCTTCTGGCCTTCAAGGTTTCTGCTGAGAAATGAGCAGATCATCTTATTATCTCCTATTTGTGATGAGTCTCTTTCCTCTTGCTGCTTTCAGGATCCTTTGTCTTTTGATTGTTTGGATATAGTGTTTCAGATTGATCTCTTTGGGTTTATCCTACTTGGAGTTTATTTAGCTTCCCGGATTTGTAGATTCACATCTTTCCCCAAATTATGGCAGTTTTTGGCCACTATTTCATATTTTTTCAAATATGAGGTCTATGTTGCCCAAGCTGATCTTGAACTCCTGGGCTCAAGAAACCCTCCTATCTCAGCCTCTCAAGTAGCTGAGATTACAAACATGCACTACTGTGCCTATTGGCTACTATTTCTTCAGATAATCCCTTGGTCCTTTTCTCTTCCTCTTCTCTTTGCTGGACTCATAAGATGTACATTGGTCTGCTTGATGGTTTCCCATGAATTCATTAGGTTCTAGCCACTTTTCTTCATTGTTTTTTCTTTCTTCTGTCTGCTCAAATCTGATGCTGAACCCCTCTGGTGAGGTTTAATTTGTTTTTTGAGATGGAGTTTTTGCTGTGTCACCTGGGTTGGAGTGCAGTGGTGCCATCTTGGCTCACTGCAACCTCCACCTCCTGGGTTCAAGCAGTTCTCCTGTCTCAGCCTCCCAAGTAGCTGGGATTACAGGTGCCAGCCACCATGCCCAGCTAATTTTTGTATTTTTAGTAGAGATGAGGTTTCACCATGTTGGTCAGGCTGGTCTCAAACTCTTGACCTCAGGTGACCCACCCACCTCAGCCTCCCAAAATACTAGGATTACAGGTGTGAGCCACTGTCCCTGGCCCGTTAGATTACTTTTCATAACTTCTCTCTTTCCTACTATTCTCACTGAGTTGTTCATCTGCCATTTCCCTGGTTTCCTATAGTTCTTAGTCTGATTTTTTTTTGTTTTTGTCATATTTAAGACAGTCATCTTCAACCCTTTATCCAGTGCCTGTACGTCGTTATTTTCTTCCTTTGATTGATTGGGCCATATTTTCTACTTTCTTTTGTTGAAAATCAGGCATTTTAAAAACAGCCACCTCTCCTACTCTTTGAAGACTGTCTCTGAGCCTTGCAGTTAACCCAACAAGAAAGTTTAAAGTTTTCTGAAACGTTTTTCTGAGCATGTCTTGCCTGAGTCTGCATATACATACCCTTACTTCCCCTATATACACAGCTGCTTTCGAATGTCTGAATTTCCCAAGGAGTCTTGTCCAAAGAGGGCCTTAGATGATCAATGGTTGGTCTTCGTTGTAATCTCTTGTCCCCAGGTATGCATGTCGATCATCTCCCTGCAGCTTTCCTGAGCAGTAGTCATTGCTTCTGTACCTGGGAGGGGAGTGAAACAGACCAGTCCTGTAGGCAGCCCACAGACTTGTCAGAATGTTGCACATGAGGTCTGCTCTGCTTCCTCCAGTTCAAGGGACACAGTTGGAAACTGGGCTGCTGCCTCCTGCAGACCAAGATTGTACCACACTGGGGAGGGACGTGACGTGGTGGAGGGCAAGGTTAAGTGAGAATACCCTTAAGTGTCCTACTGGTTTGAATGTGGCTTTTCTTGATGAGCATTCACTTGGTTGCTGTAGACTTTTGTTTGTTTTCCAGGGTCCCTCTAGGTTATTTTAGCCACTTTCATTTTTTGACATTTTCATGGAGGAATGAGGGCTTGGAGCGTCCTAATCTACCGCACTACTGGTTATTCTAGTGCGCAGGCTCTGGTTTGGAAAGTCATCGCGACACAGTTGCTTTTTGTATTCCGTGGGGTTGGGTTTGCAAGTTCACTCCTTATAGCCACCCTCTGTTGAATAGCATGGATACCAAGAGCACCAGGGCCTGAAGCAAGGTGAAGGGGCATCTCTGGTTTCTGTCTGGGGCTGCTTGACTTCATGGGGAATGGGACTTGAGGACCACTTACCTGGCTCTGTGCAAGGTGTTGTAGTCTGTCCTAGTTTCGCCCGGGCACAAGGGTAAAGTGTGAAACTTGTAGACCCTGCCCTGAGGGTGGGGATCACAGAAAGGAAGCATCTACAGGTGTGGAGCTCTCACTGGTGACTTTGGTGAGTGCCTGGGCCACGGTTTAACTGGTCTCCTTGGCAAATGGCGGTCTCCGTCAGGTAACTGGGTTCCTGGAAGCTCCCTGCACTTGTCACATTGGGCCAAAGAGAAGAAATATGAGCATGGGGGTCTTCACTGACCTTCAACCAGCCAGCTGCTTCCATGTGGATGGGGCGGGCAGGCCCTAAGAGCAAAGAGCCTCTGGATGCATGAGTGGCTGAGCTGACTGAGCCTTTGCCATGGCTGCCCAGGGAGAGCTGGTTTAGGGTCTAACGTGACCAAGGGAGGGCACATCAGGAGAGTGCTCCATTCAGGGCACTGCTGTTTGAGCTGGACAGGCCAATGGGCTGTGAACTCAAAGCCCTCCCTGCGCCCCCACCCCTTCCCATATATACCACGGCAGAGACTCACACAAGGCTGACTGTGCTCTTCTGAGACAGCACCAGGGCTAGGGCCGCCAGCCTGTGGCCACCAGCAGGGACTTCACCAGCCAGTGGCTGCTCAGCCAGCGTTCCCCACTCCTCCTCTTACCAAAGCACATGAATTCCATCTTCTGAACCACCTAGAACAGCAGCTGCTCTTACTTCTGGCTTTTGCCGAGTCCCACAGTCTAGCACTGTCCACCTGAAAACAGGGAGCGCAGACCTCCTTTTTGGCACCTGTAGCCAGCACCATGAACACCCACCTAGCATAAACGTACCTCTGTGCGCCGTGCCAGGTACGGTGCCATCCTAGGAAAACCTCCAGAGGTTTGCCTGCTGTCCTCAAGGGGAGAGCCTATATGGAGAGCTGGAGTGAGTTTTGTGCACAGGGCAAGATGCACAACTGGTAGAGGCAGCCCTCTGGGAGCGCCCGAGGTGTGGGGCCAGGTGTAGTAAGGAGGGTGGGGAAGGGGGGCTGAGCACACAGAAGAAAGCCAGCAGAGTCGGTGACTTGAGGCCCCTGCAAGTGCTGGGGCTGGTTCTGTAGAGGTGCGGCAGGGCAGAGAGATGCTGGCAGGAGAGCTTTCTGGCCTGGCACAGCATTCCCTGGAGGGCCAATGAAGGCAAGTACGGGAATGGTGAGGCCCTGTGGAGTAAGGGCTAAGGGGGAGGAGCTGCAAGTGAGTCCTGCCGGTCGCCAGAAGCCTGGCGGTGATGGGGTGAGCTCTGCTGGCCATTTGGGAGGTGGAAGTACCGCTCTGAGTGTAGAAGACACATCTTGTGAGTGGTCAATAGTGGGATGAGACTTTAGTGGTCATTATTCTGTGTGCTCAGCCAGACTTCTCCCATCGTTCTTACCACACCTGGCCCAACACCTCAGGCTCTCCCAGAGTGACCCCAGAGGGTTGGCTCCACCCCCTCCAGCCCCAGTACTGGGGAGAAAGGGTGGTGTTCAGCCCAGCAGTCACCATCCTTTCACCTGGCCCCACACATGCACTAGGGTCCCATCGAAGAGCTGTTCCCCGCAGCCCACTCCCACCTCAGTCCACCTGTGTTCGCCCTGCCTCTCATCCTGCCCCACCCTTTGACCTGACGCCCAGCACAGGCACCCTGGCACAGCAGGCAGAGATCGTGCGGGACTTCCACTGCACATCCACAGGGGCCTCTAGCGCGTGCCTGCACGACTCCAGCCTCATTCCCGCCCCAGGGGCCTTCCTCACTCTTTCTCCAGCACCGTTGGCCCAAAAGTAGACCTTATCAAAGAAAGAACAGGACGCCTGCCCTTTTCCTCAGGTTCTTAATTATGTTTTTAATGTTTTGCAAGTCTCTCTGAAATCCTGAAGAGATAGACGATTTGACTAAAGTGTATAAAAACTCACCTCAGAAGTTTGTTTAACTTCCAGGATCTCAACGGGGTTCAGAACCTTTTCAGATAAATAATTCAGCCTTAGATGAGCAGCAGCCACTAGGCCTTTCTCTGTGAAGGGGGGGCTGTGTTTCTGTCTCATCATTGTGGCCCCTGTGTGGGCTTCAAGCCGGGTGCAAGGATGGCCGGACTGTGACAGCAGTGAGAAAAGAAAGGATCTTTTTCTCTGAGGAATGTGAGCCCCTTTGAGTTGTCAGGCCCGGAGAGGCAGGGAAATGTGACAGCAGTTACATCTCACTGCCCACGTTGACATAAGTAATGGCCTGCTCTGTGGGCTCTAGGCCAGTAGCCGTAAGTTAACCTAACAGTGCCACAGTTCATACCCTGTCATTCAGCACTAGATAGCCAATTACTATCAGTGTTCTTTCAATAAACCAGTACAATAAAAATTCCTAAAAACTGGAGCATCTCCTGTATTCTCCAGAACAGTGGTTCCTGAGCAGCTGGCCTCAACTTGGCCCAAATAAACTCTATTAATTTTGACTCAGTTGCTTTAGGTCAGTAGGAACGACAGTGGTGGCTGACTACACTTACTGTTGGGATCTTACCTGAGGAGCTTCTGCAGGGCGGCTTTACAATATTCAAAGTTTGGCTTTAGTCGGGGTGTCCTCAGACCCCCCTGACATGGAGGGGTCCACATTCTGAGAACAACTGGGTATCTGCTATGAAACATGGTTTGGCTGGGTGGGGTGGCAATTGGCTTCTCACCACAAGCCACGTTAGGCTGCCAGGAAAAGCTCTCCCTGGGGGAGGGGCTGCCCCCCGGTGGAGTGGAACCAGATGCTGGGGTCTCCTGATCATGACGTTTTCTGCTTTGCAGACTGATGAGGAGAAGCAGCAGGACTTACCTGTGGTGATGCCAGTTTTTGACAGAAATACCTGCAGCATCCCCAAATCCCAAATCTCCTTCATTGATTACTTCATCACAGACATGTTTGATGCTTGGGACGGTAAGAAATCTTCCTTCAAATAGCACATTTTCCTTTAACTGATGGGGAACTGCATCTGAAACAACAGGGTGCATTTGACTGTAGAATATGATTTGGGGCCTAGGCTTTCGAGAACGAGAGAAGTAAACCATCGCCGAGGGCCTCTGAGGGCTGGATGTTCGTTCTTCACACTCCCGGCAGGCATAGGTGTCGTTCCGCCTGTTTTATAGATGAGGGGAGAGAACTTGGGGCCCCAGGGCTTGTAGTAGAGCAGCCGGGGCTCCAGAATCCATGGTGTTTCTACACCAGCCCTTTGCCCTCCGCTGTCCCCTGCTTCTCCCAGCCTCACTCTACACAAGACCAGAAAGACTGGTCTGTCTCTGATCATGTCACCCGCCTTTAACTTCAGGCGGGGCACAGGACCCTGTCAAATAAACCAGAGAACAGGATCCACTGATATTCCATGGGCATCTTCACTCTGAGGGCTGCAACCTGGGGAAGGGGCTACAGCGCTGATAAATGTCCAGATCCAGTCAGGAAATAAACCTGTGTCTCAAGGAGGCCGTAGAACTGCTCTATGTGGCTAGGGAGAAGGACTGAAGCAGTGGGGACGGCTGCGCAGCTCACTGCTTCTGGGACTGAGACCAGATGCCTGCATCTCCAGGCTGCATGTGGAAGGAGATGCTGGTGCATGTGAAGCATGCATGGAGCGAAAGCGGGCACACAAGGGCCAGGCCGTAAGGTGGGGGCACATGACATTTTGCTTTCTGATACCCCAGGCCCAGAGGTGCTGGTTGAATGGCAGTTAAGCAGATTAGCCACCTTCTGTTGTATTGGCCAAAGTTACCAGCTCAGCAGGTGGCCAAAGAGGAGGTGCTGGCATTAAGGGCAGGGTCTAACTTCAGTCAGCCATGGCTCGTTGAAGTTTCTGGGTGTGTTTAGCCTCACACAGATGCCTGCTCCTCCTATCTGTCACTCTTTAAAATCCTCTCAGCAGAAAGCCTAAACCTGTTAGGCGAGGCTGTAAAAGGGTATCACATTCCCATCTTTCTCTCCAGCCTTTGTAGACCTGCCTGATTTAATGCAGCATCTTGACAACAACTTTAAATACTGGAAAGGACTGGACGAAATGAAGCTGCGGAGCCTCCGACCGCCTCCTGAATAGCGGGAGACACCACCCAGAGCCCTGAAGCTTTGTTCCTTCGGTCATTTGGAACTCCTGAGGGCAGCCAGGGTTCTTGGTCCTTTCAGTATTAGGCAGAACAGCCCCCTGATCTGCATAGCCTGTGAGAGCACATACGGACATCAGTTACCTTCTCCTGCCACCATCCGATGCCATCACCGTCAAGCGAGACTTGGCCACCATAGCCTGGCCTGCTGCAGGAGCTCCTCAGAAAGGCACGTGAGAACCACGGATGGCACTGCGTTCTGTGAAAACACAAGGTCTGGAGTGCCCCTGCAAAGGGTATTGCTGGATTTGCCGCCAGTGACAGAGCATGTCCATTGCAAACTGTTTCTCTCAGTATGTTCAGCACTTAGGAACGGCTAATGGCAATCGGATCTTTAGCAGCTTTTTCACATAGAAGGTGCAATCACTCACTTTGGAACACTACTGAGAGTGACTTCTCTTTTAAAATTGAGTAGCAAATGAAAAAAGAAAATTTGAAGTTGATTATTAATATCAGCTATTAAAATGTTTTATTTATTTTCCATGAATTTAAAAATACTTCAAAGCCAAAGCCAACTTCAAATACCATGACCAAATTTACATGATTCATATTCATTATGCATTACTGGGTATACAGACTTATTTTCATAATGCAAATTAATATAAAATGACATTTTTACTGCACTATAGAAATATTTGTGTATGTTAAACTTTTCTGATTGAGGCTAATTGGAAAAAGCTGGGGTCTTAATCTAAGCGCAGAAGAAGGCTGCTACTGTGGAGAACCCAGGGCTCTGAAACCTTACAGGGAGCTCCCCAGGGCTCTGAAACCCTACAGGGAACTCCCCAGGGTCAAATTAGACTCTTCTTGGTTTGCAAAGAAAAATTTTTTCTAAAATTTTATAATTAAATTTCCAAAAGTTGACCCTGTTTTACACTGTTTCTACAAAATATTTCTTATAAAAAACAACAAAAATGGAATGCTTAATGAATTCACATTTTATAACCAACCTGTTTTTATCTGCAGTGGGAATCTTTGATGCCAGAAATTTATAAAGAGGTTCTGTATCTTCACACTTTGAATAAGCATAATACCATAAAAAAATGACACTTGACATGTCAGCGTGTTTGTCATTTCATTTTAAACTCAATTTGTTTTTTCCCAGATAAAAATGAAATTAAACCATTTCTTTTTAAGAAATCATGTGTTATCATCTTTGTGGGGAGTTTTTTGTTTTATGATACTTACTTACAATATTTATTAAAAAAATAAAGACCAGGCACAGTGGCTATGACTGTAATCCCAGCATACTGTGAGACTCTGAGGTGGGAGGCTCTCTTGAGCCCAAGAGTTCAAGACCAGCCTAGGCAACATTAGCAAGACCTCATCTCTACAAAAAAATGTAAATACTAGCCAGGCATGGTGGCATGCACCTGTGGTCTCAGCCACTCAGGAGCTGAGGTGCAAGGCCTGAGCCCACGAGTTCAGTGCTGCAGTGAGCCATGATGCCACTATACTCTAGCCTGGGCAAGAAAGCAAGACCCTGTCTCTAAATAATAAAGAATATTCCCTACTTTACAGAAAGTTTGGTAGTTAAATGACTTTTTCAGGGTCACACAGGGCCAGATGAATATGTTGAAAAGTACTCAGAATTAACTTCAGTTCACCGCCTGGTACCACAGAATGGGTACTGAGAGAGAAAAGGCACACTGCAGAGCTGACAGAGGGCTCTCAGAGATGGCTCTTGAGTACCAGGTACCCATTCAGATGTCAGGACACTCTGGAGGGCTGACAGGGCAAGCCCTTTGGGGGCCTCTCTGTTTAAGGAAACAAAGGCTTTGTCCTATGTTAAGACATTTGACTTGAGATGGTAATTGTGGACTGAGCTGGGAAGACATGTCTGTCCCCTCCACCAAGTGCAAAGAAAAAAGGAAATGAACCGCACAAAGAATGCAACCATCTTGAGGCACAGAGAGCAGTGTATACAATATATGGAATTTGCATCACCCAGAGCTGGTAATAATTATCAAATCATCTGAAAGAAACTTGAAGATAAGTAGGCTTAACATGTTTAAAGATGTAAGAGAAAAAAAAAAAAAAGAAACTGAGGTAGCTGGGCACGGTGGCGCGTGCCTGTAGTCCCAGCTGCCCGGGAGACTGAGGTGGGAGGATCGCTTGAGCCCAGGAGTTCTGGGCTGTAGTGCGCTATGCCAATCAGGTGTCAGCACTAAGTTCAGCATCAGTATGGTGACCTCCCGGGAGCGGGGACCCACCAGGTTGCCTAAAGAGGGGTGAACCAGCCCAGGTCAGAAATGGAGCAGGTGAAAACTCCTGTGCTGATCAGTGTCTGTGAATAGCCACTGCACTCCAGCCTGGGCAACACAGCAAGACCCCATCTCAAAAAAAAAAAAAAAAAAAACTAAGGTAAACCAAGACAGCTTAATAATAGATTTGACAACCATATTAATAGACATTCTAGAGATGAAGAATATAGTCATTGAAACAGAAAACTTCAGTGTCTAGGTGTCACAAAGACCCCACGTGACTAAAGAGGGAATTTGTAAATTGGAAGACAATGAAGGGACTCAATTAGCATGGAGCACAGAGAGAAAGATGGAAAATGTAAAAGATAAAATATGAGAGTAGAAAGAAATGCTTCAAAATATGTCCAACTAGGAGATCCAGAAGGGAGAATGGGGAGAAGCACCATCTAGAGGAGAGGGCAGAGTCCTCCAGGATTTCACAGACACAAATTCACAGACGTAAAGGCACACTGAATCCTAAGCAGTATGAGTAAAAATCTACACAAGTGAAACTGTAGAACCTTGAGCACAGAGAGAAATACTTAAAGCTGAGAAAAGACAAATCACAAAGGGAATAGTGTTAGACCACCATCAGGCTTCTTATCTGCAATGACTAAAGTCAAAGGAGTAACATTTAAATACTGAAGGAAATGGTCAACCTAGAATTACACGCCTATATAGAAATTGCCGAAGGAATTAAAGAATATGGAACTTAAAATCACTAACAGAAGACCGAGCGCAGTGGCTCACGCCTGTAATCCCAGCACTTTTGGGAGGCCAAGGCAGGCGGATTATCTGAGGTTGGGAGTTTGAGACCAGCCTGACCAACATGGAGAAACCCCATCCCTACTAAACATACAAAATTAGCCAGGTGTGGTAGTGCATGCCTGTGATCCCAGCTACTTGGGAGGCTTAGGCAGGAGAATCACTTGAACCCTGGAGGCGGAGGTTGTGGTGGGTCAAGATCACCCCATTGCATTCCAGCCTGGGCAACAAGAGCGAAACTGTCTCAACAGCAACAAAAAAAAGCAAAGAAGAAATAAATGGAAAAAGAAAATGCATGACTTAGAAAAGACAATCACAAAAATAAGTGTAAACTCATACACAGAATTTTATAAAGACCTACATGTAAAAAAAGTAGCATATGACAAAAGATGCAAACCAAACTAGGCGACTTAAATCAGTGTAGACTTATGTCTCCTGGGACCATAAGGCTGGAGTCGAGGTGTCAACAGGGTTGGTTCCTCCTGCAGGCTCAGAGGGAGAAAGCGTCCTGTGCCTCACCCTTAGGTCTTGGTGACTGCCGACAATCCTAGACGCGCGCAGGCTAGCAGATGCATCGTCCCAGTCCCCCCCTCCACCTTCACATTGCCTTCTATGGAACCTGTGCCCTCTCTTTTACTTATAAAAACACTGGTCATTGGATTTAGGGTCCATGCTAAATCCAGGGTGGTTTCACTTCCAAATCCTTAACTAATGACATCTAGAAGGACCCTATTTCCACACGAAGTCACATGTTGAGGTTTCAGGGGGACACTGTTCTACCCATTACACATGGCGATAATCATGTTCTTGTTTGCCTGCTCTGATGAAGCAAGCTGCCATATTGTGAGCTGCCTTGTGGTGAGACCCACATGGCAAGGAACTAATGATAGCCTGCAGCTCACAAGCAGCAAGGAACTGAATCCTCCCAGCAACCACGCGAGCGAGCTGGAAGTACATCCTGCCCTGGTCAAGTCTTTAGGTGAGAGCACCCTCCCAGGAGACACCTTGATTACAGCCTTGCAAAAGAGTCTGAGCCAGAGAGCCCAGCTAAGCTACACCTGGATTCCTGATTCTCAAACTGAGATACCAAATGTTTTAAGCCAGGAAGTTTTAATGCAGTTTGTTACGTAGCAACAAATAACTAACATATAAAGTGTATGGCACGGAAAAAGAATGAAACAGAGCTACAGATGTGGACTGGGTGAAAGATTAATAATAATATTGGATGAGAAGGCAGAATTGCACTGTGATACAATTTGTGCAAATTTTTTGAATACCCAAAACAATACACTATTGATTATGTAAAAATAGGAGGAACATTAAAATTCAAATATTCAGGAAATTTACAAATACCGTGAACTCACTCGAACAATACCACCTAGCCTCCTGGTATACACAGAGACGAGACTGAAAAGTCTTTCTTCCAAACTCCCTTGCACCCAAGATTTCGGGTCTAATTTAGGTTTACTTGTCAGATGGCATTTGTCCAAGACTCTGATTCAGAACTAGTCATAAATGGAAAAAAGCAAAGGTCCACATGGGGCATCAATTCTGAATGTCAGAAATGGCATTCTAGACCCAGCAGCTATAGTGACAGCTTCCCGATTGTGGTAGGAACATCCAGGCCTTGGAGCCACAGCAATAGCCTTGGCAGCCCAGCCCGAGGGGTGGTTTTAGGGAGACTCTCCAGGAAACAGTCAGGAGTCCATTCCTTCCGTTCTGGTACTGATATCCCTTCAGCTTAAACCAGCTAGAGGAGTTCTCTAGTCTCACAATTAAGGACTCTGATCAAGACAAGAAGTATGTACCCCAACTCCACAGTGGCAGTTACCTGTGGAGGCTGGGGCGGGGTCTGGTGCTCAGACCTTCAAAGGGAACTATCAGTATATTTTCTAGTTTTGAAATAATATATAAAGCTGAGTTTGGGCGCAGTGGCTCATGCATATAACCCCAGTATTTTCAGAGGGTGAAGCAGGTCGATCACCTGAGGTCAGGAGTTTGAGACCAGCCTGGCCAATATGGTGAAATCCCATCTCTACTAAAAATACAAAAAGTTAGCCAGGTGTGGTCGCAGGCACCTGTAATCCCAGTTATTTGACAGACTGAGGCGGTAGAAAGCTTGAATCTGAGAGGCAGAGGTTGCAGTGAACTGAGACTGTGCCACTGCACTCCAGCCTGGGACAGAGCAAGACTCCATCTAAAAATAAAATATATATATAGGATATACATATCAGCTGCAGGGGCTCACAACTGGAATCTCAGCACTTTGGGAGGCTGAGGCAGGTGGAGCATGAGGTCAGGCGATTGAGACCATCTGGCTAACATGGTGAAACCTGTCTATACTAAAAATACAAAAATCAGCTGGGCATGGTGGCTCACACTTGTTATGTGTAATCCCAGCAACTTGGCGGGCTGGGGCAGGAGAATCGCTTGAACCCAGGAGGCAGAGGTTGCAGTGAGCCGAGATAGCGCCACTGGGCCCCAGCCTGGCAATAGAACAAGACTCTGTCTCAAAAAAAGAAAAAAAAAAGCAGACACAGAAAACATTTATTCAGTCTACTGGTGAGTACACTGATTTTGTTTTAAAGGCAGTTAGGGCCAAGACAGCTAGGATATTTTCTTTTCTTTCTTTGACACAGGTCCCTGTCGCCCAGGCTGGAGTACAGTGGCACAGTCAGGCTCACTGCAGCTTCTGCCTCCCAGGCTGAAACACTTCTCCCGCCTCAGCCTCCTGAGTAGCTGGGACTACAGGCCCATATTTTAAGTAGAGAAAGTAGTACACAAAACAGAAGCCACATGAAAAAAATAAAATCAACTACAAAAATCAAAAAGTTTTATGTGACAAATCACAATATGTCAAAAAAAAAGCAGGGAAATGTTTATAATTCATTTTATAAAACCTTCCATAATACTGATTTTTATATAAGGAAATCAACAGTACAGTAGAAAAAAATTTTAAAATGATATAAAAAGTTTGTAGAAGAACAAAAGGTTCTTAAAGTTTATGCTAAACTTCACTGATAATTGAAATGCAAATTTGAACAAATTTGAGAGATTGTTCACCTTTAAGATGAGTAAAGAATACAAAGTTTGATAATATAGTATATAAGAAAGTGTGGGCCAGGTGCGGTGGCTCACACCTGTAATCCCAGCACTTTGGGAGCCTGAGACCAGCAGATCATGAGGTCAGGAGTTCGAAACCAGCCTGCCCAACATAGTGAAACCCCATCTCTACTAGAAATACAAAAATTAGCCAGGTGTGGTAGCACATGCCTGTAATCACAGCTACTCCTGAGGCTGAGGCAGGAGAACTGCTTAAACCCAGGGGGAGGAGGTTGCAGTAAGCCGAGATCGCACCACTGCACTCCAGCCTGGGCCACAGAGCAGGACTCCGCGTCTTGGGGAAAAAAAAAAGAATGTGTGGAAATGACACAGCAGGTGAGTGTAATTAGTACAACCTAATTACAAATTTGCCAAATCTATCCAAATTATAAATGTACATAAATTGTGACCCGGCAATTCTACTTCCAGGATTTTAGCCTAAAGATATGTACACATGTGGGAAATAATACATCTACAAAATTATTTATGGCAGCCCTACTTACATTAGTAAAAGACTGAAAACAAGTTGTCTATCATTTAAGAAGAGTAACTAAATAAATTACAGTATGACCATACAATGGAATACTATGCAAGTTTAAAAAAGAATGAGAAGACTTTTATTTTCCAGTTCCGCATGTGAGGAACTTGAAAGTCACCACTTCATTCTAACAAGTACAAAGCTGAACAGCCTGAAAAATCAACAACTCTTCCTAGATCTGTGAGAAAGGTGAGGATACAGGGCAAACTGCTGCCCCAAAGATAGGAGAGACCAACAGGCAAATATAGGAAATTATATCTTTCTGGAGCAGAGATTCCTGAGTCAAAACCACCGTCGGAACCAGTGCCAGGGTAGAAAAACCTGATCAGTAAATTGAAGAACTGCTGGAGGCTCAGTGTGGACAGTCCAAGAATTAGAACTGCAGGGGAACCCAGTCATAAGGGGTACCCCCCGCACTTTTGTGAATTTTACCTCCAACATCTTGACAATTCTCACAGTAAATATAACAAAAATTCCCTAATACTTCCAGCAAAGAGAGGGGAAAGCACTGTTTTGTTTATAGCAAAACCACTGTAAATGAACGAAAAGTGCTTTTGATGGGATCATTAACAGACTGGATATGACTGAGGAGTAAATCTCTCAGCTTGAAGACATGTCAATAGAAACCTACACAACTGAAATTAAAGAGAATAGGACTCAGAAAACATCCAGAGACTGTGCAGCCAAAAAGCTGTAATACACATGTAATGGGACCACCAGAGGGAAAATCCAAAAAGAAAAGAACAGAAGAAATATCTGAGGCCACACGTGTTACCTCATGCCTGTAGTCCTAGGACTTTGGGAGGCCAAGGTAGGAGATCACTTGAAGCTAGGCATTTGAGACCAGCCGGGGAAACATAGTGAGATCCCCGCCTATAAGAAAATAAAAACTTAAAAAGCCGGCTGGGCGTGGTGGCTCATACTTGTAATCCCAGCACTTTGGGAGGCCAAGGCAGGTGATCACTTAACATTGGGAGTTTGAGACCAGCCTGACCACCATGGAGAGACCCTGTCTCTACTAAAAATACAAAATTTGCCAGGTGTGGTGGCGTGCACCTGTAATTCTAGCTACCTGGGAGGCTGAGGCAGGAGAATCGCTTGAACCCGGAAGGTGGAGGTTGCAGTGAGCCAAGATCGTGCCATTGCACTCCAGCCAGGGCAATAAGAGCAAAACCTCATCTCAAAAAAAAAAAAAAAAAATTTAAAAAGCCAGGCCAGGCACGGTGGCTCACACCTGTACTTTGGTAGCCTGAGACAGGTGGATCATCTGAGGTTGGGAGTTTGAGACCAGCCTGACCAACACAGAGAAACGCCATCTCTACTGAAAATATAAAATTAGCTGTGTATGGTGGTGCATGCCTGTAATCCTAGCTACTCAAAAGGCTGAGACAGGAGAATCGCTTGAAGCCGGGAGGTAGAGGCTGCAGTGAGCGGAGATAGCACCACTGCACTCCAGCCTGGGCAGCAGGAGTGAAACTCCATCACAAAAAAATAAAATAAAAGTCAGGCATGGTGCTATGCCTGAGGCTGGGGGATGACTTGCCCTCAAGAATTCAAGCCTACATTGAGCTATGATCACACTACTGTAATCCAGCCTGGGAAACAGAGCGACAGCCCTAGGGAAAAAAAAAATTGAAACAATAATGACGGAAAATGTCCCCGGCCTGGTGCCTCCATCTGTAATCCCAGCAGTTTGGGGGGCTGAGGCAGGCGGATCATGAAATCAGGAGTTGGAGACTTAGCCAATATGGTGAAACTCCATCTCTACTAAAAATACAAACATTAGCTGGGCGTAGTGGGGTGCGTCTGTAGTCCCAGCTACTCTGGAAGCTGAGGCAGGAGAATTGCTTGAACCCGGGAGGCGGAGATTGCCCTGAGCTGAGATCAACACACGAATTTGTAGGGCGAGGCATTCAGGCCATGGCAGAGACATATCACTATCGAACTATAAAAATTGAAAGTAAAGAAAAAGTTCTGAAATAAACCAGAGGACAAAAACACCTTATCTATAGAAGACCAAAGACAAGAATTACATCTGACTTCCCCTCAAGCAGGAAGAGTGGAGGGAAATAGTGTTGAAAGAAAAAAGCCACCAACCTAGAATCCTGAATCCTGAGAAATTATCCTTCCAAAAGGGAAGATGCTAATGTTACACATAACTTTAAAAAAAACAGCAACAAAAACTCGACACGGTTTGTAGGGGAAAAAAATGGAAGGAGAATTAAAGGCTCTCTCAAGCCGACAAACATTGTGGGAATTGTTGCTGTTAGACCTGCCTTGCAATAAAAGACGTTAAAAAAAGTTCTTTAGCCAGAAGAAAACAGAATATGCCAGAAACTTAGATCATAAAGAAAGGAAGCATGTCAAAGGAGGAATAAAGGTAAAATAAAAATGTATTTTTCTTCTTCTTAACAGATAAGTTCCCCAAAATAATGATAGCAACATGTATTTGATGACGCCTGGCTGTGTATATCGACGCACAGACATGTGCTTACGTATGCTCACATCTGTGAAAGGAACGACAGCAAGGATACAAGGAATGGGAGGAAAACATTGGGATTATTTTCTTATTATACGGAACTCACAGTACCCACAAAACAATTTAGTATTACCTGAAAGTGGGTTTGGATTTGTTGCAAATTTATGTTGCAAACTATGGCAACCACTAAAACAAAAGTGAAAAGAAATTTAACTTATATGCTGACAAAGGAGAGCAAATTGAATCACATAAAATGCTCAACTGAAACAATACAAGGCAGAAAGTGAGTGGAAGACAGGAATAGAAACAAGGAACAAGGGCAGCAAATAGAAAATAGAAGCAAACGTAGAAGATACTGATCTAACACGTTAATAATCACGTTGAACGTCAGCGGTCTACATGAACCCACTAGAAGACAGAGAGTGTCAGAGTGGATCAAGAAACAGGACACAAGTATACATTGTCTACAAGAAACTCCTTAAATAGAAAGCACACAGATGAGGCTGGGTATGGTGGCTCACGCCTGTAATCCCAGCACTTTGGGAGGCGGAGGCAGGTGGATCACCTGAGGTCAGGAGTTTGAGACAAGCCTGGCCAATGTGGTGAAACCCCATCTCTACTAAAAATACAAAAATTAGCCACACATGGTGGTGGATGCCTATAATCCCAGCTACTTGGGAGGCTGAAGCAGGAGAATAGCTTAAACCCAGGAGGCGGATATGGCACTCAGCCAAGACCGTGCCACTGCACTCCATCCAGCCTGACCAACAAGACTGAAACTCCATGTCAAACAAAATTGAAAAACCACACACACAGATTAAGTACATGGAGAAAATATGCTACACTAACACTAATCAAAAGAAAGCAAGGCCTTCCTGGCCAACATGGTGAAACCCTGTCTCTACTAAAAATACAAAAATTAGCTGGGCGTGGTGGTCCACACCTGTAGTCCCGGCTACTCAGGAGGCTGAGGCAGGAGAACTGCCTGAACTTGGGATGAAGAGGTTGCAGTGAGCCAAGATCTTGCCACTGCACTCTAGCCTGGTGACAGAATGAGATTGTCTCAAAAAAAAGGAAAAAGAAAAGAAAAAGCAGGAATAGTTATATTAATTGCAAACAGAGCAGACTTCAAAGCGGGGGAACTTATCAGGGATAAAGAAGATCATCGGATTATGACAAAGAGATCATTTCTCCAAGGAGACGTAGCAATCCCTAACAAGTATCTACCAAACAACATCAAACTACGTGACCCCAAACGGATAGGACTGTAAGGAGAAAAGATGAATCCACTATTACAGTTGGAGTTTGCAGCACGCTTCTATCAGACGGGAACAGATTCAGATGGCAGAAAATCAGTAAGGACAGAGTTGACCCTACCACACCATCAGTCACCTGGACGTAATTGACATCTACAGACCAGTTCAGCCAGAGGCCACAGATCACCCTTTCTCCTCAAGCCCACGTGGAACATTCACCAAGACAGACCATATCCTGGATGATAAAACACACTTTAACACACTGAAAACCAGAAATTAGGCCAGGTGCAGGTACTCATGCCTGTAATCCCAGCACTTTGGGAGTCCGAGGCAGGCAGATCACTTGAGGTCAGCAGTTCAAAACCAGCCTGGCCAAAATAGTGAAACCCTGTCTCTACTAAAAAATACAAAAATTAGCTGGGTATGGTTGCATATTCCTGTAATCCCAGCTACTCGGGACGTTGAGGCAGGAGAATCGCTTGAATCCGGGAGGCACAGGTTGCAGTGAGCCGAGGTTGTACCACTGCATTCCAGCCTGGTGACACAGTCTCAAAAAAAAAAAAAAAGAAGGAAGAAAGAAAAAATATCTCCAATCAATAAACTAACTTCACCCCTTATGGCTCAAGAAAAAGATCGAACTAAACTAAAAGCTAACACAAAGAGGGAAATAAAGATTAGAGTCGAAATAAATAAAAATAGATCATGGAAAAACAATTGTGAGATCAATGGAACCAAAAGTTAGTTTTTTCAAAAAAATCCATTTTGACAAACATTTAGCTCGACACACACACACACACACACACACACACACACACACGCGCGCGCGCACACACACACACACACACACACGAGAAGATGCAAATAATCAAAATTAGAAATGCAAGCAGAGATATTGCTCCTGAACAAACAGAAATAAGAAGCGATATATGAGAATACTATAAACAATGGTACACCAAAAATTGGATAACATAGATGAAATGGACAAATACACAGAAACACACAAATTACATCAATTGACTCAAAAAGAAAGTGAAAGTCTTACCACGTATATAACAAGTAAAAACATTTAATCAAAACTTCTCCGCAAAGAAAAGTCTAGAACCACATGGATTCACTGGTGAAGTCTTCTAAAGATTTAAAGAAAAATTAATATCAATCCTTCTCAAACACTTCCAAAAAAATCAAAGAGGAGGGAATACTTCCTAACTTATTCAGATGCCAGCATTACCCTAATGACAAAGCCGTATTACGACATGAAAAAAAAAATCAATATCCCTCATGAGTATCAATGCAAAAATCTTCAACAAAACACTAGGAAACCAAATACAACACATTATATATCCTGACCAAGTAGAATTTGTAACAGGAATGCAAAGATTGTTCAACATAAGCAAATCAAATCAATCTAACACCTTACATCAGTGGAATCATTATCTTAATTGGTACAGAAAAGGCATTTACAAAAGCCAACACATATTCATGATAAAAACTCTCAGAACTAAAAACAGAACCATAGTTTTATTAAAAAAAATAACTCCCAGAAAACGAGGAATAGAGGGAAGATTCTTCAACATAATAAACGCACTTATGAAAAACCACAGCTAACATCATACTGAATGGCGAAAGACTGAAAAGTTTTCCCACAACTTCACAAACAAGTCAAAAATGCCTGCCTTCACCAGTGCTATTCAACATTGTGCTGGAAGCTTCCTTCTATTTTTTTTTTTAACAGGGTCTCACTGTGTTGTCCAGGCTGGAGTACCACTGTACCATCATAGCTCACTGCAGCCTCGACCTCCTGGGCCGAAAGTCACCCTCTCGTCTCAGCCTCCTGAGGCTGATACCACAGGAATGTGCCACCACATCTGGGTGATTTTGGTTTGTGTAGAGATAGGGTTTTGCCATGTTGCTCAGGCTGGTCTCAAACTCCTAGGCTCAAGCAATCCGCCCACCTCTGTCTCCCAACATGTTGGGATTACAGGTGTGAGCCACTGCACCAGGCCTGGACTAGAAGTTCTAGCCACAGCAATTAGACAAGGAAAACGAATAAAAGGCATTCAAACTGAAAAGGAAGTAAAACTGTATTCACAGACAAAATGATCCTACACATAGAAAATCCCAAAGTACGGGGCCGGGCTCGGTGGCTCACCCCTGTAATCCCAGCACTTTGGGAGGCTGAGGCGGGTGGATCACGAGGTCAAGAGATGGAGACCATCCTGGTCAACATGGTGAAACCCGGTCTCTACTAAAAATACAAAAAATTCTTGTCAATTTTTTTTTTTTTTTTTTTTGAGACCGAGTTTGGCTCTGTTGCCCAGGCTGGAGTGCAGTGGCACAATCTCGACTCACTGCAACCTCTGCACCCCAGGTTCAAGTGATTCTCCTGCCTCAGTCTCCCGGGTAGCTGGGATTACAGGCGCCTGCCACCATTCTGACTAATTTTTGTAGTTTTAGTAGAAACAGGGTTTCACCATGTTGGTCAGGCTGGTCTCAAACTTCTGATCTCAGCTGATCTGCCCATCTTGGCCTCCCAAAAGGTTGAGATTACAGGCGTGAACTACCACACCCAGGCAACAACACATTCTTAAATTATAGGTCAAAAAATCGTAAGACAAATTAGAAAGCAGAGACAAAAGAAACTGAAAACACAACATACCAAAACCTACAGGATACAGTAAAGGCGGTACTCAGAGGGAAATGTATAGCTCCACTCACTCACACACACATACACACACACACACACACACACACAGACACACACACACACACACACACACACACAAACACACGAGAAGATGCAAATAATCAAAATTAGAAATGCAAGCAGAGATATTACTTCTGAACAAACAGAAATAAGAAGCGATATATGAGAATACTATAAACAATGGTACACCAAAAATCGGATAACCTAGATGAAATGGACAGATACACAGAAACACACAAATTACATCAATTGACTCAAAAAGAAAGTGAAAGTCTTACCACGTATATAACAAGTAAAAACATTTAATGAAAACGTCTCCGCAAAGAAAAGACTAGAACCAGATGGATTCACTGGTGAAGTCTTCTAAAGCTTTAAAGAAAAATTAATATCCATCCCTCTCAAACACTTCCAAAAAAATCAAACAGAAGGGAATACTTCCTAACTTATTCAGATGCCAGCATTACCCTAATAACAAAGCCGTATGATGACATGAAAATAAAAAAATAGGCCGGGCACGGTGGCTCACGCCTGTAATCCCAGCACTTTGGGAGGCCGAGGTGGGTGGATCACGAGGTCAAGAGATCGAGACCATCCTGGTTAACATGGTGAAACCCTGTCTCTACTAAAAATACAAAAAATTAGCTGGGCATGGTGGCACGTGCCTGTAATCCCAGCTACTCAGGAGGCTGAGGCAGGAGAATTGCCTGAACCCAGGAGGCGGAGGTTGCGGTGAGCCGAGATCGCGCCATTGCACTCCAGTCTGGGTAACAAGAGCGAAACTCTGTCTCAAATAAATAAATAAATAAATAAATAAAATAAAAATCAATATCCCTCATGAGTATCAATGCAAAAATCATCAAGAAAACACTAGCAAACCAAATACAACACATTATATATCCTGACCAAGTAGAATTTGTAACAGGAATGCAAAGATTGTTCAACATAAGCAAAGCAAATCAATCTAACACCTTACATCAGTGGAATCATTATCTTAATTGGTACAGAAAAGGCATTTACAAAAGCCAACACATTTTCATGATAAAAACCCTCAGAACTAAAAACAGAAGCATAGTTTTATTTTAAAAAATAACTCCCAGAAAACGAGGAATAGAGGGGAGATTCTTCAACATAATAAAGGCACTTATGAAAAACCCACAGCTAACATCATACTGAATGGCAAAAGACTGAAAAGTTTTCCCACAACTTCACAAGCAAGTCAAAAATGCCTGTTTTCCCCAGTGCTATTCAACGTTGTATTGGAAGCTTCCTTTTTTTTTTTTTTAACAGGGTCTCACTGTGTTGTCCAGGCTGGAGTACCACTGTACCATCATAGCTCACTGCAGCCTCGACCTCCGGGGCCAAAAGTCACCCTCTCGTCTCAGCCTCCTGAGGCTGATACCACAGGAATGTGCCACCACATCTGGGTAATTTGGTTTGTGTAGAGATAGGGTTTTGCCATGTTGCTCAGGCTGGTCTCAAACTCCTGGGCTCAAGTGATCCGCCCGCCTCTGCCTCCCAAAATGTTGGGATTACAGGTGTGAGCCACTGCACCAGGCCTGGACTAGAAGTTCTAGCCAGAGCAATTAGACAAGGAAAAGGAATAACAGGCATTCAAACTGAAAGGAAGTAAAACTATATTCACAGATAATGTGATATTACACATAGAAAATCCTGAAGTATATAAGGCAACTCCGAGAGCAAATAAATGATTCAGCAAAATTTTAGGATACAAGATTAACACGCAAAAACTAGTTATGTTTCTAAATGCCAGTATTGAACAATCAGAAAAGGAAATTTGAAAAGCAATTCCACGTACAATATTATTTAAAAGCATGAAATATCTGGGAATAAATTCAACCAAGGAGTGAAAGACTTGTACACTGCAAATTACAAAACATTCCTGAAAGTCCTAAATCAAGAAAGGCCTAGGCTGAGTGTTGTGGCTCATGCCTGTAATCCCTACACTTGGAGAGGCAGAGGCGGGTGGATCACGAGGTCAAGAGATCAAGACCATCCTGGCCAACATGGTGAAACCCCGTCTCTAGTAAAAATACAAAATTACCTGGGTGTGGTGGTGTATGCCTGTAGTCCCAACTACTCAGGAGGATGAGGCAGCGGAATGGCTTGACCCAGAAGGAAGAGGTTGCAGTCAGCCAAGATCATGCCACTGAACTCCAGCATGGTGACAGAGCAAGACTGTCTCAAAAAAGAAAAAAAAAAAAAAAAGACCTAAATAAATGGATAGGCCGGGCGCGGTGGCTCACGCCTGTAATTCAAGCACTTTGGAGGCCAAGGTGGGCAGATCACCTGAGGTCGGGAGTTCAAGACCAGCCTGACCAACATGGTGAATGCCGCCCTTAAAAATAACAAATAATTTAAAAATACATAAATAAATGGATAGAAAACCACCTTGTGCTAATGGATGAAAAGAATTGATATCAATACTACCCAAAGCCATCTACAGATTCAAGGCAATGTCTAACAAAATTCCAAAAGCCTTTTTTGCAGAAATGGAAAATCTGATTTTCAATTAATATGAAATTCCAAGGAAATACAAAAGAAAACAGAAATTCCAAGGAGCTTGTGTTATGAGCTGAACTGTGTCCTCCTGCCCTCTCAATTCACATGTTTGAGTCCCTAACCCCCAGTACCTCAGAATGTGACTGTATTTGGAGACAGGACCTTTAAAGCATTGATTGAGGCTGGGAGCAGTGGCTCACACCTGTAATCCCAGCACGTTGGAAGGCCGGGGTGGGTGGATCACCTGAGGCCAGGAGTTCAAGACCAGCCTGACCAACATGGTGAAACCCGTCTCTACTAAAAATACAAAACTTAGCTGTGCGTGGTGGCAGGCACCTCTGATCCTAGCTACTCAGGAGGCTGAGCCAGGAGAATCGTTTGAACCAGGGCGGTGGAGGTTGCAGTGAGCCAAGATCATACCATTGCACTCCAGCCTGGGCAAAAACAGCAAAACTTTGTCTCAAAAGAAAGAAAGAAGTGGTTGAGTTAAAATAAGGCTGTTAGGGTGGTCCCTAATCTAATCCAACTGGTACCCTTATACGGAGGAGAAATTTGGAGCCATTGAGTGACATCAGTGACACAATTACACCAAGAAAACACCATAGAGAATGGAGCAGGAAAGCAGCCATCTGCAAGCCAAGGAGAGGCTTCAAGAGAAACCATACCTCCTGACACCTTGATCATAGATCTGTGAGAAAATAAAATTCTGTTGTTTAAGCAACCCAGTTTGTGATATTTTGTTTTTTGTGGGTTTTTTTTAGAGATGGGATCTCGCTCCATTGCCTGGGCTGGAATGCAGTGGTGGGATCTCAGCTCACTGCAACCTCCGCCTCTCGAGTTCAAGTGATCCTCCTGTCTCAGCCTCCCACGTAGCTGGGACCACAAGTGCACATCACCATGCCTGGCTCATTTTTGTATTTTTAGTAGAGAGGGGGTTTTGCCATGTTGGCCAGGCTGGTCTCAAACTTCTGACCTCAGGTGATCTGCTTGCACTGGCCTCCCAAAGTGTTGGGATTACAGGTGTGAGCCACTGTAACCATCCAAATTGTGGTGTTTTGTTATGGCCACCCTAGAAAATTCACATAACTCAAATGGCCCTCCAAAAAATAAATCTGGAACAAGAAGTTGAGAGGACTCACATATAGACCACAGGAATAGAACTCAGAGTTCAGAAATAAACTTGTACATCTGTGGCCAGTTGACTTTGGACAAGGGTGCTCAGTTTGTTCAATGTGGAAAGGACAGTCTCTTCAACAGATGGTGAAGCTGGACCCGGACCTCATACCATATGCTAAAATTTTAAAAATCAATCAAAGACCTAAATATAAGAGCTAAAACTTTAAAACTCTTAGAAGCAAACACAAGAGTAATTCATGACCTTGGACTAGGCAGTGGATTCTGAGATATGATACCAAAAGCACAGGCAACAAAAGAAAACAGAGAAAACCACAACTTCATCAAGATAAACTTTTTGTTATCAAAGAACACTATCAACAGTGTTAAAGGCAACCCACAGAATGAGAGAAAATATCTGCAAATCGACCTGGCACGGTGGCTCACGCCTGTAATCCCAGCACTTTGGGAGGCTGAGGCAGGTGGATCATGAGGTCAAGAGATCCAGACCATCCTGGCCAACATGGTGAAACCCCATCTCTACTAAAACTACAAAAGTTACCCGGGCATCGTGGTGCGTGCCTGTAGTCCCAGCTACTCGGGAGGCCGAGGCAGGAGAATTGCTTCAACCCGGGAGGTGGAGGTTACAGTCAGCCGACATCATGCCTCTGCACTCCAGCCTGGTGTCTGGCGACAGAGTAAGACTCTGTCTCAAAAACAAAGAAAATATCTGCAAACCACATATTTCATAAGGGATTAATATCCAGAATATATAAGGAACTCCTACAACTCAAAAACAAAACGAATCACTTGATTCAAAAATGGGCAAGTATTGGAATGAACATCTCTCCAAAGACGACATACAAATGGTCAA
>NW_022437086.1:2838614-2855900 GCF_009761245.1 Sapajus apella | reverse complement strand
CAAGCCCATTCAAAAGTGGGCAAAGGATATGAACAGACACTTTACAAAAGAAGACATATGTGAGGCCAACAAACATATGAAAAAATGCTCATCATCACTGGTCATTAGAGAAATGCAAATCAAAACTACATTGAGATACCATCTCACGCCAGTTAGAATGGCGATCATTAGAAAATCTGGAGACAGCAGATGCTGGAGAGGATGTGGAGAAATAGGAACACTTTTACATTGTTGGTGGGAGTGTAAATTAGTTCAACCATTGTGGAAGACAGTGTGGCGATTCCTCAAGGACATAGAAATAGAAATTCCATTTGACCCAGCAATCCCATTACTGGGTATATATCCAAAGGATTACAAATCGTTCTACTATAAGGACATGTGCACATGAATGTTCATTGCAGCACTGTTTACAATAGCAAAGACCTGGAACCAACCCAAATGCCCATCGACGGTAGACTGGATAGGGAAAATGTGGCACATATACACCATGGAATATTATGCAGCCATCAAAAACGATGAGTTTGGGTCCTTTGTAGGGACATGGATGAACCCGGAAACCATCATTCTCAGCTAACTGACAGAAGAGCAGAAGATCAAACACCGCATGTTCTCACTCATAGGCGGGTGTTGAACAATGAGAACACATGGACACAGGGAGGGGAGCACTACACACTGGGGTCAGTTGAGGGGAAATAGGGGAGGGACGGTGGGGGGTGGGAAGCTGGGGAGAGATAGCAAGGGGAGAAATGCCAGATGTAGGTGATGGGGAGGAAGGCAGCAAATCACACTGCCACGTGTGTTCCTATGCAACAATTTTGCATGTTCTTCACATGTACCCCAAAACCTAAAATGCAATAAAATAAATGGGAAAAAAAAAACCCTAGAAGAAAATCTAGGCAAAACCATTCAGGACATAGGCATAGGCAAGGACTTCATGACCAGAACATCAAAAGCATTGGCAACAAAAGCCAAAATAGACACATGGCACCTAATGAAACTCCACAGAATCTGCAGGCAAAAGAAACAGTCATTAGAGTGAATCGGCCACCAACAGAATGGGAAAAAAGTTTTGCAGTCTACCCAACTGACAAAGGGCTGATATCCAGAATCTACAAAGAACTAAAACAGATTTACAAGAGAAAATCAAACAAGCCCATTTAAAAGTGGTCGAAGGATATGAACAGACACTTTACAAAAGAAGACATACATGAGGCCAACAAACATATGAAAAAGTGCTCATCATCACTGGTCATTAGAGAAATGCAAATCAAAACCACATTGAGATACCATCTCATGCCAGTTAGAATGGCGATCATTAAAAAATCTGGACACAACAGATGCTGGAGAGGATGTGGAGAAATAGGAACACTCTTACACTGTTGGTGGGAGTGTAAATTAGTTCAACCATTGTGGAAGACAGTGTGGTGATTCCTCAAGGACCTAGAAATAGAAATTCCATTTGACCCAGCAATCCCATTACTGGGTATATATCCAAAGGATTATAAATCATTCTACTATAAGGACACATGCACACGAATGTTCACTGCAGCACAGTTTACGATAGCAAAGACCTGGAACCAACCCAAATGCCCATCGATGATAGACTGGACAGGGAAACTGTGGCACATGTACACCATGGAATACTATGCAGCCATAAAAAATGATGAGTTCGTGTCCTTTGTAGGGACATGGATGAACCCGGAAACCATCATTCTCAGCAAACTGACACAAGAATAGAAAATCAAACACCGCATGTTCTCACTCATAGGCGGGTGTGGAACAATGAGAACACATGGACATAGGGAGGGGAGCATCACACGCTGGGGTCTGTCAGGGAAACAGGGGAGGGCCAGCAGGGGTTGGAGAGTTGAGGAGAGATAGCATGGGGAGAAATGCCAGATATAGGTGAAGGGGAGGAAGGCAGCAAATCACACTGCCATGTGTGTACCTATGCAACAATCTTGCATATTCTTCACATGTACCCCAAAACCTAAAATGCAATAACAAATAAAAAACTTTTCCACTTCCCACAGTATCTGTGCACATATCAACTGCCATTTTTCTTTGGGGTTCTACGGGAATCAGAGTCCATGAGGGCATGTCTGGAAAATTGTGCTGTTTGGTCATGAGGGGCGGGAAATCTTAACCATCAGAGCCTCAGGGTAATGGTGGAAAGATCTAGAGATCTTCAGACCCCCTGTGTGGGGTTGGTTAAAGGAGAGCTGGAGACAGGGATTTGGGACAGATCATCAGGGTGTGGAGCCCACAGCCTCCAGTCCCACAGGACAGAGTCAGCAAGTCAGAGCTCATGCTCACCACACATTGAACTCATTTGTACTCACAAGGTTGCACCCTTAAGGTAAAGACATCAAGTTGCAAGCATCTTGCAACTTGAGAGAGATGAGTACCCCTCTTTTTTTTGAGACAGAGTCTCGCTCTGTCTCCAGGCTGGAGTGGGGTGGTGCAGCCTCAGCTCACTGCAACCTCCACCTCCCGGGTTCAAGTGAGTTTCCTACCTCAGCCTCTCGAGCATCTGGGATTATAGGAACAAGCCAAAACACCCAGCTGATTTTTGTGTTTTTAGTAGAGACAGGTTTTCACCATGTTGGCCAGGCTGGTCTGGAACTCCTGACCTCAAGTGATCCGTCCACCTTGGCCTTCCAAAGTGCTGAAGTTACAGGCATGAGCCACCGCGCCTGGCACCCCCTCATTGTTAGGGCCACACTGCGGCAGGACAAGATGTCCCAGCTTGCTTATGTGGCATGGAGGCTGCTGGCTCAAGACCCCTGGGAGATTCTCTGACACCAGCATGTGTGCTCTGAGCTCTGAACCTTGGTTACAAGGTCCTACAGCCTAGGTGAACTATTCACATCAGCAGCATCTGCCAGCAGCTTCCCCCATGGAATCCGGATGCCTGGGGAGATGGCTCAGAGCATGAGGTCAGCATCCCAGGGCAACCCCCTCTTGACCACATGGGATCCCCTTAGGCCTGATGGCACTGGGAATGTGAGGGACCAAGGCAGAAAAGAGGAGTTGATGAAGCAGGAGAGAGTGAGAAAGAGAAAAATGAGGTAGGACCCTGCTGGGGAGTAAAGAATTGGTCCTAAATCCTTTGGGAGGATTTCAAAGTTCTGGGTGGCTGGGCACAGTGGCTCACATCTGTAATCTCAGCACTTTGGGAGGCTGAGGAGGGCAGATCACTTGAGGTCAGGAGTTCAAGACCAGCCTGGTCAACATGGGAAAAGCCTGTCTCCACTAAAAATACAAAAATTAGCCAGATGTGGTAGCGTGAGCCTGTAATCCCAGCTACTCGGGAGGCTGAGGCAGGGGAACTGCTTTGAGCCCGGGAGACGGAGGATGCGGCGAGATGAGATGGTGCCACTGCACTCCAGCCTGGGTAATGGGGCAAGACTCCGTCTCAAAAACAGGTAAATAAATAAATAAAATAAAAGTTCTGGAGACCCCTAGGAGTTTGAGACCAGCCTGACCAACATGGTGAAGCCCCATCTCTACTAAAAATACAAAAATCAGCTGAGCGTGGTAGGGTGCATCTGTAATCTCAGTTACTCGGGAGACTGAGGCAGGAGAATCGCTTGAGCCCAGGAGGTGGAGGCTGCAGTGAGCTGAGGTCACACCACTGCACTGCAGCCTGGGCGATGGAGCAACACTCCATCTTGAAAAAAATAAATAAATAAAATAAAAGTTCTGGAGACCCCTAGGAGTCCAAGAACAGCTTGGACAACATGAAAAAGCCTCGTCTCTAGTAAAAAATACAAAAATTCACCAGGTGTGGTAGCATGAGCCTGTGATTCCAGCTACTCAGAAGGCTGAGGCAGGAGAATCTCCTGAGCCCCAGAGGCGGAGGTTGCAGTGAGCTGAGATCACGCCACTGCGTTGCAGCCTGGGCAGCAGAGTGAGACTCTGTCTCAAAAACAGAAACAAAGAAAAAAATAAGTTCTGGAGACGCTGTATCTCTGCACAGGGATGGCCAGGGCAGCAAACTCCAAGCCTTGAGCTCCAGGGAAGTCTCACCCTCCTTCATTGTGTCAGCCTTTGGTATCATCTACAGTTCGAGAAGTGACCGATCCATTTCCTGATCTGAGCACCCATCCCGGTCCCTCTTGCCCCTGGAGAATGCAGGAAGGGTGCGAGGCCTCCCGCCCGGCCCAGCCCCTTCCCCTCACACCAGAGCTCCCGCCCTCCCCCATCTGTGGCCATTTCTTTCTCTTTCCTCCAATTTTTTGCCAGGCAATGTATACGGAAAAAAAAAAAAAAAAAAAAAAAAAGTTGCAGATGGTCATCCTGATCAATGCTCAAGGGGTCAAAGCCACGCCTTTGAATGTCTGTGGCTACAGGTATCTCACATGCTTTCTTTCTGGTTAGATGGATGCTGGGGGGTAGAGAAGGAGAAGAATTGGAAAAGACAGAGCGAGCACACTGCGGCCAGATGCCGCCCTTATAAGCCACTCCAAGCCTTCCTATGTGGGTTTCTGAGGCCATTTTTTTTTTTTAATCTGATAGTTTTTTTTAATCATCCTTGAAAAACAATGTGGTTTCATAAAGTGAGGCCCTGGGCAGAGCAGGCCACTCCCACAGGGCTGCAACAAGTGAGTTATCCCTGATGGACATCCTGTTTCTCCTCCCTCCTCTTTGCCAAGGCTTTTTTGGGAAGGCCAGAGTCACAGCCAGCCAGGAAAAGGCTTGCAAGGGGCTGGGAGTCTGTGTAGGGAACCAGGCGGTTCATGAAGCCTTCCCAGGCTTCAACAAGCCCAGTGGCTGGAGCCAGGAGCCTGGGCCCTGCTGGCTGTCAGGGTGTCTGCCTCATGTTTTCTCTGAGCTCCCATGACTGGCAGATCATCCGTTCCTACAGTCCCACAATCCTGGATCTCTGAGTGTCTTGGTTTCCCTGTTTTCTCACTTCTCAGATAAGTCTCCCTAGACCGAAGGTTGGGGATCACTGCTCAACCCCAAACTGCAGAGGTGCATTTCAGTTCTGTTCAGCAAGTATATTTGGACACCTCTGTGGTTTGCTCCTTATGATTTTTTTCTATTCTTTCTCTCCCTCCCTTCCTTTCTTTCCTTCCTTCCTTTTCTTTCTATTTCTTCCTTCCTTTCTTTTTTCTTTCTCTTTCTTTCTCTTGCTCTGTTGTCTAGGCTGGAGTGCAGTGACACTGTCTTGACTCACTGTAACCTCTGTCTCCCAGGTTCAAGCAATTCTCCTGTCTCAGTCTCCTGAGTAGCTGAAATTACAGGCACCTGCCAGGACACCTGGCTAATTTTTGTATTTTTATCAGCGATGGGGATTCACCATGTTGGCCAGGCTGGTCTCTAACTCCTGACCTCAACGGATCTGCCTGGCTTGGCCGCCCCAAATGCTGGGATTCCAGGTGTGAGCCACTGTGCCTGGCCTTTACAATTTCTTGGAAAAAGAAGCAGGGGGAGGGGGGGAGGGGGGAGGGAGGGAGGGAGGGGGGAAATTGAGTTGAAATGCACTAAGTGCAAGGCACTGTGATCAAGGGAGAAATGTCATGGTTTTTGCCCTTGGAATCTCTGATTTGGAAGAAGAAAACAGATGCAATATATTGGGCTTCCACCCTGGAGCCCAAGCAGTTATGACACAGGGTCTGTGCCTATTGGCATGAATGGCTCTAGGCATATTAGGAGATTCCAGTGTTCTTTCCCACAAAGAGGCACCAGCCAATGGATGGACCTCACACATGTGGCTTCCAACTTGACTTCCTCTGCTGGGTATTGATACAGCCTCCCAATACTGATTGCCCAAAAACAAGGAATGAAGAACGGAAACAAGGGGAGCCGAAGAGGGATCAGTGAGGCTGTGGATGGTTCCAGAAGGCAGGATAGTGTCTGGCCTCACCAGAGATTGTTATCATCCCTAATAAACGGTTGATGGGCTCATATCCCTCCCAGAACGCAATCACATCTGACCCGCTCCCTAGCAGATGCCCGCCCACCTGTCCAGGTGATCAATCACTCAGTATCTGCTGCATGAACTCTGCAGACAGGTTGTTCTAAGGCAGAAAACCGCTTTCTGACAGGGAGCCAAGCCCTATCTGAATCTCCAAAATGTCTTCCCACTGTGCAGCCCTCTGGAGGCTGAAGACAAGACTAAACTTTCTGTCGCCTGATGAGATTTAAATGTACTGTGCAGGCTGGGCAGAGCAGTCACACCTGTAATTCCAGTGCTTCCAGAGGACAAGTGGGGAGGATGCTTGAGGCCATGAGTCTGAGACCAGACTGGCCAAAACAGTGAGACCTCTGGCTGGGTGTGGTGGTCACCACTATAATCCCAGCTCCTTGGGAGGCCAAGGAGGCTGGATCACCTGAGGTCAGGAGTTCGAGACCAGTCTGGGCAACATGACAAAACCATCTCTACTAAAAATACAAAAAATTGGCCTGGCGTGGTGGTGTGCACCTGTAATCCCAGCTACTTGGAGGCTGATGCAGGAGAACTGCTTGAACCTGGGAGGCGGAGTGTTGCTGTGAGCCGAGATTGGGCCAGAGCACTCCAGCCTGGGAGACAAAGGGAGACAGAGCAAGACTGTGTCTCAAAAAACAACAGAAAACCAAATACTGAGTCCTTGTCTCTACAAAACAAAAAATTTTAAAACTACCCCAGTTGCAGTGAGCTGTGATCCCATCACCACACTCCAGTCTGGGCATCAGAATGAGACCCCTGTCTCTAAAAATAAAAAACAAAAATCTAAGCTCCAGGACGCCTCAAAGTCAGTGGGCCGCTTTACGCTCGAACACAGCTGCCGTGACTGTGAGGGGAGCAACCTCTAGTCCGTGCTGTGGATAGAATTCATCTCTGCCACCTGGAGAAGAGGTGAACCTTCTTGGCTAGAAGCCCTGCGCCCTTTCCTGCAGGATGGGGCGTACACTGCTGACAATCTAGTGTCTTTTTTTCTTTTTTTCTCCCTTTTTTGTTTTTTGAGTCAGCGTCTTGTTCTGTCACCTAGCTGACGTGCAGTGATGCACTCAAACTCTGGGGCTCAAACGACCGTCCTACCTCGGCCTCCCAAGTAGCTCAGGCTCCAGGTGCACGCACGGATGCAGGAGTTAAGAATAAATTACATAGGCAGAAAGTGAGGACCACGAAATCCTCGGGAAGGTTTTCCCTTTAATGAAAAGCAGTCCCCAAAAGAGAAGCCTAAAAATTAAGCTGCAGACAGAGACCAGCAAGCTGGAAGCCTGCACGGGTGAATGCCGGCAGCTGTGCCAATAGGAAAAGGCTACCGGGGTCTAGGCACGTCCAACATGGAGGCTCCGTCTTCCCTTCTCTTTGCCAAATCAGGTGGACCAGTGAGAAGGCGATATGGTGCCAGCCAGGCAAATACCCCACTTGCATAATAAGGTTAGGATGGGGTGACCAGCCGCCCCCACGCACGATGTAAATGTCACACCTGGTTGAACCAATCTGTGGGCCTCATGAAAATCAGACGCCGTCTTTTCAAGCCTACCTTTAAACTCTGATGGAGTCCGAGGGCTGGATTTTCTTTTTCAGGAACTCCTCTCTCTCGCAATGGAGAGAGACCTGTTTGCCTTTCTTTCTTTTTGTTGAGCCAAAGTCTTGTTCTGTTGCCCAGGCTGGAGTGCAGTGGAGCGATCTCAGCTCACTACAACCTCTGCCTCCCAGGTTCAAGCAATTCTCCTATCTCAGCTGCCCGAGTAGCTGGGATTACAGGCGCCAGGCGCCCACCACCACACCTGGCTGATTTTTTTTGTATTTTTAGTAGAGACAGGGTTTCACCATGTTAGTCAGCCTGGTCTCAAAGTCCTGACCTCGTAATCGACCCACCTCAGTCTCCGAAAGTCCTGGGATTCCTGGCATGAGCCACCATGTCCAATCTCCTTTCTCTTTTTTCTGCTTATTAACCCTCTGTTCCTAAACTCACTCCTCATGTGTATCAGTGTCCTTAATCTTCTTGGGGTGAGACAATGAACCCTGGGTATTTACCCCAGACAGTGACCCCACTGCAATACCACTATGCCCAGCTAAATTTTTCTTTCTTTTGTAGAGATGAGATCTCACTATGTCAAAAAAAAAGAAAAACTCTCATGGACCCTCAGGGCTGACCTAATTTATTTTTTGCTATCGTGTTTCTCAATACGTGTAAACATAAAATGGCTTCTACTCATAGGTCTATTGCAACTATAAAATAGGAATAAATTTAGAGGTCGATATGAACAAATCTACATAGCAGATAAAATTTCAGTCAACAGCATTCATTTCACCTGGTGGCACTGTTGCTCACTGAAAGGGAATCGCTGCTACTTCAGATGTGAACATGGCACCAGCCGAGCCAGCAGACGTTCTTCTGTGCTTCATCATCACCTGATTCTCCCTCTAGTTTCCTGTACTCCTCTGGAGTATTTTGGAATCATTTACTCATCATTCATTCATTCACCCCATATTTATTGAGCACCTACTTTCTCGCGAGAGAGTAGCTAAGGGTAAATTAGTAAGCAAAGAGGATAGAAATCCTGCTCGCTGGGAATTCATATTCTAGCAGCTTTCCTGAGTGAAAAACACATTTCTATTAAAATCTGCATGCTTGGCTGGGTGCAGTGGCTCACACCTATAATCCCAGCACTTTGGGAGGCCGAGGCAAGTGGATTACCTGAGGTCAGGTGTTCAAGACCAGCCTGGCCAACATGGTGAAGCCCTGTTTCTACTAAAAATACAAAAGTCAGCTGGGCATGGTGGCAGGTCCCTATAATCACGGCTACTTGGGAGGCTGAGGCAGAGGTTGCAGTGAGCCGAGTGCACTCCTACCACTGCACTCCAGTCTGAGCCACAAGAGTGAAACTCTGCCTCAAAAAGAAAAAAAGTCACCACTCTCTTCTTCTCTTTATGACAATTCCCATAGAACAATTTAGCCCCAGGGCTGTTGGCACACCAATGTCCTAAAGCCACGTTCAGTACTCACCAAGGCCATCCAGGTAACGTAGAAGATGTTCACATTAATTTTTTCTTTTCAATACGGGGTCTTACTCTGTCATCCAGGCTGGAGTGCAGTGGCGTGATCTCGGCTCACTGCAACCTCTGCCTCCTGGGGTCAAGCAATTCTGCTGCCTCAGCCTCCTGAGTAGCTGGGGCTATAGGCGTGTACCACCACGCCTGGCTAATTTTTATATTTTTAGTAGAGATGGGGTTTCACCACCATGTTGGCAAGGCTGGTCTTGAACTTCTGACCTAAAGTGAATGGCCCGCCTCCAGACCTCCCAAAGTGCTGGGATTACAGGGGTGAGCTACCGTGCCTGACCTAATTTCTGATAATCACCAAAATAAAGACAAAAACACTTTGAAAATCTTACAGACATCTTGTACATGCAAAAGTCGGAGGCTCAGCCTGGCACAGGGGCTCACGCCTGTAATCCCAGCATTTTGGGAGGCCGAGGCGGGTGGATCACAAGGTCAAGAGATCGAGACCATTCTGGCCAACGTGGTGAAACCCCGTCTCTACTAAAAATACAAAAATTAGGCACGGTGGCTTGCACCTGTAGTCCCAGGTACTCGGGAGGCTGAGGCAGGAGAATTGCTTGAACCCAGGAGGCGGAGGTTTCAGTGAGCTGAGATCGTGCTACTGCACTCCAGCCCGGCAACAGAACAAGACTCTACCTAAAAAAAAAAAAAAAAAAAAAACAGAGGCTCTCTAGATGCCTGTAAATCCCCAGTTGGGGAAGCGCAGCTTGAGTTAATTTCCATTACACACACATCCTTTATCTTGTTGAGGAGTTCGATAAGGAAGTGCTGCCAAGGACCAGCAGCAGCCCTTATCTGGAAGAGAAAACTTCCCCACGGGGCGGTGTCTCTAACGCTTGCTTTGCACCGTATCTCACCTTGTGGGGAAGAGAACTGTCTTCGTCCACTTGAGCTGCTCTTACGGAATACCTGAGCTGGGCAGTTTTATAAAGAAGTGAGGTTTGTTTGGCTCGTGGTTCTGCTTGCTGCACAGGAAGCGTGGTGCCAGCATCTGCTTCTGGTGAGGGCCGGGGATGCCCCCCTCATGGTGGAAGGTGACGGGGAGCTGGTGTGTGCAGAGATCACCTTGTGAGAGAGAGAGGAGGCAAGAGAGAGGAGGAGGCTCTAGGCTCTTTTAAACAACCAGCGCTCCCAGGAACGAAGACAGTGAGAACTCACTCATTACCCAAGCCGTTCAGAAGGGATCCCCAGCCAGGACCAGAACACATCCCAACCAGGCTCCACCTCCAACACTGAGATTCGGTGGGGGCAAATGTCCAGACTGTATCAAGAACAAAATCTCACAATTTGCTGGGTAGGACATTGGAAGCATAGTCAGAGTGAGGTATACGGATACTTGATGAGCTTCATCAATATCAATTGTACAAATTTTTTCACTGAATACATAGTTTATTGGTAGCTAATATTATATCTGCTCCTCCAGTCCAGAGAGTCTGGGCCCTCCTCCACTGTGCCATGTGGAAAGGCGGGAAAAGTAAATTTTTTGGTGGGACGGGTGCAATAGGCAGTGGGCAACAGCATGAGCTTTGGACACTGAGATTTCTACGGAGGCCGGCGGCACGGCCGCGGGTTAGTGTAAAGCAGGGCACATGTGATCCCACCACGCAGATAACAAAAAACGGAAGATACAGGCTGCTCAGTTTTTCAATTTTTCCCTGGACATTTAGCCCTTGAAAATACACACAGAATGAAATCTCCAATCCTAGCCCAAGGCACCAAAGCAAATTTCTAGTGTCAGAGGCCACACCTCTTGATTTCTCTGCCTCAGTGCAAGCTGCAACCTCTTTAATTCAGAATCTGTGGCGCTTGAGTTTAAAAGCATGTCTGCACACGTGCTCATATGAATACAGCTTCGAAAATGGAAGTGTAAAGAAAAAGCTGCTTACCTGTGTGTCTTCTCACTGCTTCGGGGCCCCTTGGGGTGGATCCTACCTCTCTGCTATTTGTACCCACTTCTTTGGAAAGTGTCCTCCCCCTGGGGCCCGCGTGGGAACTAGAGGAAAGTTCTGGTTCAGGTGCACCCTGAGACTGCACTGACACTGCCACTGTTTTATAACTCAAATTCCCTTTGCCCCCAGAAGCTCAGACCCAACCTACCACAAACTTGCCCAAATTAATGGGGTTATAAGTACTTATCAGAGCCATTACCCTAATTATTTTATCTTATTTTTAGTTTTCAGAGGTGGGGTCTTGCTCTGTTGGCCAGGCTAAGTGCAACGGCACAATCGTAGCTCACTACAGCCTTGAACTCCGGGATCAAGCGATCCTCCTGCCTCAGGCTTTAGAGCAGCTGAGATGACAGGCACACACCACGGTGCCTGACTAATTTTTAAATTTTTTGTAGAGACAGGGTCGTACCATCCTGTCCAGATGGGTCTTGAACTCCTGGCTTCAAGCAATTCTCCTGCCTCAGCCTCCCAGAGTGCTGGAATTATAGGCGTGCGCTGCCACGCGCAACCTCACAATTCTTTTAGAGGGTAGAATTGGGCGCTGGCCCCTGGAAAGAAGCTCTTTTCCTTCTGGAGAGTTTGCATTAGGTTCTAATCGGCAATCAACTGAGGGCACAGTGACACAGCCAAGGAAATCTGCAGGAGGCTAGGAAGAATGAAAGGCAGAGATCCCTGATTCCCATCGACCCTGCCAGATGATCCGGAGACTGAGGCAGGGGGATCGCTGGAGCCCAGGAGGTCAAGGCTGCGGTGAGCTGTGATCACGCCACTGCCCCAGCCTGGGTATCTGTTCTCACGCTGCTATGAAGAACCTGTGCCAGCCATCCAGGCACCCTCGGTGCACTTCTGAGCTCCACCAGCACGGGTGACAATACCCCAGAGGTGTCACCTGCACCTGTGCCTCGCTCTTGACTGCTGTGAGATAAATATGAGCGATGGCAACTCCGTGGAAGAAAGCCCTGCCCTCTCCACGAAGGACACGTCCAGTGCTTTTGGTGGGTGTGAGAAGAACTTGCTGTTTTGTGCTGTTTTGCTTTGGTTTAAGATATCTGCTTTTTTTTTTTTTTTTTAGACGGAGTTTCGCTCTTGTTACCCAGGCTGGAGTGCAATGGCGCGATCTCGGCTCACCGCAACCTCCACCTCCAGGGTTCAGGCAATTCTCCTGCCTCAGCCTCCTGAGTAGCTGGGATTACAGGCACGAGCCACCATGCCCAGCTAATTTTTTGTATTTTTAGTAGAGACGGGGTTTCACCATGTTGACCAGGATGGTCTCCATCTCTTGACCTCGTGATCCACCCGCCTCGGCCTCCCAAAGTGCTGGGATTACAGGCTTGAGCCACCGCGCCCGGCCAAGATATCTGCTTTTTAAAAGAATTTCCCAGAGAGGTGAGGAAGTTGAGCGCTGAGGCCAGAGGTGGGGGAAGGTGAGCATTTCTCTCAAATACAGGGAAGGCTTTTGGTTTCGTTTGGGATTGCTGTTTGTTTTGTTTTTATTGCTTTTCCTGGATTTATCTGGTGGGTCCCCGGTCTTGTTTAGCAGGCTGCTGTTGCCTAGGGGCATTTTCTGCTGGGGTAGATTCAAGCATGCTGCTAGTGAGGAGGGCAGAAAAGGGTCATTGTCACTATTAACCATAAGCACCTCCATGATTTGAGTATTTCCTATGTGCCAGGCACTATGCAAAGTTGTTATTAAGCACCTCTTTTTTTTTTGAAATGGAGTCTCGCTCTGTCGCCCAGGCTGGAGCACAGTGGCACGATCTCAGCTCAATGCAATGCCCACTTCCTGGGTTCATGCGACTCTCCTGCCTCAGCCTCCCGAGTAGCTGGGACTATAGGTGTCAGCCACCACGCTCGGCTAATTTTTGTATTTTTAGTACAGACCGGGTTTCACAGTGTTGGCCAGGCTGGTCTTGATCTCCTGACCTCATGATCCACCCGCCTCAGCCTCCCAAAGTGCTGAGATTACAGGTGTGAGCCACTGTGCCTGGCCTGACAAGTTTTTCATAAGCACCTCCAATTTTAATCCTCCCAGCAACCTTCTGGGCAGCTGCTACCATTTTCTCCCTACAGATGGGGATGCTGAAACTCAGAGATTGACAGCCAGTCTCAGTGTCACGTAGTGTGTATGTGGCAGGTTTGGGTTTCAGACCGCAGCCTTTCTCAATCAAATCTTTTGTTCTGGACCAGGCATGGTGGCTCATGCCTGTCATCCCAGCACCTTGGAAGGCTGAGGGGAAAAGATCACCTCAGGCCAGGGGTTCAAGACCAGCCTGGGCAACATAACAAGACCCTGTCTCTACAAAAAATTTTAAAATTAGCTGGGCATGGTGTTGCATCCCATAGTCCCAGCTACTCCAGAGACTGAGGCAGGAGGCCTGCTGGAGCCCAGGAGTTCAAGGCTACAGTGAGCTATGATCACACCACTGCACTCCAGCCTGGGCAACAAGCAAGACCCTGCGTTTTAGTCCATTCTCACACTGCTATAAATAACTACCTATGACTGAGTAATTTATGAAGAAAAGAGGTTTAATTGACTCACAGATCCACAGGCTGCACAGGAAGCATGGCTGGGAGACCTCAGGAAACTTACAATCACGGCAGAAGTGAGGGAGGAGCAGGCACGTCTTCCCATGGCTGGAACAGGACAGAGCGTGTGAAGCGGGAGGAACCACACAGCTGTTTTTGAGGCAGAGCCTTGCTTTGTCACCCAGGCTGTAGCGCAGTGGCTCAGCTCTGAAACCTCCACCTCCCGGGTTCAAGCGATTCCCCTGCCTCAGCCTCCTGAGTAGCTGGGACTACAGGCAAGCGCCACCACACTCGGCTAACACTTTGTATTTTAGTAGAGACAGGGTTTCACCACGTTGGCCAGGCTGGTCTCGATCTCCTGACCTCATGGTCCGCCTGCCTTGGCCTCCCAAAGTGCTGGGATTACAGGTGTAAGCCACCGCGCCCGGCCTGCCACACACTTTTAAACAACCAGATCTCGTGAGATCTCACTATCATGAGAACAGCAAGGGGGAAATCCACCCCCGTGATCCATCACATCCCACCAGCTTCTTCCTCCAGCATTAGGAATTAACAGTTCAACATGAGATTTGGGTGGGGACACAGAGCCAAACCATATCACTCTGTTTCAAAAAGAAGAAGAAGAAGAAAAGCACAGAAAAGATCCAGGAGGCAGTGGTAGTCTTGACACCTTGAAGCCTACTCAAAGGAGAACAGCTGGGGCATTAATGAACCTGGAAGTCACATCCTACCAATGTAGAAACCAAGAACCAGTTGCGCTGGGCTGGGGGGACTCTGACGTGGGGAGATCACCTTCAGTGCCTTCAACCATCAGTGGACCATGGTTGGGAGGGAGGAGGGTGTGCAGAGAAGATCATTAACAGATGATATGGATTTGTTCTTTACGACCTAAAGAGTGGGAATGGGGTCAAGTGGATGGAAGCCGGGCGATGCCTTTGACTCGATCAAAGAACCTGCTTTCTAACGGAGCCAAGCTCCCAAAGCTGAGATGGAGGTTTCAGGAGGGAGGGAGCCCTGTGTACCTGGAGAGGTTCAAGCTGAGGTGGGCAGCCTTGACTGTCACTGCTAGTCCCACATGTCACCCCGCTGTTCTTAGGTGAGCCTTCTGATGGCTCCCAGTCCCAGCATCCAAGTGCTAATAAGAATGTGAGCTGTGTGCTCTGGTGACAGAAATGGGTGTCAGAGAGCTTCGTTTCGTGGAGATAAGCACAGCAGCTGGAAGATGAAAGCTGTATTTATTACATGTCACTTGTAGGGAGGAGAACCAGATTTGACAGTTCAAAGTTTATTTAACTCGATGACTCTCAAAAGCGAAAAGAAAACACATGATTTAAAAAAAACCATGACTTAATATTTAATCATGAGCAAAGTCGAATGTGCATTCCTAAGTCTTTTTTTTTTTTTCCAAGAAAATGCAACAGGCATATTTTAGGTCTAGCAGATGGAGAAGAAATGGTCATAGACTCTTGGCTGTTTCAAATTTTCTTCTTAGGAAGAAGCAAACCTCAGCTATAAATTCTGTAGTCGCTTTATTTACGGGAGGGGACACAGCTCTTCACTCCCTAACTGTGCATAGTGACTTTCTTGCTGAGAATACCATGTGGAAAGGCAGAAAGAAAGCTTTACCACAGGGAAAACTGGCAGACGCTGTTAGCCAGGTGATCAAAGCCAGCATCAGCAGTCATAAATCACGTCCATAACATGTCCCCCTGATGTGATGTGATGAAAATGGCGATCCTCCTCCCCCAAAATCCATAACCACAGTTTAATCACAAAAGAAACATCAGACAGATTCCAGTACAGGAGCACCCTACAAAATATCAGTACTCCTCAAAACATCAAGATCATTAAACACAAGAGAAGCGTGAGAAAATGTCACCCCTTAACCAAGGGGCACCTACAGAGACATGCCGGATAATGTCATACGGTGTGCTGAATGGGGCTTGGAACCGAAAATAAAAAGGGAATTAGGATAAAAGTCAAGAAAATCCGAATAATGACAGGCTTCAGTTAATAAAAATGATTCAGCCCGGCCAACATGGTGAAACCCCATCTCTACTAAAAATACAAAAATTAGCCAGGCATGGGGGTGCACACCTGTAATCCCAGCTACTCCAGAGGCTGAGGCAGGAGAATCGCTTGAACCTGGGAGGCGGAAATTGCAGCGAGCTGAGATCGCGCCATTGTACTTGAGTCTGGGTGACAGAGTGAGACTCCGTTAAAAAAAAGCATCAACATTGGTTTGTTAATTCTAACAAATATATCTAAGTCATGAATGATTTTCATGGTGGGGAAGTTTGTGTGTGCGGTGGTGGGGGAAATTATGAGAACTCTTTGTATGGTCTTACTCAATTTTTCTGTAAATCTAAAATTGTTCTAAAATAAAGTCTAATACTAATTTTGAAAACTGTTCCATGGGCATTGTGTCATGCAATCATCTCAGGCAGCCCTGGCCAATTCTGGACGCCAGGGTCTGAGAAGTGGTTGTCCATTTGCCCAAGAGATATCACTGCCACTTCTAACACTGGGCCATTATTAGCTATCACAAAGGAACCGGTAGCCTTGGGGTGTTCTTCTCAGCAGAGCCATAAAAGTGCAGTGATACAGACAGTTTAGTCAATACCATTAATAGCTATTACAGAAAAGGCAAATGGGATTGGATTTGTGGGAATCCATCTTTCTGCTCCCTTAGAGAATCAGAGGATGTGTCAGACTGCTGGCTGTCTACCCAAGTTCCCCTACTTCTTGGGTTAGACAATTCTATCCCATGTTGCTGAGTTCAGCAATGTGTGCAGCTGGGAAACCACAGTTGCTGGCCTCCCTTACAGACAGGGGTGGCCAATGATGTCACTGGGTTGGTAAGTGGGTGTCACTAAGTTGAATTATGGGAATGCTCTGTAAAGAAGATAATTCAGCTGGGTGATACCCCCTTTGGCCTTTGCCCTCTCTTTTTATTGCCGCCTGGAATACAGACGTAATGGCTGGAGCTACAGCAGCCATCTTGCAAATGATTTTGGAAAGACAAATGTGACTTTGAAATGGTGCAGCATGAATAGCAAGGTTCCTGCTGAAGCTGCCATACTAACTCAGGTTTGCCTACTCAAGGATTTCTCTACATGAGAGAAAAATAAAGCGAAAAAATAAACCCGTGGTTTATGCCACAGTCTTCGTATATGCCACTGAACATCACCTTTACTGATTCAGGAGCAAGACTTCTGCTGATTCAGAAATAGTGGGGTCTAAAATTTGTGTGCAGTGGTTTGACCTGAAGATGAAGCTGCAGTGTTGTGTGGGAACATTCTGGAGCTCACAGTTTTGCAGGTGAGTTAGGAATGAATCAGCCACTGCAACACACAAAAGCCATTCACAGCCTGAGTAGAGGCAGGCCAGAGGAGAGAAGATTGTCCCAGGCTGTGGTTACGCAGCATGAGGACACGTGGGCCAGGCCAGGTACAAGATGAAAAAAGAAAAGAACTTCTCAGTAGACAAGTTCCCAACAATTTCAGTGTCAGGAGAGATAACATGGAGGAGGAGAGCCCAGGTGGGGCCCGACTCCCTTGGGCCAATATCCCATGAGTAGTTTGAGGCTAGGCCTATGCTATGCATTCTAAGACTGGAGCCACCACGAGTAGACATGGCTCTCAATCTCCTTTCAAAGTAAGTGGAAACATGTGATATCATTTTCCCCAACAGAGGCCAGGCACAGTGGCTCACACCTGTAATCCCAGCCCTTTGGGAGGCCTAGGTGGATGGATCACTTGAGGTCAGGAGTTCGAAACCAGCCTGGCCAACATGGTGAAACCT
>NW_022437086.1:2836377-2838514 GCF_009761245.1 Sapajus apella | reverse complement strand
TAATTCTATGTATATAATGATTAATGGTAATTTTCCCCAAGAGAATGTGAGTAGATATCATAGGTATCATAGGCAGCTCTTTGGGGCTGCGCTTTTGTGGGAGTGAGTTTGCCTTGACCACACTCCCTTTCTCCTTCTGGGCTGGATGCAGACAACAACAGGGCCTAGGGGATAGAGGAGCTACAAGGGGGAAGGAATCTAAGTCCTTAAATGTCTGCATGGAAGAGAGCCTCCTCATGGACCTGAACCACACCAGGACTGTTTTTGAGCCATTTCATGACCGGGGTTCTTTGTCACGGCACTTGAGTCTGTTCTAGCTAACACGGCATCTTTTACAGACTGTCAGTTATCTATTTCTGCATCATAAATTCTCCCACAATGACTTAAAGCCACAGCACTGATCATCTCATAGTCTCAGGGGGTTATCTCCTGAAGGCAGCTTTGGGGAGTCCTTTGCTTCCGGGGCTCTCCCTGGCTGCAACTGAGATGTTGGCTACAGCTGGAGACATTTCCAAGCTGGAATGAGGGAAGATTCCTTTCCAAGACCTACATTGTTGGGATCATTCCGCTGCCTGAGAGCCTCTGTTCTTTGCCGGCCATTGGCCGGAGGCCCGAAGCCCGAGTTCTTCACCGTGTGGGCCTGTCTGTAGGGCAGCTCGTGTCGTGACGGTTCCGTCAAAGCAAGTGAGCAAGAAGCACCCGTGAGAAGAGCTGCCCCACGGAACTCAGTCCTGCGTGCCGAACCCCACAAGTGAAACCGCATACTTTTGCCATAATCTTTTTGCTAGAAGCAAGTCTCCTGCTTTGGCCCATCTCAGAGGGAGGGGATTAGAGAGGGGTGTGAATAACCAGAGCAGCAATCACTGGTGTCATTTCAAAAGCTGTGTCTACCGCAGGGCAGGGTGGCTCGCGCCTGTAACCCCAGCACTTTGGGAGGCCAAGGTGGGTGGACTCAGGAGTTCGAGACCAGCCTGGACAACATAGTGAGACCTTGTCTCTGCAAAAAATACAAAAATGAGCCACGTGTGGTGGCATACGCCTGCTGTCCCAGCTGCTCCGGAGGCTGAGTTGGGAGGATCTCTGGAGCCAGGAAGTCCAGGCTGCAGGGAGCTGTGACAGCACCGTGCAGTCCAGCCGGGGTGACAGAGCAGAGCCATCTCAAAAAGCAAACGTAAACAAACAAAACCCCACCCTGTCTTCCACACCCCACAGTATCACAAGAATCTTGTTCAGACACAAGATTTAATCTAATTTGGAGAGGTCCATTTAAACAAGGAAACAGATGCAGAAAGAGTCCATACCTTATCCCAGGTGACTCGGGTCATCCGTGATGGAGGGAGAATGTTCTGTAAGACGCGGGCACCTGGGATTTGTACCCCCCACCCACGGTGGTGGTGCCCTATGGGGAGGCTGCCTGGAGGAGGAGTCGCAAAAGGGCCTGCAGTATCTGAGTATGGAAGCTGTCAAGAAAGAGGCTGCCACCCTCTGCCGTCCCTGCGGGTTCCCGGGTGCTGGGCTGACTGCAGCCTCAAAGAGCTGCAGGCTTAGGAGGAAGTCATTTGCATGCGTGTGTGTGTGTGTGCGTGCGTGTGTGTGTGTGTGCGTGTGTGTAAAACAGAGAGAGGGAGAGGGCAAAGGAGTAAGAGAGGCAAAAAAAGGACAGGAGGAGAAATGAAGAGAGATAAAGAGACACGGAGAAACAGTAAACAGTGACATGGAGAAGCACATGAAATTACACGGAAAAATAGGGACGAGAGAAAGATTTAGAGAGAAAGAGAGAGAAGGAAGGGAGGAAGGGACAAGGAAAGAGAGAAGAACGGAAGGAAGGAAAGACGAAGGAGGAGGGCAAAAGGATAAAAAGAAAGGAAAGGGAGAAGGAAGGAAGAAAAAAGAAGGGAGGGAGGCAAACAGGAAGGGGAGGAAGAAAGAAAAGAGAAGAAAAAAATGAAGAAAAGAAGGAGGGGGAGGAAGCAATGAAGGAAGGAAAGAAGGAAGGAAGAAGAGAGGGAGGAAAGGAGGGAAGGGGAGGAGGGCGGAGGAGGAGGGAAGGAGGGAAGGGGAAGAGGGAGGGAGGAGGAGGAGGGGGAGGGAAGGAGGGAAGGGGAGGAGAGAGGAGGGGGGAGGAGGGGGGAAGAGG
>NW_022437086.1:2822744-2835977 GCF_009761245.1 Sapajus apella | reverse complement strand
GTGCGGGTGCGGACGGGCCCAGAGGAGACCGGAGCCTGCCGCACGTTCCTCTCGGTGCCCTGCTCTGCGCGGCGACGCGTGGCACCAGCCCCGGGTGGCCTTGGCCCTCCAGGCGTTTGGGGGCCTTCCGGAGGCAGGAGGAGGGCCTGAAAGTGGGGTGGTCGGGGCGCTGGCCCATCTGCGGTCCCCGCTACCTAGGAGGCTACAGGGAAAGGTGCGTCGCTATTAAACAAAATCTAGGATTTAACACTGTGGAATTGTCAGTCTGTTCCCACACTGCTGTAAACATAGAGGCTGCGGGATCGCTTCAGCCCAGGAGTTCGAGGCTGCTGTGGGCGACGGTGGCGCCACTGCCCTCCCACCTGTGAGACAAAATGAGATTTTATATCTTAAAAAAAAAAAAAAAAGGCCAAGGCAGGGAGAACACGAGGTCAAGAGATCAAGACCAGCCTGGCCAACACGGCAAAACCCCGTCTCTACTCAAAATATAGAAGTTAGCTGGGCATGGTTGTGCACACCTGCAGTCCCAGCTACTCTGGAGGCTGAGGCAGGAGAATCACTTGGACCTGGGAGGCAGAGGCTGCAGTGAGCCGAGATCACGCCGCTGCACTCCAGCCTGGTGACAGAATGAGACACTGTCTCAAAAAATAAAAGAGTAAAAATAAAAAAAGAAATTATGTGTGCTTCATTAGAACTATATGCACTTTTGATTAATGCATTAAATAGGCTATAAGGGTGGGTCTAATCGCTGTAATTTCAGAGTTGTAGATCATCAGTGTTATTACAAGATTTCTGCAGCACCTAAACTTTGACACAAACTCTGTGACTTTTGTTGGTGACAAAAGTGCAGGTTCTTTTTATCTACAGTGGTTTGTTGTTCACATTCATCATTAAAGGACGTGTTATCTTTCATTTAGAGGTAAAGGAAACAAAGGGAATAATTTTCCCATCCAAGTTCACAGATTCTCTGAATCTTACCCATGGAGCCCTGAGGAGTTCCTGAACTTGTTTAGAAGCTGCAGAAGGCTGGGCACCATGGCTCACGCCTATAATCCCAGAGCTGTGGGAGATCAAGGTGGGAGGATCACATGAGGCCAGGAGTTCAACACCAGCCTGGGCAACATAGTGAGACCTTAACTCTATTTTTATCTTTATTTTTTTGAAACGGAGTCTTGCTCTGTTGCTCAGGCTGGAGAGCAGTGGTGCAATCTTCACTCATTGCAGCCTCCGCCTCCCAGTTCAAGCGATTCTCCTGCCTCAGCCTCCTGAGTCACTGGGATTACAGGTGCCCACCACCACGCCCAGCCAGTCAGGAGTTCCAGACCCAGCCGGGCGCGACGGTGGGTACCTGTAATCCCAGCGACTCAAGAGGCTGACAGGGTTTCATCATGTTGGTCAGGCTGGTCTCGAACGTCTGACCTCGTGATCCACCCACCTCGGCCTCCCAAAGTGCTGGGATTACAGGTGTGAACCACCACACCAGCCTTTATTTTTAAAAAGTAGATAAAATTTTAAAAATAGAAAAAGAAGCTGCCGAGGGCACAATGTGACGTCAGACACCGTCCTCAGAGGTGAAACCCCCAAAAGTATTAAAGGCAGGTACAATTCAAGGTATGGATCCCCCGGTCACTAAGAATAGTAACAGTAATGCATTGTCAAAGAACAGCAACCAAATTGTCTTACATGCTGGACGCCATGCCAAGGACACTAGCTCATTCCGTCTGTCCACCCCATGCCTCTTAACCAGCCCAGATAACCTGACAATATTCCCGGTGAATTTCCTGGGTCATCACAGCCGGCTTTCACACCTGGGTCCCTGGAGGGGGCTCAGGTCAGAAGAGGGTATGGGGGACTGCTTGTCACCTCGATGTGCTCCAGAATGGCTCAGCCAGGCCCTGGGGAACCTCTGCAGGGCGCTTTCTAGAATCTGACCTGACAACAGAACCCTCCCGTTTTGTCTTTGTGTTCGGCTTTCGTGATTCTAAGCCTCAACTTTTGCCATATGCGGGGTCAAAGATACCTGCCTGGGCCAGGCGCAGTGCCTCATGCCTGTAATCCCAACACTTTGGGAGGCTGAGGTGCGAGGATCCCTTGAGGCCAGGAGTTGAAGACCAGCTTAGGCAACATAGCAAGATTCCATCTCAGCCAGCCACAGTGGCTCACACCTGTAATCCCAGCACTTTGGGAGGCCGAGGCAGGCAGATCGCCTGAGGTCGGGAGTTTGAGACCAGCCTGGCCAACATGGTGAAACCCTGTCTCTACTAAAAATACAAAAAATTAGCTGGGTGTGGTGGCGCATGCCTGTAATCCCAGCTACTCCAGAGGCTGAGGCAGGAGAAATCGCTTGAACCTGGGAGGCGGAGTTTGTTGTGAGCTGAGGTAGGGCCACCACACTCCAGCCTGGGCAACTGAGAAGTGAAACTCGGTCTCAAAAACAAAAAAAAAAAAAGGATTCCATCTCTACAAAAATCAAAAAATTTGCCGGGTATAATGGCATACACCTGTTGTCCCAAGTACTCGGGAGGCTGAGGCGAGAGGATCCCTTGAGCCCAGGAATTCGAGGCTGCAGTGAGCTAGGATTGCACCACCGCACTGTGGCCTGGGCAACAGAGTGAGACTCTGTCTCGAAAAAGAAATATGTGAGATAAAATAATTGCCCACCTCTATGGTCATGTCCTTCAGATGCAACAGATCTTCGGGCTGCAGAGCAAGGACCAACTCTTGTGGCTGAAACAGGAGCTTTCAGGTCACAAGGCATCCAGGAGCGGGTTAACTCTTCCCGTTAGGACACCCCAGCAAAGGCCAATCCAGGTGCCCCACGTCCTAAAGACAGGCACGAGCAGGGACACCCAGACCTGCACACAGTGGCTCTTGCAACAGGGCTATGTGCTTCAGCAAAGCTCTGAGTTTAAATATGGCCTTCAAGGCCCGGTGGACACCATGGAGAAAACCCCAGAGACCAGCCGCTGAGTGGAGGAGATTTGTGCATTACAATCTCCTTGCCTCAGTTTGCTGAGAATGATGGTCTCCAGCCACAGAAAACCAAACACCGCATGTTCTCACTCATAAGTGGGTGTTGAACAACGAGAACACATGGACGCAGGGAGTGGGCATCACACACGGGGGTCTGTTGTTAGGGGGTGGGTGGCCAGGGGAGGGAGAGCAGGGCGTGGGGGAATTGGGGAGGGTAAGCATTGGGAGAAATACCTAAAGGAGATGATGGGTAACGGGTGCAGTGAACCACCATGGCGTGTGTATACCTCTGTAACAAACCTGCGCGTTCTGCACATGGACCCCAGAGCTTACAGTATAATAATGAAAAAGAAAAAGAAAAAAAAGTCTTCACCAAAGTCCGCGCTGGGTCTGTGCCGGTTTCCGGAGCAGGCACTGCAGCAGTGCCATCTAGTGGACAAAAGGCCAAGTGTCACAACGCACAGGATCCTCCAAGAGGAAAGTGGAATTCAGGGGCCACAAAAGGGTTCACCAGACTCAGCTGGACCAGACTGTAGACTCTCAGCCCGACCTCCCTTCTCTTCTGCCACTAACTGTAAAAACCACTGGCAGGCACGGTGGTGCGTGCCTGTAATCCCGGCTGTTCAGGAGGCTGAGGCGGGAGGATGGCTTGAACCCCGGAGGCCAAGGCTGCAGTGAGCCATGACCTCACCACTGCACTGCAGCCTGTGTGACAGAGCGAAACCCTGTCTGGGGGCAGGGAAGTCAAACGAAACAACAATAAAAAAAACAGCACTGCAAACTCTTTCAGCCCTCCTTGAAATGCATGTAAGCCTTCCCCCAGCCTCTTCACCAGTTTCACAACACAAAGATGCTTTCCCGAGGACCTGGGAGCCGTCTCTGAAATGTAATCCTCAAGAAAGATAGCACCCACATCTCCTAGTGTCAGTGGAAATGTAGCAGCCTAGCTTAGATGGGTGGCAACCAGCAACCACAGATGTCCCAGTGGACACAGAAAAAAACATGTGCAAACTCAGGAACAGCTCAACGTACTGGACACATCCCACCCCACACCCTTCCCCACAACATCCTCCGGGACTCTGGAGCTACAGCACCCCAGTGCTGATGCTTAGCTTACAAACCCTCCAGGTCCGGCGGGGCGGCTCACGCCTGTAATCCCAGCACTTTCAGAGGCCAAGGCAGGTGGATCACGAGGTCAGGTGTTCGAGATCAGCCTGGCCAATATGGTGAAACCCCATCTCTACTAAAAATAAAATAAAATAAAAAATTAGATGGGCATGGTGGCACGTGCCTGTAATCCCAGCTACTTAGGAGGTTGAGGCAGAAGAATTGCTTGAATCCGGGAGGAGGAGGAGGCAGTGAGCTGAGATCACGCCATTACACTCTAGCCTGGGTGACACAGCCAGACTCCATCTCAAAAAAAAAAAAAGAAAAGAAAAAGAAAAAGAAACCCTCAGCTCATGGTGTCAGCAGAGTCAAGATTAGCCTTCCCTATCATCTTGAATAACTTCTTCCTTACCTGCTTAACTCTGTCTGATGCAAATTTTCTTTGACACAGCTTTTCTGAGGATCCACCCTAGAGCGTAGAGTCCACTCCCACACCCCCAGGTTGCTTCAGAAGCAAGAGAGCTCCCCTCCTCCTGTCCATGAGGCAGACATACACACTCTGTCCTCCTCCACCCGCCCCTCTTTCCCCACCGTCCCCCTTGCCCCAACTCAGGCCCATGGTACAGACGTCGGAAGTTTACAAAGTCGAGAACACAGCTTCTGGGGTGCCCTGGGAGAAGGTTTCATTGCCTAGGTTCTCACTGATTTTTTTTTTTTTCCTTTTTCTTTTTAAAGCTATCTTATGGCTGGGTGTGGTGGCTCACGCCTGTAATCCTAGCACTTTAGGAGACCCAGGTAGGTGGATCACCTGAGGTCAGGAGTTTGAAACCAGCCAGACCAACATAGTGAAACCCTGTGTTTACTAAAAATAAAAAGATGAGCCAGGTGTGATGACGGGTGCCTGTAATCCCAGCTCTCAGGGCTGTAGCAGCAGAATCACTTGAACCCGGGAGGCGAAGGTTGCAGTGAGCCCAGATCATGCCATTGCACTCCAGCCTGGACGATAAGAGCAAAATCTAAAAAACAAAACAAAACCAACCAAACAAACAAAACTACCTTCTCTGATCTCCATGGGATTCCCAGTAGAAGGAGGGTAGTCAGGTGTTCAGGCCACCTGCCTTGACGGCATTCCGCATCAGTGACTGTAAAGGTTTCTCAGTACACACACGGGTTGCTATTCAGAAATGCAGGCGGTGGGGCCAAAGATGTCCTCTTCCCTGTGACATCACCCACCAGCCCGCTTAAAAAACATCTAAGCAACATCAGGTTTCGTGGTCCCCGGTCTCACGTTGTCAATCCTAAAGCTTCCAAAGTTTCGGTACTTGGAAGTTATATTAAGAGCCTTCTCTAGAGTCCAATTGTAAGGGTAACCGAGAGAAAGGGGAATAGACCCAAAGTCAGGCAGGAACGTTTTCTTAACCTGCGGGGCTGCTCCCTAACAGTCCGAGGAGGGAGCCCCGAGCTTACAAAGGGAAGGGTTTACAGGAGCTGGGGCACAGAAAAGGGCCTTAGGACTGAAGAAATCTGTCTGCTGCTAACAGGCACAGACCTAGCTTGTTCACTTGTAAAGACCTACGATGCATCATCCTGTGACTTTTGTGGTGGCAGTTTTTTTTAAAAAAGACAGAAACCAGGATTTTTTTACAGATAATGTGTCAAACAGAAATTTACAAGTATGGATAACCAACATATGTTTTCTCTGTCCTCCCTGGAGATGCCTGGATGGCTGTAATCAGGCTTTGCTTAATTGCCACACGTCTGGCAGCCTTGGTGTGGCACCTAGGTGGGGGTTCAGGAATGCAGGGGCAGAGCAACAGGGGGGTCACCCTGCACAGCTTGTCCCTAACACCAAGTACAATGGCTCATGCCTGTAATCCCAGTGCTTTGGGAGGCCAAGGCAGGAGGATGGCTTGAACCCAGGAGTTTGAGGCTGCAGTGAGCTATGATTGCACCACTGCCCTCCAGCCTGGGCAACAAAGGGAGACCTTGTCTGTAAAAAAAGAATTTAAATTTTTAAACATGAAATAAATTTTCTAAAGAGCAAATTTTGTCAGTTAACTCAAAGTTCAAGCTTCTCTCTCAACTTTACAAACATGAGCACATGTAGCCTCCTGAGAGCAGGAGGCGGTGTCGCTGGCATGCATGCTGTCCTGGGGTCACTGCTGGCATCTCTTAAGATGCCCATCATCCTGTGCCCCGTTGATGGTCTCAGAACAATGTAAGCCTGCTGGTATCAATCTCTCGTAACCAGGAGCATCCATAGTGGATGGCCACTTGTTCTGTCCCCAAGCTTTTTCTGTGTCATTGGTCCCTTCGCTGATTCCAGGTCCTTACACTGGTACCTTTAGAAACTTCCAGGCTTCTATAGACCCTGCACAGGCTGAGGAACTGAAAACCTCGCTCACACCTATAATCCCAGCACTTTGGGAGGCAGAGATGGGTGGATCACAAGGTCAGGAGTTCAAGACCAGCCTGGCCAACATGGTGAAACCCTGCCTCTACTAAAAATATAAAAAAACAGCCACACGCGGTGGTGCTTGCCTGTAATCCCAGCTACTTGGGAGGCTGAGGTAGGAGAATCACTTGAACCCAGGAGGCTGAGGTTGCAATGAGCCGAGATCACACCATTGCTCTCCAGCCTGAGCAGCAAGAGTAAGACTCTGTCTCAAAAAAAAAGAAAAAGAAAAAAAGAAAACTTCACCCACCTCCAAGGTCCAGGCCCTATTTCCAGAGTCCTCTGGCCGTCACATGTTGGCACAGTACATTCCGCAAAGAACCTATCTTCCCGTGAAATTCCAAAGCCCTCTCTGTTTCAGCTTCTACGTCTAGCTTTCCACCTTTCTTCTTTCCTGCCTTCTCCAAATCTCTCCTGCACAATTCTCTAGTTGAAAGGCAAAAGGTAGCGGTCATCTCTCTGGGGGGAGTAGGACCCGCCTGATATCAAAGCCCCACACAGCAGCATCCACAGTGAAAACCTATATGCAGACCACCCAGCATCGCTCTCGCTGCTGTGAAGAGAGGCAACTGGAATTCAGAAACCCTTTGCTCTGCCAACAAAAGCCTGCAGCAGTGAGTTTCCTACTGGCTCAGAAAAGTATTGTTTGAAATGCAGAGCCAAATGAGAACGCTTTGTCCTGGGTGACATCACCCATTCTTGGGAGCTGGGAAGCCGTGAGTCCTTCTCGTTGAATGGGTGAGGGAGAGAGACTTGGCCGACCTGAGAACTAGGGATAACTGATGGTAAAGTGAACCAAGTATGGCCTGAGGAGGACTCGGTGCTTCTGTATTTGCGCCCTTGGGAATGAACCATAACCTATCATAATAGGTGGACAAGACTGAAAAGAGGAATATGCACCTGTAACAATAGCTATGACTTGCTTTGAACGGTATGACTATTTCAATAATTTTGATTCTTCCAATCCATGAGCGTGGAATGTTTTTCTTTGTCTGTGTCGTCTGTGATCTATTTCAGCAGTGTTTGTAGGTCTCCTTGCAGATACTTTTCAGCTCCTTGGTTGGATGTACCCCTAGGTATTTGTGTGAGTGCCTGTGGCTGTTGTGAATGAGATTCTGTTCTTCATTTGGCTCTCAGCTAGAATGCTATTGGTATATAAAAATACTACTGATTTTTGTACATTAATTTGATGTCCTGAAACTCTACTGAAGTCATTTATTAGTGTTAAGAGCCTTTGGGCTGTCTAAGAGTCTTTAGAGTTTTCTAGGCATAGAATCATAGTATCAGCAAAGAGAGGTAACTTGACGTCTTCTTTGCCTACGTGGATGACTTTTATTTTTTTTCTCTTGCCTGATCACTCTGGCTAGGACTTGCAAAAATTTTTTTTAATTAATAAAATTAAGATAAGCATAAAACAAAGTTTTTTCAAAACTCCAGGTGGGAGTTTATACGCATACTATGCACACACAAAATTAAGGATTAAAAACAGAAGAAAAAGAAGAAAATTTAACAGTGGTGTGGTGTGAGGGCTGGGGGAACTCCAGGTGGGGAAGGTTTGCCAATGCCTTTTACATGGCTTGTAACCTAGGCCATTACTCCCGTGTTAGAAGAAAATAGTCATTCTTTCCTTTATAATGTGACATGGTTTGGCTGTGTCCCCACCCAAATCTCATCTTGAATTGTAGCTCCCATAATTCCCACTTGTCATGGGAGGCGGCTGGTGGGAGAAAACTGAATCACAGGGGCAGTTTCACCCATACTGTCCTCCTGGTAGTGAATAAGTCTCGTGAGGTCTGATGGTTTTTTAAAGGGTTTCCCCTTTTTCTTGGTTCTCATTCTGTCTCTTGCCTGCCGCCATGTGAGACACGGCTTTTGCATTCTGCCACGATTGTGAGTCCTCCCCAGCCACGTGGAACTGTGAGTCCATTAGATCTCTTTCTCCTTATAAATTGCCCAGTCTCGGATATGTCCTGAAAACAGGCTAATACATAACACCTAACTGTGTGCTTGCTTAGGGTTTTGAAAACTCCAAGAGCTCACCTTGAGATAAAACCAAGGCTGTGAAAGGTCCACCCCTGGAAAAACGCAGAGCAGTTAATCTTCTGTCTTGCTGCGGTCTGGCTGATACCAGCTGGGCCACCAGAGGGCCCATTACTCAAGATAACCACTGGAACAAGACATGCTGACACGCATGTAGCCAACTTCTACACAAAGCTTGCGTAGACCCTCCCTTTAAAACCTCTTCAGCCGGCCCGAGAAAGGGGAGACGGCCTTTGCAATGCAAGTCCCCCGTATCCTTAGGTTATCGGCTCCTGAATAAGCCTGCTTTTCCTCCCACCAACCTTTGCCTCTCAAGTTTTCGCTTTGAAGCAGTTTGCAGCTGAATCTGAGTTCAGTTACAAGCTCATGGAGTCACCAGCCGATTTCCTTGCTGAACCTGGGGAGCTTCTGAAAATTTAGATTCCTGGAGTCTCATTCCAGCCCTATTATTAAACCTTTCAAGCCTGAGCACCTTTGCTTTCTTCCAGTTCTGCAGGTAACTCCTATGCAACTAACCTAGCGTAAGCTAGTAAGAACCAGGCCCGATGCGGTGGCTCACGCCTTTAACCCCAGCACTTTGGGAGGCTGAGGCAGGTGTACCTGAGATCAGGAGCTCGGGATTAGCCTGACCCACAGAGAGAAACCCTGTCCCTACTAAAAATACAAAAGTTAGCTGGGCATGGTGACACATGTATGTAATTCCAGCTACTCAGGAGGCTGAGGTGGGAGCATGCTGGAACCCGGGAGGCGGAGGTTGCAGTGAGCTGAGATGGTGCCACTGCACTCCAGCCTGGATGACGGGGAAAAAAAAAAAAAAAGAACCGGTGAGAACCAGTGAGAGACAATACCATTTTGGGTGGAGGTGGTTCCAGTAGTGTGTGAATTGTGTGATTGCCGTGCAAGGTACAGGTGGGGCAAGAGGAAGTGCGTTTTCCTTTGTCCTTCAACTCTACTACTGAGGAAATCTGCCTCCTGGCAAAGATTTTGGTGTGGCTTTGGTGGCATACCTAACACGGCATGTCCTTGACTCTCCAAGTCTTAATCTCCAGTCAGCGTGAAACACAGCATCCTGACAGCAGATGTATTAGACCAGCTTTTCCAGTGAAACGGAACAAATGAAATGGATGGATGAGTGGATGGATGTGTCTGTGAAAGAGTTGGATACACAAAGCGCCCTCAAATGCAAAAAGAGCAAGGAAACCAAAAAATGGGGCAGACAGATTCAGTTTGTGGGTATGCGGTGATTTATTAAGTGAGCTTACAAACAGAAGCGTGGCTTTGGGTGGCTGCAAGACAGGTAGGAAAGTGCTTGGGGGAGATCCACCCTCTCAAGGGCCTTTAACCCCAGCACTTCGGGAGGCTGAGCACTCAGCCTCTATGCTGAGTGAATCTAGCTCTGAGTGCTTTACATAGTTCTCATTTGATTCCCTGTGATACCAGACAATGAAATGTGGCTGGTGCAAGGCTGTTTAGAAGATTCAGGAAATTTGTTCTAATTCTTCTCATCACATAGGTACTGCTGGTACTCAAAATCCCACAGATAACTTGGAGGTTTTCCAAGTGTGGTCCCAGGAGCTGCAACATTAGAACTGCTACAGGACCACAGGGTGGCAGGCCCACTGTACAGTAACAGACCAATTACACTGAGACAGCAGAGTTTGCAGCAGAGAGAGTTTAATGAGTGCAGGGCAACTGAGTGAGGAGACAGAAAGAACCCTCTAACCCATCTCCTCAAGGAGTTCTGGGATTGGGATTTTAAGGGAATCATGGAAGGCAAGGGGTTGGAGAATTGGGGTTGTTGACTGGTTAAGGAAATGGAGACTAACATCATTGGGATGTGGGAACTTCATTCTTTGGTGAGTCGGCTCCTTGTGGAGTCCTTCAGACCAGCTGATGTCAGTAGTGTCACTGGTATGCAGGACTTGAAAGAGTATCTCAAAGGGAAAAGCTAACATTTCACAAAGTTAGGTTGTTGTCTATAGAGCAGTTAAGGGGAACCATAATCTTAGGAAGCAACTATGAAGAAGCAGGTCAGAGAGCAAGCTGCTCTAATGATGAGTGCTGAATATGCTGTAAGCTTGGTTTATCTTCATTTCTTCCCTAATTTTATATAGTTTACAGGGAGGGTTTCGCAGTAACCTGGAAACTTGTTAGAAATGCAAGTTCTCAGGCTCCTCCTCTGACCCACTGAATCCGAGACTCCGGAGTGGGCTCAGCAATCTGTGTTTGCTTGGTTTTGTTTTGTTTTTTAGAGGCAGGGTCTCATTCTGTCACTCAGGCTAAAGTGCAATGGTACAATCACAGTTCACTGCAGCCTCCAAATCCTGGGCTCTAGTGATCCTCCTGCCTCAGCCTCCCAAGTAGCTGGGACTACAGGTACACATCACCACACCTGGATAATTTTTTAATTTTTGTAGAGGTGGGCTCTCGATATGTTGCTAGGCTGGTCTCCAATTCCTGGCCCCAAGCAGTCTTTCTGCCTTGGCCTCCCCAAATGGTGGGATTACAGGTGTTGGCCACCACGCCCAGTCTCAATCTGTTTTAACAAGCCCTGCAGGTGATTAGGATGCACACTCAAGGTTGAGAACCACTGAGGTTGCAATTTAGCCTTCTCGAGGAAGCATCATCCTAGGGCTTCCTTTGAGTGTCCAAATGCCTTAGATGAAGGCAGAGATCAAATCATTGAGGGAGTGAGGGTTCATTAAGAGAGAGAGTGATACAGGGAGCCCAGAAGCAGGCAACAACCACAGTCCCTTACATACCCAAACACGTAACAAAACGGCAAGCTCGCTCACATGCTTTCACTGAGTCTTCATAATGTAACACTCTAATGATGTCAGCAAGCCAGAAGCTCTGAGCTGCCTGTGCCAGGCAAGGGCGCTAAGAACAGAGAGAAAGAGAAGCCAAGGCTGGAGTTTGGGGACAGGTGGAACCTGGGTTCACCAAGGCCATGGAGGTTTGCTTGGAGCAGAAATAAGCAGGATTCAGTCAGAATGGCGATTATTAAAAAGTCAAGAAACAACAGATACTGGCGAGGCTGTGGAGAAATAGGAACGCTTTTACACTGTTGGTGGGAGTGTAAATTAGTTCAACCATTGTGGAAGACAGTGTGGCGATTCCTCAAGGACCTAGAAATAGAAATTCCATTTGACCCAGCAATCCCATCACTGGCTATACACCCAAAGGAATAGAAATCATTCTATTATAAAGATACATGCACATGTATGTTTATTGCAGCACTATTCACAATAGCAAAGACATGGAACCAACCCAAATGGCCATCGATGATAGGCTAGATAAAGAAAATGTGGTACATACGCACCCTGGAATACTCTGCAGCCATAAAAATGAACAAGATCATGTCATGTGCAGGGGCATGATGGAGCTGGACGCCATCACCCTCAGCAAACTAACACAGGAAGAGAAAACCAAACATTGCATGTTCTTACTCATAAGTGGGAGCTGAACAATGTGAACACATGGACACAGGGAGGGGAACATCACACACCGGGGCCTGTTGGGGGTGGGGGGCGAGGGAAAGGAGAGCATCAGAACAAATAGCTAATGCATGTGGGGCTCAACACCTAGGTGATGAGTTGATACGTGCAGCAAACCGCCATGGTGCACGTTTACCTACGTAACAGATCTGCACGTTCTGCACATGTATCCCAGAATTTAAAGTAAAATAAAATTTCTAAAAAAGAAAAGAAGTAGGCAGAATGATATTTCTGGGGCAGTTACAGTGGGCAGTGTGAGATGGTGGAGGGCATGGTCCTGTCCTTGGCACACACAGGTGTGAAGGCACAGGGGCACATTCTGCGATGCTGGCTGAGGCAGAGGATAGCCAAGGTCACCTTCTCTTTTTGAATTTCATTTTATTTTATTTTAGCCTCAGGGGCTACACATGCAGGTTCGTTACCTGGATGTGTGGTACCGTGGTGAGGTGCAAAGGTCACCTTTCTTTGCTTTTGGCTGCAAAGTTATTGAAGCAGCTCCCTGTAGCCATACCTGCTGCCTCAGCCGACCTCGCTCTACCTGGATTTCTGATTTTGTTTTTTCTAAAAGGAAGACTTAAATGTGATTTCATTAAATACAGAAGATAAGGCTTTTCACAGCACAGCGTCCAAGAAAGTGCAAGACAACAGCAAAATGCGATGGCCGCAGCAGCACGGTGATGGGCGGACACTCGTCCCGGGTAGAGGAGAAGCTGGCACCCCCCTGTGGCTCTAAGCGCCCCGCTTGGCGGCGGGGACCTGCGGGCCCCGGCTCGGGACAGGCAGGTGCGGGGAGCCGGCGAGTCGGAGAGCGCTTTGCCGCTAGAGGGCGCTCGGTGCCCGGCGGGAGAGCGCGCGCCCCTGCACCTGCTCCTGGGCTGTACACCTGCTCCCAGCCCTGCACCTGCTCCTGGGCTGTGCACCTGCTCCTGGGTGTGCACCTGCTCCCGGCCCTGCACCTGCTCCTGGGCTGTGCACCTGCTCCTGGACTGTGCCCCTCCTCCTGGGCTGTACACCTGCTCCCGACCCTGCACCTGCTCCTGGGCTGTGCACCTGCTCCTGGGCTGTACACCTGCTCCTGGGCTCTGCACCTGCTCCCGGCCCTGGACCTGCCCCCGGGCTGTGCACCTGCTCCCGGCCCTGCACCTGCTCCTGGGCTGTGCA
>NW_022437086.1:2809947-2822734 GCF_009761245.1 Sapajus apella | reverse complement strand
CCTGCTCCTGGCCCTGCACCTGCTCCTGGGCTGTGCACCTGCTCCTGGGCGGTACACATACTCCTGGGCGGTGCACCTGCTCGTGGCCCTGCACCTGCTCCTGGGCTATACACCTGCTCCTGGGCTGTGCCCCTGCTCCTGGGCTGTGCACCTGCTCCCGGCCCTGCATTTGCTCCTGGGCTGTACACCTGCTCCTGGGCTGTACACCTGCTCCTGGGCTGTGCACCTGCTCCCAGCCCTGCGCCTGCTCCTGGGCTGTGCACCTGCTCCCGGCCCTGCACCTGCCCCCAGCCCTGCACGTGTTCCCGGCCCTCCGCTGCCTCCTGCCGGGCCTGCTCCCCAGCTCTGGCCACTGCAGTCACTGCAATAGGAGCGGCGGTGCCCGGGCTGCTCCGAACCTAGGTCGCCTGCTGCTCTGCAGGAGGGCTTCTGTCTGCAGGGTGAGCTGGGCTGGCTCCAGCACCTCCTCCTCCTGGCAGCCCTCCCTGCCACACCCCGGGCCTTTCTTGCAGGCTCTCTGCCAGCGCATGAGACACCTGGGCGGACGAGAAGTTCACCCCCCGGGGCCTGAAGTGTCCAGGCTGTTGGTATGAACAGGAGTCTGTGCCGACAGGCACCCAGGGTCACTACCAGCCCTGAAGCTGCCCTCACCCTCCCGAGGACCGGGAAAGCAAGTGTCCAGCAATGCAGAGCCTCTCCTTAGCCCTGCGGCCTCCTCAACAGCCAGTCAGGAAGCCCGAGAGCCAGTGCCGGCAGAGAAAGCGTTCGGGGTGGGGTGCGTCTCCAGCTCGGCCAGTCCCCAGAAGGGGCAGCTGTGTTAGCCGGGGCAAGTCACCGTCTTTCTGCACTTCGGACCTCGCCTGTAACGTCTCAATTTTAGAATCGGATTTTCTAGATAGCTAGGGGAAAATATCTATGAAAACAAAGTCGATCTCAGGAGGAAAGGGAAGGAAGAAATAATAATAATAAAAAAAAAAGCAAGAGAGGGGCGGGAGGGCAGCAGGAGAAGCGGAGGGCGCCTCTGTCAAAAATCCGGCCCTTGTTGACATCGTCCCAGGGCCCTTGGACATGATCGTGAATCTGGCAGCTTCTCCTTAGCGCCAAACTCTGGCATTTTAAATGCTATTTGTTTGTTTATGTTAGAAATAGGGTGTTGCCCTGTTGCCCAGGCTGGGCTTGAATTCCTGGACTCAGGCAATCCCCGTGCCTCAGCCTCCCGGGTGTCTGGGACTACAGGTGCACACCGCCATGCCCAACTTCTCTCTTTCTCTTTTTCTATTCCTCCTTCCTCCCTTCCTTCTTTCCTTCCTTCCATCCTGTTTTTCTTTTCTTTCCTTCTTTTTTTGTCTTCTTTCTTTCCTTCCTTTTTCTTTTCTTTCTCTCCCTTTCTCTCTCTCCCCTCCCTTTCTTCCTTCCTTCCTTCCCTTTTCTTTCTTTCTTTCGCTCTCTCTTTCTTTTCTTTTTCTTTCTTGATGGGGTCTTGCTATGTTGCCCATTGCCCAGACAGGATTCGAACTCCTGCACTCAAGGAATCATCCTTCCTTAACCAGCAGAGTAGCTGAGGTTGAGACGCACGTCACTACACCAGGCAACCACGGGCCTTTGAATGCCTGCTCTCACCCCCACATGCCTCATGCCTGCCCCCTCCTCCACCCGATTCCTCTCTGCTCCCCTTCCTCCACACTGTTCTCAAAGCTTCCAGAGGCAGCCTTGATGGAAGCAGCAGCAGCCTTCCAGCTTGGCCTCTGCCACACATTCCCCGGGGTGCACCTGTCTCTGGGCCTCAGTTTCCTCATCTGCCAAAAAGCCTTCCACGACTTCTAAAGTCCTTTTCTGCTCTGATGTTTCAAATAGTCAAACCGTCCAAGGGCTCACATTTCCCTGGCTCAAACATTAAAACTGTCTGGGGAGCCTTAAAATATTATGGTCTGGGCACTTTCCTCCCCCTCCTCATCAAGAAGTAATCGCTCTGCTGTGGAGCGTTGCAGCAGTATTTTTTAAAAGTTCCCCAGATGATTCACAGGTACAGCCAGGGTTAGGAACCTCTGGCATCAAATTCCTGCTCTGAACGGTTTGCAGGTTCCTAGGAGAGCACTGGAAACTGTGAATTTCCACGCTCAGCTTACCTCTGATGACGGAATAACAGGCAGGGACAAAGGTTTGGGGTGGTATTTGGGGACAGCCCTCTCAAAGGCTTATGGGTCCCTTAAGGCAGCCCAAGGTAGACAATGGGCATTAGAAGGAGAGGAGAGGGGCTTTTCTCTCTCTCTCTACCCACCCCCCCGCCCCGCCTCTATGCCTCTTAATTCGACCACTTCCTGCCCACTTCTCACCTCCCCTCCTGCTGCCCCTCCCAGTCTAGCAGCTTCTAGCATCTGGAGTGGCTTTCCTGCCTCAGCCCTTCTCCCTAGCTTCTGTGTTCTCTTTCGTTCTCTCTCTTTGAGACAGGGTCTCACTCTGTCACCCAGGCTGAAGTGCAGAGGTGCAATCTTGGCTCACCGCTACCTCTGCCTCCTGGGCTCAAACAATCCTCCCACCTCAGCCTCCCAAGTAGCTGGGACTACAGGCATGCACCACCATGCCCAGATAATTTTTTGTATTTTTAGTAGAGACCAGGTTTCACCATGTTGCCCAGGCTGGTCTTGAACTCCTGAGCTCAAGTAATCTGCCTGCCTCAACCTCCCAAACTGCTGGAATTACAGGCATGAGCTACCATGCCCCGCAACTTCCGTGTTTTCTGGAGACCCTTCCTTCTCCAGGATAAGTTCCTTCTCAGTGCACAGCCTGAAGTGGCAGCCAGAACCCCGCAGCTAAGCCCTGTGGGGCGACGGGTCCCAGAGAGGGGAGAATCTCACACGGACATTCCAGGGCCCCTGCGTGGAGCAAACGCGTGAGTATCTTCATCACCTGGGCTGAAGCCGGACTCAGACTCCTTCTGGGAACTGTGAGATGCTGTGGCTGTCTGGGGGCCGAGAGGGGAAATTGTGTGCTGTGGGGGAAAGGCAGGTGCTAAGCCAGGGCTTGAAGACCCGGTTCCTTTCCCAGTTCTGCCGTAACTACTTGGTGCAAACCTTGAGCTCAGTACCTCTCCCTGGGTGATACGGTTTGGCTGTGTCCCCGTCCAAATCTCATCTTGAATTGTAGCTCCCATAATCCCCATGTAATGTGAGAGAGAGACCCAGTGGGAGGTAATTACATCATGCTGCTCTTGTGATAGTCAGCAAGTCTCCCAGGATCTGACGGTTTTTCATAAAGCGACTTCTGCACATGCTCTTTTTACCTGCCGCCGTGAAGGATGTGCCTTTGCTCATCATCTTCCACCATGATTGTGAGGCCTTCCCAGCCACGTGGAACTGTGGGTCCTTTAAGCCGCTTTTCTTTGTAAATTACCCAGTCCCAGGTGTGTATTTACTTGCAGCATGAAAACAGACTAATACACTGCACCTCCGGTTTCTTTTTTTTTACCCAGCAAAATGAGGGGCTATCAACCATTCCTTTGAACGCAGACATGGTATGACTTCTGCCGCTCTGTGGCTCATCTTGAGGCCAGAAGGGGCAACATGGCCTTCCGAATCAAAAGACAGGTGCTAAAATGATTAGATGTATTTCACAGCTTTTGAGCACCGCCTACATTCAAGGCATGGCTGTGGATGACGGGAATATGGGAGTACACTCAATCAAGTCCTTTACCTCATGAGTGGACCGTGTGGAAGATGCTCAGGCATTGGGTTTGGGGATCTCCAGTGGCATCCTCAGAGTCTTTGCAGGAGAGATGCCCCAGCAATAGGGCTCTGAGGACCTCACAGAATAGGCACGAGAGGTGCCTAGTCACTGGCTGAAGTCAAGGGAGGCTGGGATGCTGGCAGGTGCTCTGAGCTGCAGAGACAGAACCTGAAAGTCCCACTGAAGCAAAGGTGTGAGGGAGCGTGGGGTCTGGGGAAGGCATATCCGTAGGTCCACATTGGATACACTGGAGTTGCGTCAGGGAAAGGGCAGGAGAGGAGAGGAGAAATCGAGGGAGATAAGAGGAGGGAAGCGGAGCTCAGGCACGTGTCGTTCAGCCAGCAGAGCTGATGCGCAAACTTGTTTTTGTTTCATTGAGAACATGTTTATCTACAAGTAATAAACTTTTGCTTACTTTTGAGATGCAAGTACTTTTATTTTGAGACAGGGTCTTGCCCTGTTGCCCAGGCTGGTCTTGGGCTCCTGGGCTCCAGTGAGCCTCCTGCCTCAGCCTCCCAAGTAGCTAGGATTAAGAGCTTTTCTAAAAACAGCTTTTTAAATAAGCTGCACATAACTCAAGCTTACGGTTTGAAAAATGTCGATATCCATACGCACCTGTGGAACCATCATCTATCCAAGTCAGTGTGCCCTCCAACACACTCAAGCCTTTCCCACTGTCCTTTCTTGCCCTTCCTTCCTGCTCATGCCTCACCCATTCCTTCTCCGTCTCCAGGCAATCACTGATATGCATTCTTTCACGATAGTTGTCATTTCCTAGAAATCTTTACAAATGGGATCATTTGTGTACTTTACATGTATTGTTTTATTTTTCATTGTAATTAATATGAGATTTATCCAAGTTGCTGCCTGTACCAACACCTCATTCCCTTTTCATTGCTGAGTAGTATTCCATTCTAGGAAAACACCATAGTTCATGTATCCATTTATCTGTTGATGGACAATTGAGTAGTTCACAGTTTTTGGCTATTACAAATAAAGCTGCTATGAACATTTGTGTACAAGTCTTTGCATGGACATATTCTTTCATTGCTCTTGGAGTGAGATGGCTGGACTGTACGTTGAGTGTATGTTTAATTTTTTATGGAACTGCTAAACTGCTTTCCAAAGTGGTTGTATCATTTTATATACCCACCAGGTGTACGAGGGATCCAATTCTTCTACATCCTCACCTACATATGGGATGATATGACTAATCATTTTATTTGGTCAGTCTGATAGGTAGGTAGAAATATTAACTTAAGGACTAATTTGACATTCAGTGTAGTGTAGGTCTGCTGGTGATAAATTCTTTCAGCATTTGTTTGTATGAAAACCTTTTTTTTTTTCTTTTGTCTCTTTTAAAAAACAAGATTTTTTAACTGGGTAAAAGTCTAGGTTGATACTTTTTTCTCAGTCTTTTAAAGAAATTGCTCCACTATTTTCTAGATGGTTTCCTGATGTCTTTAGTCATTCTTATCTTTGTATCGTTGGTTCTTTGTATATAATGTCTTCTTTTGAGACAGAGTGTCACTCTGTCACCCAGGCGGGAATGCAGTGGTGCGATCTCAGCTCACTGCAACCTCCACCTCCAAGGTTCAAGCAATTCTCCTCTCTCGGCCTCCAGAGTAGCTGGGACTACAGGTGCGCATCAGCACATTTGGCTAATTTTTGTATTTTTAGTAAAGATGGGGTTTTGCCACATTGGCCAGGCTGGTCTTGAACACCTGACCTCAGGGGATCTGCCCACCTCAGCCTCCCAAAGTACTGAGATTACAGGTGTGAGCCACCACCCCCAGCCTACCGGCCTACGTCTGGATGTTGAAATTTTTTTTCTTTCTTATTGCTTGATGTAAGCTACTTGGTGCAAAATCCTTCATGTTCATGTGTTTGGGATTCATCGAGCTTGGATATACGGTTTATAGTTTTCATCAAATTTGGAAACTTAGTAGCAACTATTTTTCCCCAGATTTATTTAGGTATAATTGATGAATACAAATTGTATACATTGGGGTATATAATAGGATGTTTTGATATATGTATATACTGTAAAGTGATCACCACAATCAAGCTAATAGACATATTCATCACCTTACACAGGTTTTTTGTGTGTGAGAACACTTAAGATCTACTCACCCTCTTAGCAAACTTCCAGTGTACAATCCAGTACTACTAACTAGGGTCACCATGCTGACCACTAGGTCTCCAGAGCCTGTTCACCCTGCATAGCTGAGGCTGTGTACCCTCTGACCTCTATCTCCCTCTGTCCTCCGACACCCAGCCCTTGGCAACCACCATGCTACTCTCTGGTTTTATCAGTCTGACTATTTTAGATTCCTCATGTAAGTGAAATCATACAGTATTTGTCTTTCTGTGTCTGGCTAATTTCACTTCATAGAATGTCTTCTGTGTTCATCCATGTCATCACTTATGACAGGTTTTCGTTCTTTTGTAAGGCTGAACAATATTTCATTGTGAATGTACGCCACATTTTATCCATTCATCCATCAGTGGACACTGATGTTGTTTCCGTATCTTGGATATCATGAATAAAGCCGCAACGAGCATAGGAGTGAAGATATCTCTGCGAGACACTGATTTCATTTCCTCTGGATATATACCCAGAGTGCAGGGTCATATGGTCATTGTATTTTTAATTTGTTGAGGAGTCTCCATACTGTTTTCCATAATGGCTGTACTAATTTACATTCTCACCAACATTGTACAAGGATTCCTTTTTGCTCACATTCTTGCCAACACTTATTTTTTGTGCTTTTGAAAATAACCAATCTAACAAGTATGAGGTCATATCTTGATATGGTTTGGCCATGTCCGCCCCTAAATCTCATCTTGAATTGTACCTCCCATAATTCCTGCATGTTGTGGGAGGGACCCAGTGGGAGGTAACTGAACCATGGGGTGGTTTCCCCACAGTATTCTTGAGGCAGTGAGTAAGTCTCATGAGATCTGATGACTTTATAAAGAGTTTCCCCTTTCATTTGTCTCATTCTCTCTCCTGCCTGCTACCATGTAAGACGTGCCTTCGACCTTCCACCATGATTGTGAGGTCTCCTGAGCCATGTAGAACTGCGAGTCCACTAAACCTCTTTTTCTTTATAAATCACCCAGTCTTGGGTATGTCTTTATCAGCAGCAGCAAACGGACTAATACATGTTTCATTTGTATCAGCATTTCTCTGATGATTAGTGATATTGAGCACATTTTCCTATACCTGTTGGCCATGTGTATGTCTTCCCTGGAGAAATGTTTATTTAGGTATTTGCCCACTTAAAAACCAAAGTTATTTTGGATTTTCCTTTTGTTTGGGGAGGTTTTCTTTCTCTGGCTATTGAATTGTTTGAGTTTCTCATATATTTTGGATATGAACCCACAATCACAGGCATGTTTGGCAAGCATTTTCTCCCAATCCGTAGGTTGTCTCCTCTCTCTGCTGGTTGTTTCCTGTGCTGTGCAGAAGCTTTCTAGTTTGATGCAGCCCCATTTGCCTATTTTTGCTTTTGTTGCCTGTGCTTTGAGGGTCATATCCAAAAAATCATTGCCCAGACCAATGTCATGGAGCTTTTTGTCTATGTTTTTCTTCAAGTAGTTTTAAAGTTTTAGGTCTCATATTCAAGTCTTTACTTGATTTTGAGTTGATTTTCATATATATTGTGATATGAGGGTCCATTTTCATTCTGCATGAGAAAATTCCATTTTCTCAACACCATGTATTGAAAACTGTCCTTCACTCACTGTGTGTTTTGGGCACTTTTGTTGAAAATTCATTGATTATAAACGTGCAGGTCTATTTCTGGGTCATTTGTTCTATTTCATTGGTTATCACATCTAGTTTTGTGTCAGGGCCATACTATTTTGATTACTAAAGCTTTGTCATATGTTTTGAAATCAGGTAGTATGACGTCTTCAGCTTTCTTTTTTCCTCAAGATTGTTTTAGTCTCTTTGGGTCTTTTGTGGTTCTATACGAATTTTATAATTAACTTTTTATTTCTGAAAAATATGTCATTGGAATTTTTATGGGGATTACGTGGAATCTGTAGAGCACTTTGGGTACAGACATTTTCACAATACTAAGTCTCCCAGTGCATGTACAAGGGAAGGCTTTCTGTTTCGTACGTGCTATGAGCAAAGTGAAATTGTTCTTCTTACCCTTTTCAGTGCATCTATTTTCAGATTTTTTGCTCCACTGGGGTGTTGGGACCTCTCTGCTGGGCTCCCAGGCTCTCGCAAGTGTACTCTCATCTGTGGGTGGTTGTCAAAATCACTGTTTCTGTGGGTGAATGAGCGCTGAAAACTCCTAGTCTGCCATCGTGCTGGTGTCACTCCCCCTCACCTTTTTAAAAAAGACTTATTACTTTAGAGCAGTTTTAAGTTCACAGCAAAATTGAGTGAAAGGTACAAAGATTTTCTATTTATCCCCTGCCCTCACACATGCACAGACTTCCCATTACCCACATCCCCACCAGAGTGACATATTTCTTACACTTCCATTGACACATCATTATCACCCAAAGTCCATATATGAGGCTTCATTCTTTGTGTTGTATCATCTACGGTTTTGGAGGTTTGCACTAAAAATCCTCTATCCCTGGCCTATTCATTGCTATCTTCCCTTTAACTCCTGGCAACTACTGATCTTTTTATGGTTTCCATAATATGGGATTGGAAAAATACAGTATATAGTCTTTTTAGTTTTGCTTCTTTCATTTACTATAGTAATATGCACTTGTGGTTCTTCATATCTTTTCATGGCTTGCTAGTTCATTCTTTTCAATACTGAATAATATTCTATTGCCTGGATGTACCACAGTTTATTTATTTCTTGGCTGCTTCCAAGTCTTTCCAGCTATGAATGAAGCCGCTATAAGCCGCCATGTGCTGGTTTTTGAGTGGACATAAATTTACACCTCCTTTGGTCAAATTCCAAGGAACAAGATTCCTGAATCATATGGCAAGAGTATGTTTAGTTTTGTAAGAAACTGCCTGTCTTCCAAAGTGGTTGTACCATTTTGCATTTCTACCAGCAATGAATGAGAAGTCCTTCGCTTCACGTTCTTGATGTTGCCAATATTCTGGATTTGAGCTATTCTTATAGGTTAGTGGTATCTCGTTATTTTAATTTGCATTTCTCTGATAATATATGTGAACGTCTTTTCATATGCTTATATTCCATCTGTGTATTTGTTTTTGGGAGGTATCTTTTCTGGTATTTGTCTTTTTCAATTGGGTTGTTTTCTCATTGCTGCATTTAAGAAATCTTTGTATGCTTTGGATAATAGTCCTTTATTAAATATGTCTTTTGCAAATATTTTCTTCTAGTCTGTGACTTCTTTTATTCTTTTGACAGTGCCTTTCACAGAGTATAGAGTTTTAATTTTAATAAAGTTTAGCTTATCACTTCTTTCTTTTACGGATTGTGCCTTTGATATTGTATGTAAAAAGTCACCGCTAAGCCCAAGTCATCTAGATTTTCTGGTATGTTCTCTCCTAAGAGCTTTATAGCTTTGTCTTTTACATTTAGGGCTGTGATCTGTTTGGAGTTAGTTTTCTGGATGGTGTAAAGTCTGTGGCTAGACTCTTTTACGTTGTTCTTGCATGTACGTGTCCTGTTGTTTTCATACCACTCGCTGAAAAACTATTTTTTTCTCCACCTTTTTAAAAGAAAAGTTGACTCTATTTAAGTGGGTTTATTTCCGAGCTCTCTATTCTGTTCCAGTAATCTATTTGTCTATTTTTTATTGATACCATATAATCTCGATTACTGTAGTCAGGTATGGCAAGCCCACCAACTTTGTTCTCATTCCACAGTGTGGTGGTCATTCTGAGTCTTTCTTATTCACAATAAATTGTAAAATCAGTCTGTCAACATGACAACATAATTTTCTGTCATTTTGATTGGAATTGCATTGACGCTATAGACCAAGTTGGGAAGAACTGATATCTTGACGGTATTTAATCTTTCTGTCTATGAACATGGAATGCCTTTCCATTTATTTAGCTATTATTTGATTTCTTTCATTAGAGTTTTGTAGTGTTCCTTACATGGATCCTGTACATCCATTACATTCGGTTTTTCTGGTTCTGCAGTTGGCAGAAATGTTCTTGTAAACTTTTATCTTTGGTTTCTAGTGTTGAATTTTGTCCCACTATATGTAGCTCTTTATTATTATTTTAATGGAAATATAGGAAAAACTATATATAATAATAATTTAACAAAGCATTATATTTTAACTTCATTTATTTATTTATAGACAGGGTTTTGCTCTGCACTCAGGCTGGAGTGCAGTGGTACAATCACAGCTCACTGCAGCCCCTAACACCTGGGCTCCAGCCGTCCTCCTGCCCAGCCTCCCAAATAACTAGAATTATAGGTGCACACCACCACACCCAGCGTATCATAAAGAATTTTCTTGTGCAGAGACAGAGCCTCGCTATGTTGCACAGGCTGGTCTTGAACTCCTAGCCTCAAACAATCCTCCCACCTTGGCTTCCCATAGCTCTGGTATCACAGGCATGAGCCACCATGCCCAACCTGTTTATAGCTTCTTGAATGGCTTTTACATCACAAATAAATGATAGAGTAAGGAAATGCCTGGAGAAAATTACCGCTGATGGGAAAACAGAAGATAGTTCCGGAGAAGAGCTGTCCCTCTTTGCCTTGTGGAGAGGGAGGCAAGAGCAGGCTTGGCAGGAAGAGCTGGGTTCTAATCCCTTTGGGTATAGAAATCTCTGTGGTTCCGCTAAAATATATTTGGAAACTAATCAAGTAGTGTTGTGAGGGTCTCTCATATTTCACATCAGTTTTTACACTAAAGGTTTCTGTCCTGACAAGTAAGTATAAACTGATTCTCAGGTCTTTCAATATGGTGACAGGTGCTAATATGTAGTTACACTTGGAACATGGCTCAATGCTAAGACTCTCGCATAAAAATTCTGAAGCCTCCAAGCTTGCTGAGAGAAGGCAGGGGCAGTGGTTTTGCCAAAGTGATTCAACTGAAAACATTTCACTTTTTTTTTTTAACCCTCCAGTAAAGGAGTTCAAAGCATATTTTATTCTGAAAGCCGAGCAAAGAAAATTCCCTCCAATAACATGGATATTTGATTTGATACTTCTCAGGCAAGATAAACGATTCTGTTCTGGGGACTGATGCTAAACTCTTGCCAACATTCTATTTGGGTTTAATAGGATAGATTACCTTAAAGCTTCCTAGAGTCAAAATAAGCAACCAGGAGAGATCGCTGCAGACAGAGAGTATAAGGTCTTCCAGGAATCACAGAGTTAAGGAGCAAAAACCACATGAGTTCAACTTGATTTCAACTTGATTTCAAAAACTCAAGTTAAGGAGCAAAACCACATGAGTTCAACTTGATTTCAACCCTCACATTTCCTGGAAATCGAGCATGAAAACCCAGGTTTGGCAATAAATCTGTTAAATAATGGAGCTGAGGTCAAGATGAGCAATGTGTGTGGTGGAGCAGAGGGGTTGTGGCTGAGAGGGCAAGTGGCCAGATCACTTAGGTGTGCACATAGTTAAAGGGTCTTACAGGAGTTCAAGGCCAGCCTGGACAACATATCAAGACCCTATCTCTTAAAAAAAAAAAGATTTTTTTTTTTTACATTAGCCAGGGGTGATGGCATGTGTCTGTACTCCCAGAGTTTTGGGAAGGTGAGGCAGAAGGATTTCTTAAGGGCAAGAGTTGAAGGCCAGCCTGAGCAACACAGTGAGACCTCATCTGTACAAAAAATAAAATAAACATAAATTAGCCAGGCATGCTGGCGGATCTTAAAGTCTCTAGTTTTAGCTACTCAGGAGGCTGATGCAGGACCATCACTTGAGCCCAAGAGTTCCAGGCTGCAGCGAGCTATGATTATGCCACTGCACTCCAGCCTGGGGGACCGAGTGAGACCCCAACTCTAAAAATCAAACAAATGCATAGAAAGAAAAACTGGCCTTGAAAGGGATCGCACTGAACGAGTGGAACAGGGTTCTTGGAATGGAGTTTTGATCCACTGCCACTACCACTGTTTATTTGAACCTTGGAAACCACTACAGAGTTTCTCCTTAAATTATCTGAGAAGTCAGTGAATACCAAGGAAACTGGCAAAATCAGCCGCCGGGTTTCTTTTAATTTAGGCAACTGAGGTGCTGTGCTCTTTCTCTCTTTTCTCTACTTTACTTTTCTTTTCTTTTTTTTTTTTTTTTTTTTTTTTTTTTTTTTTTTGAGATGGAGTCCTGCTCTATCGCTGGAGTGCAGTGGCATGATCTCCACTCACTGCAACCTCCACCTCCCAGGCTCAAGCCAGCCTCCCACCTCAGCCTCCCAAGTAGCTGGGATTACAGGTGCTCACTACCACACCCAGCTAATTTTTGTATATTTAGTAGAGATGGGGTTTCACTGTGTTGCCCAGGCTGGTCTTGAACTCCTGACCTCAACTAATCTGCCCACCTTGGCCTCCCAAAATGCTTGGGATTACAGGCGTGAGCCACCGCGCCCGGTCGGCTGTGCTTTTTCTCCATGACCCCAGCCGGTTTACCTTCTCAGGGATGGCTTTGATTTTATTCCCACCTTCCAGCCTGCCATTGGCATGAAACTCCCTCATGTGCCCAGTTCCTGTAGAGAGCCAGGCTGATGCTGGGTCTAAATGATACCAGGTGGTGTGAAGGGAACTGAGCAATTTCCTTGAACACCGGATGAAGGCTGGAAGAGTGGCAAATACTCAAGACGGGCTACAGTTTCCTCTTGGTGAGGAGGCAGAAAGGGAAGGAAAAAGTGGACAAGAGAGGTTTGAACACAGACTTCTCTGGTGGGTGCCTTATTCCCGAGTTTGTAGAAGGGCAGACAGACTGACTTGGGGCTTGTTTTTCTGCAGCAAAAGCCACCCCGCCCAAATCTCTCCAGTTGCTTATTACCTGGGTGCCCTAAAGGCATGACTGAAGCCAAACTCAGGATCCCCCACCTCTTCTGAAACCAGAAGCCTGGAAGCCTGCCAATGCCACCAGGAGCCCGGACGTTCCACCCGAGACGCCACCAGGGAGCCCGGACGTT